>NC_134106.1:46896666-47253333 GCF_040939455.1 Microcebus murinus | reverse complement strand
GAGTTCTAAGTATATTCTAGTTATCAGTCCCTTATCGGATGCATAGGATGCAAAAATTTTCTCCCATTCTGTAGGTTGTCTGTTTACTTTCATGACTATTTCTTTGGCTGTGCAGAAGCTTTGTAGTTTGATCATGTGCCATTTATTTATTTTTGTTGCTGCTGTGATTGCCTTTGGGGACTTCTTCATAAACTCTTTGCCCAGGCCGATGTCTAGGAGAGTGTTTCCAACTTTTTCCTCTAGAGTTCTAATAGTTTCATATCTTAGGTTTAAGTCTGTTATCCAGCGTGAGTTGGGTTTTGTGAGAGGTGAAAGGTGTGGGTCCTGTTTTAGCCTTCTACAGGTGGCTATCCAGTTTTCCCAGCACCATTTATTGAACAGGGATTCTTTTCCCCAGCGTATGTTTTTGTCTGCTTTGTCAAAGATTAGATGGCTATATGAGGATGGTTTCATATCAGGATTCTCACATCTGTTCCACTGGTCAATATTCCTGTTTTTGTGCCAATACCATATTGTTTTAATTACTACAGCTTTGTAGTATAGTTTGATATCTGGCATATTAATACCTCCCATTTTGTTTTTGTTGCCTAGAATTGCTCTTGATATTTGGGGTCTTCTTTGGTTCCATACGAAGCGTAAAATCATTTTTTCTATATCTGTGAAGAATGCTGATGGGATTTTAATAGGTATTGCATTGAATCTGTAGATCAGTTTGGGTAGTATAGACATTTTGATGATATTGAGTCTGCCGATCCATGAGCATGGTATGGATTTCCATCTGTTTACATCCTCTGCTATTTCCTTCCTCAGTGTTTCATAGTTCTCCCTGTAGAGGTCTTTTACCTCTTTGGTTAAATATATTCCTAGGTACTTTAATTTCTTTGTTGCTATTGTGAAGGGAATTGAGTCTTTGATTTGGTTCTCAATTAGATTGTTGTTGGCGTATATGAATGCCTCTGATTTCTGTGTATTAATTTTGTATCCTGAGACTTTACTAAATTCATTGATCAGTTCCAGGAGTTTCTTGGTTGAATCCTTGGGGTTTTCTAGATACAATATCATATCATCAGCAAAGAGTGAAAGTTTGATCTCTTCTGCCCCTATTTGGATACCTTTGATTCCATTTTCCTGTCTGATTGCTGTAGCCAAGACTTCCAGCACTATGTTGAACAGAAGTGGAGATAGTGGGCAGCCTTGTCTGGTTCCAGTTCTAAGTGGGAATGATTTCAATCTTTCCCCATTCAGTATGATGTTGGCTATGGGTCTGTCATATATGGCTTGTATCATTTTTAGGTATGTCCCTTCTATGCCTATTTTCTTAAGTGTTCGTATCATGAAAGGGTGTTGAATTTTGTCAAAAGCTTTTTCTGCATCTATTGAAAGGATCATGTGGTCTTTGTTTTTGCTTCTGTTTATGTGGTGAATTGCATTTATAGATTTACGTATGTTGAACCATCCCTGCATCCCTGGGATGAAGCCCACTTGGTCGTGGTGGATTATTTTTTTGATAAGTGTCTGGATTCGGTTAGCTAAGATTTTGTTGAAAATTTTTGCATCTATATTCATTAGGGATATTGGTCTGTAGTTTTCTTTTTTTGTTGCATCCTTTCCTGGTTTTGGTATCAGAGTAATATTCGCTTCATAAAAGGTGTCGGGGAGGTTTCCATTCTTCTCGATGTTGTGGAATAGTTTCTGCAAGATAGGTACTAGTTCTTCTTTGTAAGTATGGTAAAATTCAGGTGTGAAGCCATCTGGACCGGGACTTTTCTTTTTAGGGAGATTTTTAATTGCTGTTTCTATTTCAGCTGTTGAGATTGGTCTGTTCAGGGAATCTATTTCTTCCTGGTTGAGCCTAGGGAGGCTGTGTGTTTCTAGAAATTTGTCCATTTCCTCCACATTTTCCAGTTTGTGTGCATAAAGATTTTTGTAGTATTCATAAATTGTATCTTGTATCTCTTTGGGATCAGTTGTGATATCTCCTTTTTTATTCCTGATGGAGCTTATTAGAGATTTCTCTTTTCTGCTTTTCGTTAGCTTAGCCAATGGCGTGTCAATCTTGTTTATTTTTTCAAAGAACCAACTTTTTGTTTTATTAATCTCCTGAATAGCTTTCCTGTTTTCAATTTCGTTTAGTTCTGATTTGATCTTGTTGATTTCACTTCTTCTGCTGGGTTTGGGGTTGGTCTGTTCTTCTTTTTCCAGCTCTTTGAGTCGTTTCATTAGATTGTCTATTTGTAATCTTCTTGCCTTTTGGTTATAGGCATTTATGGAGATAAACTTTCCTCTCAGAACTGCTTTAGCTGTGTCCCAGAGTAGTTGATAACTTGTCTCTCCATTGTCGTTTTCTTCATAGAAGTTTTTTATTTCCGTCTTGATTTCTTCATTTATGAAGTAATCATTTAGTAGGAGGTTGTTTAATTTCCACGTTTTTGTGTAGAAATGTGAGTTTCTATTAGGGTTGATTTCTAGTTTTATTCCACTGTGATCTGAGAAGGTACATGGTATGATTTCTATTTTTTTAAATTTCTTGAGATTTTCTTTGTGTCCTAGGATATGGTCAATCTTAGAGAATGTCCCGTGAGCTGATGAGAAGAACGTATATTCAGTGGATTTTGGGTAGAATGTTCTGTAGATGTCTGTCAGACCCAATTGTTCTAGAGTTTTGTTTAAGTCCATTATTTCTTTATTAATTTTCTGTTTGGAGGATCTGTCTCGTGCCGTCAGTGGGGTGTTGAAATCTCCAGCGATTATGGAGTTGCTATTAATCCATTTGCTTAGCTCCAGTAAGGTTTGCTTTATGAATCTGGGTGCACCTAAGTTGGGTGCATATATATTTAAAATTGTTATCTCTTCTTGTTGGACTGTGCCCTTCACCATTATATAATGACCCTCTTTGTCTTTTACTACTTTTGTTGGTTTAAAAACTAAATCGTCTGAAATTAGAACTGCCACACCAGCCTTCTTTTGGCTTCTATTTGCTTGGAATATTGATCTCCACCCTTTTATTTTTAGTCTATGTGCATCCTTGCAGGTTAAGTGTGTTTCCTGAAGACAGCATATACTTGGCCTGTATTTTCTTATCCATTCAGCCAGCCTATGTCTCTTGAGTGGAGAGTTTAAGCCATTCACATTTATTGAGAGAACTGATAGGTAAGGTAGATTACTGATCATTCTGTTGGGTTGGATGTTGTTGCTATGATTTCTGTCTTGAGCTATTGTAATATCTGGCATTTAATGTCTTTGGGTTTTGGTTGTTTTTATATCCGTGGATTATTATTATGATGTTCCGTGCATAACGCTGTTTTAAGTACTTCTTGTAGGGCTGGTCTTGTCTTGGTGAATTCTCTGAGCCTTTGCTTGTCTGAGAATGTTTTTATTTCTCCTTCATATATGAAGCTTAGTTTTGCAGGGAATAATATTCTAGGCTGGGCATTGTTTTGTTTCAAAAGAGTGAGAATGGGGCCCCAGTCTCTCCTTGCTTGTAAAGTCTCATTAGAGAAGTCTGATGTTATTCGAATTGGCTTTCCCTTGTATGTCACTTGCTTCTTTTGTCTTACAGCTCTTAGAAGGGCCTCTTTAGTTGATACTTTGGTCAGTCTGATGACTGCATGACGTGACGTCTTCCTGTTTGCATTGAATCTCCCAGGGGTCCTCTGGGCTTCTTGAACTTGTATATCGAGATTTTGAGCAAGGCCTGGGAAATTTTCCTCTATTATATCTTCAAAAAGCTTGTCCAGCCCTTGAGTGTTGTCTTCCTCCCCTTCGGCTAAACCTATGACCCTCACGTTAGGTTTTTTCACATAATCCCACAGCTCTTGTAGGCTTTGCTCTTTTCTCTTGTTTCTCTGCTCTATTTCTGTGACTGATTTATTTAATTGGAGGGTGTTATCTTCAAGCTCTGAGATTCTTTCTTCTGCTTCATCTACCCTGTTCTTGAGACTTTCCACTGTATTTTGTAGTTCCTTGAATTGATTCTTCATTTCCAGGAGTTCGGTTACACTTTTCTTCAATGTGTCTATTTCTTTTCTCATATCCTGGAGACTTTTTGTGGTTTCTTGGTGTTGGTTGTTGAGTTGTTGTTGCAGCTGGGTGAGTGTTCTTATGTTCCACATACGAAATTCCTCTTCTGTCATATTGGTTGCCTGATTTTGGTCGGTGTCCGTTTCTAGGGGGCTGGTGCTCCTCTTTGGGGGTGTGTTTTCCGTTTGGTTCTTCATATTTCCTGAGTTCTTTCGCTGATTTCTTCCCATGTCGATCAGTTGTTGTTTCTTTCCTTAGGTTATTGTTTGGGTATTCACACACCTTGTTTAGTTTCTGAGGCGTTAGGTGGTGCCTGTGGGTGAAATTGGACCACTCCCTGTATATTGAGTCAGTGGGTGCCGTGGAAAGGCTGTGCAAGATGCCGTCCCTGTCAGTAGGTGGCGTTTGCTTGGAGGAACAGGCTATGGTGTTGATTTTGAGTCCTGTTATCCGCTCTCGTTCTGGGCGGAGCTCGGTTGGGTAAGCCTGCCCTTAGGCCGTTAGCAGGGGTCAAAGTTCTGTTCTCTGCTGTCAGGGCGGGGCTGGAATGGTTCCGCTCAGCCAGAAAGTCTGGGTGTGGGGGTGGGGCTGTCTGAGACCCACAGTCTGCAGCAGGCCTCGCTTCTTTCCACCCTCCCCAACTCCGCAGCTACTCCTGGGCCTCTGCCAGCAGGCCAGACCACAAGCCACCAGGCCTCCCCGGACTGTGATGCCGGCGGGGAGGTTCCCTGCACAGGAACGCCACCTGGGTTGGGCGCACGGCCTCCTCCTGGGAGGAGGGTTGCCCTCTAGGACGCCGATCCGCCCCTGGAGGCACACAGACCTCAGTAGGCTGTTCACGTATAATCTTTCTGTGCCCCGGGCAATGCTAGCCCTCGGTGCAGGGGATCTGGTCTGCAGGTCCGACCTCTGGGTCCCAGAGTTCAAACTGTATTCCCACCAGGGAGAGGATTTCCGGTCCTAATTCACCCACAGGGAGCCCAAGCTGGGTCTATGTCTCTCAGCCTCCGAGTCGGCACCGTTTTCCTGGGAACACGGTGCCAGCTGCACCTGGGAGGGCGGGCGGGGTCCCAAACGGTAAGGTCCGGTTCCCTGGAGGTGCCTCCGGCTGGTGGCTGTATTGTCTCTCTGGGCAGCTGCGGGTAGGGTCGGTGGAGGGGAAGAGGAGGCAATATGGCGCCTGCCGCGCAGCTCTCCGTGCACACGGAGGTGCCCGGAGGAAGTTGGGAACCTGGTGCCACGTCTGCTACAGGCTCACCGTTGGCAGGCGGCGGCAGTCTCTGGGCTGATGTCCGCAGGTCTCTCCACCCGCTGGGGAGCCCACCAGCAGTCCCGAATGCAGGGGAGGGGAAAAAGCAGACCCACCTACCCTTGCCGCTGGTCTCCGGGCTGCTCCGGTGGTCTCAGCCTCCAGATAAACATATTTTTATACATTGCTTATATGTGCATATATATAGGTAATTACTATGTTATAATATGCTGTCTTTTACAAATGAGGTCAAGTTTTTCTCTAGATATTAATAATGAGATCTAAATTTAAAAATCTAGTGTTAATATCATAGAATAAATAAAATATTATGTGTGTTTATAGACAATCTGTGATTAGCATGATGAGACATTGGTTGTATTGACTTTGTTAAGACATTGGGAATGCTTTTGCTGATTCTTCTCTTGAGAATTCCTATGGCCAGTGTTGGGAACAGAAGGGCCCTTATCCACATGGCATGAGTCTCTGGTATAACTATTATTATGAAAGCCATATCAACCTTCTTTTTTTCCTAGATGAATATGAAAAGGACCAAATGAAATCTATCTTGGCATAGCCAAATTAAATGACTAATTTAGACGTTGGGTACATGGTGGTAGCAAAATCACAAAGTTATTATTAAAAATTGTGACAGATTAAACATTAATAGTTTTATCTCCTCTTTCCCCATTTGGATACTTGTACTTTCCTTCTCTTGCCTGATTGCTCTGTCTAGGACTTCTAGTACTATGTTCAATAGAAGTGGTAACAGTGGGCATCCTTATCTTTTTCCAGTTCTACGTGGGAATGCTTTCAACTTTTGCCCATTCAGTATGATGTAGGCTGTGGGTTTGTTGTGTGTGGCTTTTATCATTTTGAGGTATGTTCCATCTATGCCTATTTTTTGCAAAGACTTTTTTTTTTTATTTCAGTAAGCTTCTTAGAGATGTAAGCCAAGGAAGAAGGCATAATAGGAAAGCAGCAAAGAATATATCTTATAGTGTCAGTGAAGAGAGACTTACCCAAGGATGATAACTCTGCCATACCCTAGGTTCCATCGATCCAGAATTGGCAGGGAATGGAGGACTCTAGAAGAGAGGTCTCTGCAAAGAAAAAATAATTTTGTACAGAAAAATAATATTCTATGAAAAAATTAGTATAATTTAGAGCTTGGGGAAAGTTGAAAATATGCTTGTATCTATTAAGTTAGTATAAAAGAGTAGGAATTTATTTTAACTTGACATTCGGCTCATTTTATATTGAGTAAGAGTGTTTTAACTGTAGATAAATCAATGTTATGCTCACACACTTCTTCTGTGGCAAGCAAAAATATTTATAGTGTCAATATAATTTGACATTGTTTATTTCTTTTGTAACTTTCATAATCATACATTAGTAAATCACAGAAGAATGAATTATAGCTATAAAACAGAATAGAATTCCTTACATTATAAACCTTTCTGTGAAGACAGAGATTAATATTAATAAAATGAAATAAATGTAGACCAGACCACTAAAAATCAAAGAACTAAACTAGAATTAAGAAGACAGAAGTTTCACACAATTCCTTAAAGAAAGAAGAGGCTGTTTCATTCCTAACATCAGAGAAATTCAAAGAAGCGGTATGAACAGATTTAGAGAGTGAGTGTTTAATGCTATATTATTGATATCCATGAACTTTGTTAATACTTTAAAGACAGTAGCTTCCTGCTTTCAAGTCTAGCAAATTGAAAAGGAGAATCCTATTGATGCTATTCAAAATGAACTTTCAGAAAAGGACACAACATGATAATAGCAACAAAAGCTTTTATTATATTTACTGATTGATTACTATGTAAAAAGCTTATAGATGTTTCTTTACTTTTTAAATTTTATTTTTCTTTCAGAGATCCTAATATTATGATCCTCATTTTCTATATAATGAAACTAAGGCTCTGAGAGCAACATCTTGCCCAAGATTACATAGTCTGCAAAAAAAGAATCATGATACAAATTTAGGTTTGTATAATACCTGATAAACTAAATATGTGAATGGAAAAATGGCTGGACCATATATGTCAATAGGTCCACAATCTCTGCAGCAACCAGCCTGGGAAAACCAGATCACAATGTCTGCAGTAATCATCTAAAAATTATCAGGACTTGATCAATGACTGCTAGCTTCCCTATTCTCCCTATTTTCCTCTGTGTCCCACTTATAATCGACTAGATAGAGAAAGCCCAATGTGCTCCTAAACCAATCACATAGGATCCTTCACTTCTAGTTCAACCACCTTCAACTTTTCCATCCCAATAATTTCTAAGCAGAGCATACTTGAAGCTTTCCCTTTTTTTCACTATAAAGCATTCCTACTTCCCTCCCTCACTTTGAGTTTTTGCAAAACTCTAGTGATAGTGGCTGACTCCTCTGCTATAACAAGCTCTAAAGAAATATTCTCTGTTCTCATTAGTATTGATTTTGTTTATTTACACATAACAAATTCCATAATTTCAGCCACTATGTAATAAGGTTTAGCTTTCTAATGAAGCAAACAATATCTAGTTTTCTTAGGACTTGCTTATGAAAGGCAAAATTCTATAGGCAAAATAAAAAAGGAAAATATTTAATATGAGGTGTTTACCCACCTTATATAATGTGAGGTGGTAAATTATAGAAAAATAAAACTGAAAATAGTTATCCTAATCCTTAAATTGACTTGTGTATTTGGAGAAGAATATTTAGACCCAAATGACCTTGTATATTGTATTCTTTGGTTCTAGTCTACAGATGGTATTATTACAGATTAAAAGCACTAGCAGTGTTTAGATGTCACTGCAGATTGCATGTTAAAGCAAAGTGTTTCCTGACTCTCTAATGGCTTTTTCTGTGAAAATGGAATGAAACACAGCAAGAACTGAAAGCAAGCACCTAAAGATTGCCAATAAAGATAAAGTGTATGGGGGGCGGGAAGTTAAAGGAAAATGGTTAATATGGTATCAACTTGAGAGATATGACTCAGACAAACTAGAAGAGATTCAATCTCAATCCTTTCCTAGAATGGGCCACCTTAGGCCACTCAGCATTTGATCTATTTCCAGAGGCCAGTATTTATTTTTTAACTGATGTTTTGGAGAAAAACAGCTTCTCCAGAGATTATGAGGTATTCTCTAAAAGGCAGAGGATAGTCTCTTTTCAAATGAAATGTGAACAACTGAGTTATACATAGTTTCTTTTCTATACTACCTCCATGAGTTTTTAACATATAGGAGGACATGACCTGAAAATAGTTCTAAACATTTTCACAGTTCATTTTATGGGATCATGTGTTTAAAGAAACATAATCAAACTATTATGCTTTTTACTTAGAGTCATGTTAAAACCTTAAATGCATTTCCATATTCTATTACAATGAAGACATACAGAATGCCAAGTCTAACAAAAAGCTAAGGAATTATATTTTTGAGCTTTGGAACAATATGAAATTGTTCATGTTAAATTTTGAGCAAGATGAAAGAAAGAAGATCTCTGTAACAGTGTAGAACAAAGATTAAGCAATGAAGGGTTGGGGACATGGAGGCAGTCTGCTTGATTTGAATTGCTGGATATGTTGTTTTGTGGATTTAAGCAAGTTATTACATACTTTATACCTTAGTATCCTTTTTGATTGAATGTTATTGAGAGTATTGCTAAGAATGTTACCTCGATCATAATTATCATTACATCATTATTCATTACCATTATCTGGGAACTGTGAGTGATAGACCTAGACCATTCTGGTTTGCTTCTTCCTCTGTGTTTATTGTAAACAGGTTTAGTTGTTGATGACATAAAAAATTGGGGTCAGAAAATACAAAAAACCCCAAAAACATTTATGTATGGTGTTTAAGGAAGGCTGTCAGAATGGTGGGGGCTTATATGCAGGTCATGAATTTCAATCTCTCAGTATTTTACCCTCACTAAGGAGATGGGTTAAATCCTCTAAATGAATATCCATTGCATCACACCTTCCTCCTCAGGATGTCTCTCACTCCTATAGAATGATGTTGAAAATTGGACGAAGTTTCAAGATACCCTGAGAGCCACACCCCTGGGGTAGTTCTGAAATCATTTGAAGCAGAGAAGCTCCCTAGTAAGTCCAGTGGGTTAATTTCCTTTTAATGTGTTTAAGGACCCCCCCCCCCAAATAATCACAACAACAACAAAAATAAATAAATGGGACCCGATCAAATTGAAAAGTTTCTGCACAGCCAAGGAAACAATCATTAGAGTACATAGATAACCTACAGAATGGGAGAAAATATTTGCATGCCATATATTCAATAAAGGGCTGAAACCTAGAATCTATAAAGAACTAAACCAAATCAGTAAGACAAAAACTCAAACAAACCCCATTAAAAAGTGGACAAAAGACATGAACAGAAAATTTTCAAAAGAAGATAGACCAATAGCAAACAATCACATGAAAAAATGCTCAAAATCTCTAATCATCAGAGAAATGCAAATCAAAACCACAATGAGATATCACTTAACTCCAGTGAGAATGATTTTTATCAAAAAGAACCAAAACAACAAATGCTGGCATGGAGGCAAAGAGATAGAAACACTCACATGCTGTTGATGGGACTGCAAAGTACTCCAAACTATATGGAAAGTAGTATGGAGATGCCTCAAGGAACTAAAACTAGAACCACCATTTGATGCAGCAATCCCACTAACGGGTATTTACCCAAAGGAAAAAAAAAGATATTCTATAAAAAAGACACGTCACTGGAATGTTTATAACAGCACAATTCACAATTGCAAAAATGTAGAAACAACCCAAGTGCCCATCAATACATGAGTAGGTTAATAAAATGTGGTATATGTATACCATGGAATACTCAGCCATAAAAAATGATGATGAACTAATACCTCTTGTGTAAACCTGGATGGAACTGGAGACCATTCTTCTAAGTGAACTATCACAAAAATGGAAAAACAAACACCACATGTACTGACCACTAAATTGGAACTAATTGATAAACGCTTATGTGCACATATGGAAATAACATTCATCAGAAATCAGTCGGGTGAAAGGGGGAGAGGAAGTATGGGCAAATTGTCACCTAATGGATTCAATGTACACTATTTGGGTGATAGACACATTTATAATTTTTACTCAAATGGTGCAAAAGCAATTTATGTAACCAAAACATTTGTATCCCCATGATTCTGAAATAAAATTTTAAAAAATTATTTATTTTATACACAATCTGTATAGTTACATTTGCTGGTGATTATAATCATTTCATTTTTAAGATATTAAAACAAATTTTATGTAAGAAAAATACCTATAGTTAAATAGAAATATAGTTTAAACCAACCAAACAAAAACCTATATTAACATAATTATCTTAAATAAATTGTGTTTATTTTATGCTTTAAAAAAATAAAATTAGGTCAATCCCTTAAATAAACAGCAATCCACTCTCTGTTGAAAGATTATTTTGATTTATAGATGTCTAATGCAATGATTATATTTTAAATCAACAAAATAATAAAAATGCCATATCCTGTTTTTTTCCCAAAGTTTCTCTTTCATATTGATAGTATGTCAAGATAAATATCAATGCCCAAAACTAAGAATTCTTTGGTTTAGCATTCTATTTAAACTAGCATTGACTTCATAATATAATTTATTTCGTTTCCACTTTAGCTATAGGATTAGAACTAATAAGCAACATTTAAATTACATTTTGGAGATATTATACTAAAAAAATTCTCATTTTCCTAACATATTGTAAGTTATTTTTGTGCCTGTCTGGCCTTTAAATACCTTCTTTACTGGAAGGTAATCCACAACAACTATTAGCATTTTTCTGTCAGGATACAGAGACTAATGAACCTTAAAGGATTTAGAAATTCACATACTCTAAAGTTCTTTCATCAAGTTTGTTTGTCAGATTAAATTAATTATTCTTATTAATATTAATATCCAAGAGTGAGTAGTTCATCACCTTAAACATCTCTGTAAATAATTATGATTCTAAAAGCTTGCAGTTGAAATGCCTGTTTTTAATCAGTATACCTAATTTAAGGACATATCAAGGAAATAAAGTAGGTTCCAACAGTGATTTCTTTAATACCTCCTCATGCTTAAATCATTATTCACAGGAGGAAGAAGATTAGTAACCACAATCAAGATGAATTTTAAAGCAATAACTTGATTTACTTAACTGTTACATATTTCTTAATCTTTTTTTTCTTGTAACTCTATTTTCTAAAAAAGATATGATGAGAGTTATCAAAAATATTTTACAAATGCTTATGTGTAAAATGTGTATTTGTACTTATGTTAACAAGTAACAAAGTTAAACTTCACCTAACATTAAACTACAAAGTATATCCAGCTTCCTACTATAGTCTTTATGAAATTCATTTTCTTTTTCATAGTCCATAAACCTAATAAATATTTGAAAAATGATTAGTACTTCCTTATATCATAAGCATATGATATTAGCAAGGATGTAACTTCATTCACAACTATACTTTTATTTTATTGTATTTTTTTCTTAGACCCTGAAACCCCAAATAATAATCAGACATATCCAAGCACACAGTATATTGTTGCAGTGTAAGAATATAGAAAATAATATTCATTTGTAAACTATAAATACAAGTATTTCTCTATAATTCTACTTATATTATTCAAGTTAAACTTAGGTATTTTGAGCCATTTGACTCTTCATTGGAAATTACTCTTGAAGGTTGATAAGAAATAAAATAGGGTGCTATATATAATCTTATTTAATTCCCCTTGATAGTATGAAGTGAAAGAAGATACGAAAACAAAGCTGATTTATTTTTATATCACTACAATTTGTATATATACATATACATATTTTTTTTTCTGATTTTCATTGCTGGAGGAAAATAGAGTTTTCTGAATTATAAAACTAGAATCCATGTTCTATTGAGAACCACAACAGATATGCTTTTAGCTTTCACCTTCAAAATCAACCTAATATCTCTTCTTGATTCTTCCTCTTTTGGACTATTATTCTTCTAAACCTCACTTGACCTGGCAACTTTCTCCAGGTCTCAACAGTCTTATCTTTACTTTTCCTCCCACCCCATGAGTATTCTTATCACATGCTAATCCATTTATCTAAATTTGTGCCACTTTGCAATTTTCTTCACTGTAAAAGGGTCTGAGCTCACATGAAAAGTCTCTAAATTAACATAAAAGGCTATAAAAATTAATGAAATATTATTAAATTAATTTTAGAATGTTAGTTTAATGATCTTAGGAATCCAAGCCTTATGAAAGGTGTTTCTTCTCAGGTCTAAAAAAAGCTTGAAAAATTAGCTCTAGAATGATAGACTATTTGGCTTATATTTAACAAGTAATTTTATATTACAATTTTGCAGAATGAAGAAAACATATAAAACAATATGGAATCAATACTTTTACAGGGCTTAAAAATGTATGTATAACCTTGAATATTAATGTAATACACTCTGAATAGTGGAATAAGTTCATAAATACAGAAATGACTTATGAAATTTTTATTTACCAGCTACCTAAACTTCCCTATATGAGCTAATTACTACTGGATTAACTTGAATGTTTGAGAATAAAATTTATATAATTAAAATTTTTTATATAATTCAGCTTCTGATATATTGATTATAGTATATCTTAAAATAATGAATACATTCATAATTATGCAATATTTTTATCACCTAACTCTTTTGTGACTAGATAGTTAGATATAGCTAGAAAAAATTCTACAAAATCCTATAAAAAAACTTTTATCAGATTTGTTACAAATCAGTCAATATCACAGTCACTTATGTTGATAACAACTTAAAGTAATATCAAATGAAACCTAAGATCTCAAACTTACAGCATAGTATAGAAAAGCACCTAGAAATAACGTGTTTAATAAAAACATGTAATTCAAATTCTCCTTCTAAATGAGAACCCTTGTTCACCAGTATCTGAGTGTCATAATCTCTGGTCACTCATGCTGCAATTTAAAAATAATTGTTTGGCCTTCACTGCAAGGTCTGCAAAGTCTAATCCAGTTTCAAATGATGATGTAATGAGTGACCTGAAATAAAATGTTGTTTTCTAACATTTGCTTTGACAAGATATTAGAGAAAATAAGGGATTTCTCTCTGAACCTATGAGGCCAAGGAATAACAAAGTCAACCAATAATAAATGTACTATCTTAGTAACTGCCTGAAAAAATATGGGCAAAGTAAATATAAATGTTTCATAAAGTCTTTAAAATAGGGCATGACACATAGAAAATCATCTTGTACCCACAGATCAAGACCAAAGACATCTGAGTAGGTAGAAAAGCTACTTCGTGATACTATGCCCTATTCACATACTGTGAAATATTTGGGGACTGAGGTTTAACTACAATTAAGACACAAGACCTGAAAAATGGGCTACACATCTACTCGCCATCAAATTGGTACTGAAAGCCTAAAACTATGGTGTTCAAATAATTGTAGTGTTCAACAGGGATCTGAGGGGGAGAGACCCACATCTTAAGAATGTAATGAGCATTGTAGGGGGGAAAAGATTACCTCTATCCCTTTTTTAGGGAGAGACAAAGAAACACACTGTAACCAAAATGTCTAAAAAAAAAAAAATTGTTAATGGGAGGTAACAGGTGGAAGGGGGGAGAAGGGGAAGGGTATGCACTTTCATGGTGGGTGGAGGGCGTACCACTTGAAGACTGGACATGCTGGAAGCTCTGGCAGAGCGGATGGGGAGGGGGGCAGAGGCAAGATATGTAACACTAACAATATTTGTACCTACAGAATTTGGAAAAATAAAAAGACCAAATTGAGAACTATTATAAAGTCTTCATTTGCTTTTTGGGTGACATTCAAACTTGACCTTGGAAGGTAAAAATAATTGGTAATAAAACTACCACATATATGAAGGGCTCAAATATGGATAGCTGATTTGACGGATGTGATCCATCTGATAGTAGCATATTAATTTCTTCTATTTATAATTGATTACTATATCATGAGTTCTCTAAACTGAAACTATATACAGACCATGTGTAAGATTAAAATTACATGGGCAACAGAGGGAATCTTTATCTTAGAATAAGGTAAGACATACTTTCTATGTTCTAAGATATATTTTTTAATTTTTACTTATTCACTTTTTATGTATTCAATGAATATTTATTGAACATCTACTATAAGCCTCTTTAAGAGACAGCAATAAAAGCATACAAAGGTGGCTATCTTCCTGGAGATACATTCTAGTTGAAGGCTATATCCAATTATACTTGATATCTGCTCTTGAATGTCTACTAGGCATGTCAATTTGACAGATCCAAATAATTCTTCATTCTTTTTTTCCTTTTAAACCTAGTTCCCCTTCAGTCTTTCCTGCCTTAGTAAAACATCTCTGTTGATCCTCTTGCTTATGCCAAAAAATTTGGAGTTATCCTCTTATCCTTTCAGACTACACATACAATCTCCTCATCATCAAATACTACTGGTTCTACCATTTAAATATATTCCAAATCTGACTGATTTTTAATACTTGCTTCCACAAAGGAAAGGGATGGAAGAGAAAGAGGGTGAATGAGAGAATAAAATAGAACAAATAGAGAAAGACTATAGTTGGTTATCCAAAAAAGAGAGGAATTAGATTGCAGCTAATAAGGATAAGAGGTAGATTTTTGAAAACATATATTGTTTTTAGATTTTATTTTTTAACTGTGTAATATTTTAGGAATATTAAAATAATTAAATTGAAATGCAATTACCAAATGTAAAGTTTTTAAAATAATTTTCTTATCTACATCATCTGCAAAATTTTTAGCACAGTGACAACCTTTTAACAAAGAACACTCCTAGTGCCTAGATTTTGGTCTTAATGTTTAATTTTTCTATAAAAGGAACCTCTCACAAAAATCAACTCACGTTGGATAAGAGACTTAAACCTAAGGCATGAAACCTTAAGAATTCTGGAAGAAAATGTTGGGAAGACTGTTTTAGACATTGGCCTAGATAAACAAAGAGTTTATGAAGAAGATACCCAAAGCAATCACAGCACCAACAAAAATAAACAAATGGGACCTGATCAAATTAAAAAGCTTCTGCACAGCCAAGGAAACTGTCCTTAGAGTGAATAGACAATCTACAGAATGGGAGAAAATATTTGCTTTCTACACATCTAATAAAGGGCTGATAACAAGAATCTATATAGAACTTAAGAAAATCAACAAGAAAAAAAATCAAACAACTCATCAATAAATGAGCAAAGGATATGAACAGAAACTTTTCAAGAGAAGATAGACTAATGGCCAGCAAACATGAAAAAGTGCTCAACATCTGTAATCATTAGGAAAATGCAAATCAACACTACAATGAGATATCACCTAACTCCTGTGAGAAGGCCTCTATCAAAAAGTCCCGAAATAACAAACGCTGGTGTGGATGTGGAGAGATCAGAACACCCTTACACTGCTGGAGGGACTACAAATTAGTGCAATCCTTGTGGAAAGTAATTTGGAGATACCTCAAAGAGCTAAAAATAGAAATACCATTTAATCCAGCCATCCCACTACTAGGCATCTATCCAAAGGAAAAAAAGGCATTCTATAATAAAGACATCTACACTGGAATGTTTATAGCAGCACAATTTACAATTGCAAGGATGTGGAAACAACCCAATGCCGATCAATATATGAGTGGATTAATAAAATGTGGTATTTGTATACCATGGACTACTACTCAACTACAATGGTGACCTAGCACCTCTTATCCTGAATAGAGATTGATCCCATCCTTTGAAGTGAGGTATCACAGGGATGGAAAACATGTACCACATGTACTTGCCATCAAACTGGTACTAATTGATCAACACTAAGGTGCTTACATGGTAGTAATACTCATTGGGTACCAGTTAGGCAGGGGAGTGGGGGCATGGAGGATAAACCCACAGCTAATGGAAATGGGACACACTGTATGGGGAAGGACATGCTTCTAGCCCTGGCTTGGGCAAGGCAAACGCATTTCATGTAACCAAAATGTTTGTACCCCTGTAATATCCTATATTTAAGAAAAAAATAAAATAAAAAAAGAGAAAAAAAGTCACTGATTGATGAAGCAATACATACTCACGATACAAATTTCAAACATAACAAAATCATGTATAGAAATAGAAATTACCCTACTCCCTTCTTCACCAATTCTATCTTCAGAAGTAACCACTGTTATCAATGTCTTGGATATGCTTACAGTTATAGCCTATACACATACATTTGTAAACAATGAATGTATTTTGTTTTTCCAGAGCTGTCATTAATTATACTGAAGAATCAATATAACACAGATACTAACCAATCAGAATGGATTTTGGCCTTAGCTCTGGTCAAGGTCCTGGAGGTCTCTGGTTAGATCACTTATTTGAGATCAATAGGTTAATAAGTGAGTCATGTCAGCTTATGGTCAATGTATATGCAGGTCAAAGAGAACAGTGTAAAGGGTACATAGTTTCGTAGGATAAGAGGTAATAAAGTTTTATGTTACCTATTTCACAGCTTTTCCTGGATGAACCCTTTTATTGTCAAGGATGTCTTATGTAAGATATGTATAGCAAGCTTACATAAATAATCTAGTTTTATTCGTAAGAATTTTGGTAACTGAGTTTTGTTCACTTAAAAAAATTTACCTGAGCAATGCATTAGTTGCTTTATATAACTTTCCCCTAAACTTTGAAATATTGTATGTAATAAACTTTTATTTCTACTGTGTAAATAAAGTAAACAGCTTAGAACGATTAAAGAGCTGCCCAGAGCCATGAGCAAAGATTAATCCATACTCATGTGATTGTGGCTTCAAAGCCAAAGATATTTGATTTGACTAATCATCCTTATTAATGCTGAGTCCCTGAGCAAAGATTTAATTTATCTTTTTACCTAAATGTAATACTTTCTCAGTTCTAAGAATTTTTACTTTGATTTCCTTGGGTACCCATACCCATCTTACACCCTTGCTCCTCCTCCCTAAATTTCTTAAGAATTACCATTTTCCACATCTTCAGGATGAAGTTTTCTGTCTGATCATCTTTTTCACTTTTTCTGACTTTATAAATGCAGTCGTCAATGGGAATGTAGAACAGTTTTTCTTCAGATTCAATTTGGATCATATACATGACTCACTCAGCCTCTTCAAGTCCTTTCATAAAGGGGCTCAGAAGTAAGACACTTCAGGTTTGATGTATTTCAAGTCTCATATAATGCACTGTTCACTTTCAAGTGTGTTCATTCAGAATCCTTCCTTTCTAAACCTCAAAGTGAAGAGAAATATTCCTATCAAAGAATTTCCTGCATTGCCACTGTTAATTCCATGTGAATACAGTGAAGATATAATAGAAATACCCAAAGGAAGTACCATTTGCACAGGCTAAAACAAAATAAAATGTCAAGTCATATATGTCTCCCTCTCTTCTTTTTACTCACATATAATTAATCATAGAGACTGAAAAAAAAAAAGAAAGAAAGAAAAAAACCCTACAAGCTCATATGTGGGTCCAGAGCTTTCAAATAACTTATGCTCATTGGTGTGTCCTGAAGGCAGCTTGGTAGAGTGGAAAGCAGAGCAGCTGGATAAGCTCCAACTCTCACTAATGGGTGACTCTAGGCATCCATTCTCTGATCTTCAGATTCAACTTTCATAAAATAATCATGATAATATCTATTTCCTAGGGATCTTTAGAAGATTAAGTGCTCTATGTAAAATGTTTTATAAATTGTAAAATACATAAGATGGAGGTTGTATTTATGATATCTGACAAATGTAGGGCTTTTTTGGTAAAGGTTTCTTGGCACAAAACCTCTTTCCTTGTCAGCTACACTTAGGAAACTATAAAAATATTTAAATCTACTTTCAAATTATAAATATGAATTATATCCACAGCAGGGAAGATGGAATAGTAATACCATGATAGACTGAGGCAGGCAAGGTCCAGGCACGATGGTTCTGGGACTTTAACAGCATGCTCTTTAGTACTAGGGTAGAATTTTAAAATGTGAAGAAACATTTTCAGAATGGAAAAGAGTCCAAAAGCTGTAACATGCCTTGTCTAAGGCAACAAAAATAATTATTGGCTAAACACTCTACAACCCAGAACCTAAGATTTCCACATAAGCCATCCGTCTTCTCCTCAAACATATTCACTATCTTGAAAACACTAATGCTAGAGTCTCAGGTAACGGGCCATGTAGCAGTAGAAATCTTTTGGAACAGATAGCTTACCCAGCCATGTTTAATTCTTACTATTTAAGTGACTTTTGAGACTAGACCTGGTGCTAACCAAATCTTCTAGGACTTTAATTTACATTTAGGTTATTAACTATGAAATGTCCAATTTCCTTATTAAGTACTAAGCTTGACAGTTGGTATCTGACATTTCACTTTGACACTTCTTGTCTTATGTTTATTGTGATGGTACACCCTCATTCTTTCAAATGCATGGTTTGGCTTGTGATTATCTTTCAAATTTTTCTTAGAGGAATTTTTGTGAAATCATGGATAAGTCAAAATTTCATGTTATTTTCAAATATGAGTTCTGTCATGGAACCAATGTAACACAGACAGCTCCAATTATCAATGAAGTGTTTGGGAAGGATGTGGCTAATGAATTCACAGTAGATCAATGGTTTGAGAAGTTACATTCTGCTAATTTTAATCTTGATAATGAGCCACATGGTGACCTGAGACCAAAGTGAATAATGAAGAGCTGAAAGCTGTAGTGGAAGCAAATCCATCTCAGCCTATGGGCGAATTAGCAGCAAGATTTGATGTTACTATTCCAACAACACTGGACCATTTGAAACAAATTGGCAAGGTAAAGAAGCTGTACAGATGGGCACTGCATGAATTAAATGAACGTCAGAAGAGAAATCATCGTGAAGCTTGACTTTCTTTGGTGTCATAACATAAACGTGAACAATTTCTATGCCATATTGCTACATGTGATGAAAAATGGATTCTTCTTGACAATCGTAAGTCAAAAAGACAATGATCAGATAAAGATGAAGTGCCAAAACACAGTCCAAAACAAATATTCATCAAAAAAAGATAATGGTGCCTGTTTGGTGATCCAGCACTGGTATAATCCACTACAGCTTCATGAAACCTAGTCAGTTGATTATCGAGGATGTCTACTATAAGCAATTGGATGAAATGATGAGGATGTTTGTGATTAAGCAGCCAAGATTGGTCAACAGAGATAGGTCAATCCTCTTGCAAGACCATGTTTGGCCACATGTCACACAATGCTGCTCAGAAGCTGGACTTGGAAACTCTGTGTTATTCATCTTCAGCAGACCTTGCACCAACTGAGTACTGCTTCTTCCAGGCTTTGGGCCACTTCTTGCAAGGAAAATTATTCAATTTTCAATAAGCTGTGGAAAAAACCTTTTGTGATTTCTTTGCCACTGGCTCTTATGCTTCTTCACTGCTGGCATAAACAAGCTACCATTACGATGGCAAAACTGTATTGATAGTTTAGGCACATATTAATACTTTGAGTTATTATACTGCTTCTTGTTTGAAATATAATAAACTACACTTTTGATTAAAAAAATCAGACATTTCATATTTAGTGACCTAATAAATAGATGTCAAACAACTTTTATTTATAAATAATAAGGAATCCAGCTGGGAGCTGATCATTTTTTCTTGTTTTCACCCCAAACATTGTTGATATTTTTATGTTTTGTTAATTTATACTTTGAAAGTGCATATATAGAAAAAGAAATTTTTCAGTAATTATAGAAAATCATTGCCAGGCTTGAAGATAATATTCATTCACTAAATACTATACTGAACAGTTAATGAATAAAGAATTAAGACACTTTAAATAGTTCTTGCCTCTGTTCTAAAGACAAACAGAAGTTCTTTAGGTTATAGCTAATATCTTAGAATCAAAGAAAATTGCAAATATAAAACATCTTCTTTGTTGAGAGAGCTACCTTGATAGCATATGTAACTATTTGTGAATTAAACTTTTTCCCCAAATTAATTAAAAGACCTTAATTGAATACTTTTGCAATGGAAATGATTATATTTAAATATATCTTATTAAAAATTATAATTTTTTCTTAAATCTATAGAGTCTGGAAGCTTTATTAATTCTCTAATAGATACAAACAAGACTATTTGTGAGAGAGCATTTATCACTACCATATTATTCAGTGTAACATAGACTGTCAATTTGACAAGAGATAGGGAAACAATTTTGGTCTTCATCTTCACATTGCATAAACACTGAGGAAGTTGAAACCGTGTAAGATTAATTCAAATGTGATGACAAGCAGTTACCAATTTCTGAGGAATGAAATTCAATTTTCCTGTGTTGAACCAGAGGAAAGAAGTATCCAGACAACTTGAGAACACTTTTATAGCTCATCTTGGCTTTACCCCAAGCCATAGCTCTAAGTCCTTTAATGTTTTGGAGTCTCTAATGTGTAAAATGCAGCTCAAATATCATGGGTCCTCAGGGCCTTTTTTTTTTTTTTTTTTTTTTTTTTTTTACCACAAAGCTGCTTTTTAAAATTTATTCAAACATTTTAAAACTAATTTTAGACTTACACAAATGTTCAAGAATAATACAAAGAATTTTTTTATGTATTTCATACTGCTTCCTCTAATGTTAATATCCTATGTAAGTATGATAAAATTATAAGGAATAGTAAAATAACATTAGTACAATAATATTAACTAAACTATAGACCTTATGTAAAATATTGCAAATAGTTTGCTTTATTTTCATAATCACATACACTAAAAAATACCAGACTAAAAGATTTCTAAGAATGTATTCCCATTTATTAATATAATTCAATCCCGAGTCATAGAGTTTGGGGACATTAATAGAAGAGGCCCCATTGCCTGTACTATGCCTGACCCACAAAACCACTCCCCAGGAAATAGGGAAGAGGGGACAGATGTAAATGACTACCTGGAGTAAGGTAGTGTATGGGGATCACATCCGATTTTCCTATCTGTCAAAAGTCAAAGTTGCTTAAACCAAACCAAGAAATCACAAACATTCTGCTTTTCTCCTCTTCCTCCTCCTCCTCTTTCTCCTCCTTCTTCTAATAAACAGCTTCAATTATTAGATTGTGGTATGTGAAATAAAAATCACACTGATTCTGTTTATACAATTCTTACAGTCATACAAACTAGTAAATTCTTAAAGTTAGACTTCCTCAGATTTAACACTCTAAAGTGACTTTTAGAAATAAATTGATGAATTTAACAAAAAAATTCTAAGATAAATTGTATGTTATAGTTATTTGTAAACAGATTATACCTTAAATAATTTCATTTAAACCTCATAATCTTTAAATATTTTGTGTACTTTACTTTCCAATTTTCATTTGAATTTTACATCTTAACATCCATAATCAATGGGAAAGTAATATAAAGAGAAGCACATTGTCTTGGTTTAAATATCTGGAGACCGACAAGTCCTATTGTCAATTTAGTAAAAATGCACAGGTGCCCTGGCTCAGAATTTAAAATCTCCTACATGGATTGCAAGCTAATTAACACTGAACTGCCTTATCTTTCCATAACTTTGTGACTTGGCTATATCCAAGTGAACCTGAGGTGCCAATTAAAGTTGAGAGTTGCATTGTATCCAAGCCTTAGCACTTTAGGTGTCACATGCCAATTAAAGACTAGTCATCCAGTGGATCTAACAGTGACATTTTAGAGAGCTCACAGTACACAAAATGATTAATTATTATAGCATTTCTTCAGATATTAAAATGTCATGATACTCCTAAGTCACTGTTGATAAATAGACTTTTAGAAAAGAGATACCTCAAGTCTGAGAACTGTGTTTTATCACACATTAGAAGAACATTAGAAGGATTTGAACTTAAGTGCAAATAAATCAGGAAATATTTCTTTTGATATCCCAAGCCCCATACTAATTCTTGCTTTATTTGAGCTTGAGTCATTTATATTTTAAAGAAGTATACTTTAAATTAGTAAAATATCTTGCTTTCTTATGTTATATTATTTTGTCCAGAGAAGGGAAAAACACCATGAAGCTAAAAATATAATAATAGTAATTATCCAATAATTTTGATTTCTCTGTCTTATAATATCTAAATAATGTTTAAAATATTAGTGTCCATAGTTTGCTAATGTACCTAATGTTACTCATTATGAGGTCATTAATTCAGACAGTCATGATCCATGAATATAGTCTTGACACTGGGATGTAAATTTTCTCTCCTTTTATTGTTATAAAAAGCATAACATCCATCATTTCAAGTTCATCAACTATTGGGGTTTTAGTGTTAGGAACTAAAATATTAGAAGCTTTTGGTGCTAGAATTATAATATCATTTGCTCTATTTTCTCACTGAAAGGATGAGAATCCTATACTTTTTGTAACCAATGAAATGCCTTACATTAACATAGCAACCTGTAATTAATTTCTAATGCAAGAGTGTACCCCATTATTAGTCTTCTCATCTCCTATTCTTTGATACATCAAAAGCTCAGTGAATATTTTTATCTCCTCTGCAAATGAAGTTAAATAAGTCCCATAATGGACTTCCACTATATTTCAGAGTGTGATGTTTGATGTGCTGCTGCAAATTTCTCACCCTGAGCTACACTTATGCTTGGCCCCTATTTATTGTTTCTGTAAAGTTCCTGACATTTAAGTTCTGGAAAATATTACTCTGAAGATGAATCATATCAAGTGCCACATGTCTCTGCTTGAACTCTTAGCAATGAAATCTCTATAAAGGGCTACTAAGCCAAACTTTGGCTTCTCAATACTATTCTCCAGTAAAAGGAACTGGATCTCCCTAGAAAATGATTGATATCAGAGGTGGAGTAGAGAAATGTACATGACTCTGGAACATCTTGAGTTGCCAGTAATTAAGGTGGTGTACAAAAAAGAGATGGGAACATGTGCAAGAACACAGGAGCCAACTCAAAGGAGGTGCCACTGGTTAAAGATGGCCCAAATTTAGCAATAAAATAACAGATAACATTGAATAACAATAAATACAATAAAATAAACATACTTAAGTCCATACTAATATAAATGTCTACTATATACTAATATAGTACAGTATAGTAGTATATATACTATACACTACTATACTAATATAAATGAACAAATAATTACATAAGTGTATGAGAAAGAATTACTTTTCATTTACAACAGAATGTCAGTTACAACAAAATGGAAGTTTACAAATAGGCCCATACCACAATAATAATTGTGACAGGCCAGAACCATTGATGGATGCTAAAAATCAGTGAGTAAAAGCATAATGAGAAAGAGGATATTTGGATATTCTTGAATTATCTCCCACAAGAGACTTGTTAATTACAAAAAGAAAAATCATAACTCTATAATGGAGAAACTTGTCTGTTACTATCTCCACTATGGGGTCAAAGTTAACACTCTGAGCAATAAGACATGTAGCAGGTTCTCATATGATGTACTGAGAAGGGCATATCACTTCTGTTACCTTCTTGCCAAAAATGCATACCTCAATTTAATCATAAGGAAACAATGTACAA
Organism: Microcebus murinus; assembly: GCF_040939455.1. Taxonomy (NCBI): domain Eukaryota; kingdom Metazoa; phylum Chordata; class Mammalia; order Primates; family Cheirogaleidae; genus Microcebus; species Microcebus murinus. The sequence continues at coordinate 47,229,489 of NC_134106.1, read as the reverse complement.
ATCCAATTGAGGGGCATTTTACAAATAACTAGCCTGAGGACAAGTGTCAAGGTCATAAAAGATACAGAAAGACTAATAAACTGTCCAATACTGAAGGAAAATAAGGGAGCATGACAACTAAATAGGGTGTACTATCCAAAATTAGATCCTGAAGCAAAAAAAGGTCAATAGTAGGAAAACTGGCAAACTTCAAATAAAGTCAGTAGATTATGTATTAACATTATATTAATGTTAATTTCCTTCTTTTGATAGTGTTACTATGGTTTTATAAGATGTTAACATTAGGAAAAGCTTGATCAGGTCTCATTTATTTATTTTTATTGCTGCTGTGATTGCCTTTGGGGTCTTCTTCATAAATTCTTTGCCTAGGCCAATGTCTAGGAGAGTGTTTCCAACATTTTCCTCTAGAATTCTAACAGTTTCATATCTTAAGTTAAAGTCTGTTACCCAGCATAAGTTCATTTTTGTGAGAGGTGAAAGGTGTGGATCCAGTCTTCTACAAGTGGCTATCCAGTTTTCCCAGCACCATTTATTGAATAAGGATTCTTTTCCCCAGTGAATGTTTTTGTCTGCTTTGTCAAAGATGAGATGGCTATATGAGGATGGTTTTGTATCAGGGTCTCAGTTCTGTTCCACTGGTCAATATTCCTATTTTTGTGGCAATACCAAACTAATTTAATTAATACAGCTTTGTAGTATAGTTTCAAATCTGGCATATTGACACCTTCCATTTTGTTTTTATTGCCTAGAATTGCTTTTGATATGCGGGGTCTTCTCTGGTTCCAAAATTATTTTTTCTACATCTGTGAAAAATGATGTTGGGATTTTAATAGGGATTGCACTGAATCAAACTAAAAAGCTTCTGCACAGTCAAAGGAACAGTCATGAAAGCAAACAGACAACCTACAGAATGGGAGAAAATTTTAGCATCCTACACATCTGATAAGGGGCTGATAACTAGAATCTACTTAGAACTCATGAAAATCAGCAAGAAAGAATCAAATAACACCATCAAAAAGTGGGCAAAGGACAGGAACAGAAACTTTTCAAAAGAAGACAGAATAATGGCTAACAAACATATGAGAAAATGCTCAACATCTCTAATCATCAGGGAAATGCAAATCAAAACCACAATGAGATATCACTTATCTCCAGTAAGAATGGCCTTTATCAAAAAGTCCCCAAACAATAAGTGTTGATGTGGATGCAGAGAGAGAGGAACACTCCTACACTGCTGGTAGGACTGCAAACTAGTTCAACCTCTGTGGAAAGCAGTATGGAGATACCTTAAAGCGGGGGGTCCTCAAACTTTTTAAACAGGGGGTCAGTTCACTGTCCCTCAGACCGTTGGAAAGACAGACTATAGTTTTAAAAAAACTATGAACAAATTCCTATGCACACTGCACATATCTTATTTTGAAGTAAGAAAACAAACGGGCAAAAACACCCGCATGTGGCCCATGTGCCGTAGTTTGATGACACCTGCCTTAAAGTGATACAAGTAGATCTTCCATTTGATCCAGCAATCTCACTATTGGGCATCTACCCAAAAGAACAAAGGACAATCTACAAAAATGACACCTGCACCCGAATGTTTTTAGCAGCACAATTCACAATGTCAAAGCTGTGGAAACAACTCAAGTGCCCATCAATACATCTGAGTGGATTAATAAAATGTGGTATATGAATACCATGGAGTACTATTCAGCTCTAAGAAACAATGGTGATATAGCACATCTTGTATTTTCCTGGTTAGAGCTGGAACCCATACTACTAACTGAAGTATCCCAAGAATGGAAAAACAAGCACCGCATGTACTCACCAGCAAATCGGTATTAACTGATCAGCACTGAAGATGACACACAGTAATTACATTTATTGGGTATATGGCAGGTGGAGGAGGGTATTGGTATTAACTGATCAGCACCAAAGTTGAAACATAGGAATTACATTTATTGGGTATTGGGCAGGTGGGACGGAGAGGAGGGGACAGGTATATACATACATAATGAGTGAGATGTGCACTGTCTGAGGGATGGTCACTCTTGAAGCTCAGACTTGTGGGGGAAGGGGGGAAAGGGCATTATACACAACCTTAAAATTTGTACCCCCATAATATGCTGAAATAAAAAAAAAAGGAAAAGCTTGATGAATAATATCTGGAAATTCTCTTTATCATGTTTGCAACTTTTCTGTAGGTCTAAAAGCACTTCAAAATAAAATGTTAGAAAAGATCTGCTTATGACATTCTCCCTCCCAAACTTCTAGAATTAAGGCAGGATATCAACAGTTGCCTCAAGAAAGTAGAACAGCTAAGATAGTCTTTCCAAACTTAAGCAATATGAGACAAACCCTTTAAAATGGGAAATAAAATCTGAAATTTGATGAATACATTCTTGTAATGAAAAAGGAGAGGTTACAACAGACATCACAGAAATACAAAACATTATTTGTGAATACTATAAAAAACTATATGCCCCAAAATTGCACAATGAGGAGGAAATGGACAAATTTCTGGAAACATATAACCTCCCTAAGTTCACCCAGGAGGTAATAAAATCTCTGAATAGACCAATTTCAAGCTCAGAAATTGGAGCAGCAATTAAAAACCTCCCAAAATGGAAAAGTCCCAGACCAGATGGCTACACTTCAGAGTTTTACCAAACATACAAAGAACTCGTACCTATTCTACAGAAATTATTCCACAACATAGACAAAGATGGTATCCTTCCTAACTCATTCTACGAAGCCAATATCACCTTGATACCAAAGCCTGGAAAGGACACAACAAAAAAAGAAAATTACAAACCAATATAACTCATGAATATAGATGCAAAAATCCTCAACAAAATTTTAGGAAATAGAATCCAGTAGCCCATCAAAAAAATAATTCACCATTCTTGTAATTTGCTTCTGAGATGTTGTTCAATATAATCTTTGGAAACCTGCTTTGAATCATTATCCTGCTAATTGTCCCTTCAGCTTCCTGGAACAGTTTGCAAGTTCAATGAGTCTCCCATGGCTCAGGGAACATTCTTGTCTTGACTAGTGGTGCTCTTGCAGCACATCTTTCTCTCCAAACATATTTGTATATATTTTCCACACATGAAGCTTCCTAAGTAAAATGAATATTGAAATCTTTAATAGATGGGTCATAAATATCTCATAGAATCAGGTATTTAAATAAGTTACATGTGTTTGCTCTTTCTTATTAGGAGTTCCAAAAGAATTCATGTTATATAACAGTACACATTTATCTCTGCTTAATATCCTTATCACTTCTTTGCAACAAACTACCTCAAAGGCACTTGCTAGAATAAAGTATTTGATACATATAATGCCTAGTGGCTTAGCTCCTACAAGCATATCTCAAATAGAATTCTGTTGCAACATTTTCTTTAGGAATAATTCCTAATGTTTCCTGATGCTCTCTACCCTTTTCTCATGTAAAGTAATCTTTTAAAAGATATATTTGTATGAAGGCAAATATATGTGTAACCATATATTCACGTATATGATACATGAATATATATCTTAAATATTAAGGCAAATATGTAGTAACCCCTTACTCTAAAACCATTTTAAAACTCTTTGCTTTTGTACAGGATAAAAATCAAACTATTTAGAAGCTTTGCATTTATAATCTCACTTTCACTTTCTCTTTTACAATATCTACTAGTAAATTTACATTCCCATTAACAGTTATACGAATTCTTTTTTCTCTACATCCTTGCCAGCATTTGTTATTTATTTTTTTGTCTTTTTGATAATAACCATTTTAATTGGGGTGAAATGATATCTCATTATGATTGTGATTTGCATTTCTCTGATTATTAATGATGTTGAGCATTTTTTATTTTTTTTATTTCAGCATATTATGGGGGTACAAATCTTTGCTTTGTTGATTTCTTTAGTTAGTTTGTTGTTGGTGTATAGAAATACTTTCAATCTTTGTATGTTGATTTTGTATCTTGCAAATTTACTGAGTTCATTTCTGTGTTATAAGAGTTTTTTAGTGGATATTTAAAGATTTTCTCTATATAAGATCATATCATCTGCAAACAGGGACAATTTGACTTTTTTCTTTCTGATATGGGCACGCCTTTATTTCTTTCTTGCCTAATTGCTCTGGTCAGGATAGTAAGTACTGTGTTAAATAAGAGTGGTGAGAATTGGCATCCTTGTCTTGTTCCAGTTCTTAGAGAAAAACATTTTTAGCTTTTCCTTAGTGTGATGTTGCCTGTGGTTTTGTTACATATGGCCTGTGTTGAGATATAGTCCTTCTACACCTAATTTGTTGAGAGTTTTCATCATCTTCAGAAGTGTTAAACTTTATCAAATGCTTTTTCTACTTCTATTGAAATGATCATATGGTTTTTGGCCTTCATTCTCTTGCTGTGATGTATTATGTTCATTTATTTGCATTTATTTGTTCATTAAATTTGTTAAGACTTGTTTTGTAGCCCAATATATAGTCTATGCTGGAGAATGTTCCATGTGCTGATGAAAATAATGTGCATTCTGAAGCTGTTGGATGAAATGTTCTGTAAATGTCTTTTAGGCTCATTGGTCTAAGGTACAGTTTAAATCTGTTTCTTTGTTGATTTTCTGAGTAGATGATCTGTCCGATGCTGACAGTGTGGTATTGAAAACCCTGACTATCATTGTTTTAGGAGTCTGTCTCTCCCTTTATATCTAATAATGTTTGACTTGTCTATCTAGGTACTCTGGTGTTGGGTACATACATATTTACAATGCTTATATCCTCTTGTTGAATTGAGTACATTATCATTATATAATGGTCCCTTTGCTTCTTTTTTATAGTTTTTTTTCCTTAAAGTCCATTTTATCTAATATAAGTATAGCTACTATTGCTTGCTTTTGGTTTCTATTTGTGTGAAAATTTTTTTCCATCCTTTGACTTTCAGTTTACGTGTGGCTTTACAGGCAACATACAGTTTCAAAAGTTCTTTTAGAATTACTTATACTTAGATTTTTATATAGTTCATTGACATACACAAAAGGAAATTTAAAGTTATTACTAAAATATCTTTACTTTCAATGTCCATTTTTTCTGAACCACATTACAATTCAAGTCATAGATGTCGTGTTTTATCAAAAATAATCTTTCTGCTATCAAAAACATTTATAATGCAGTTTTTCTTCAGTTGGCTTCAAGGTTTTCATTCAATCCATTGGAACCCATCTACAAGTTTTAATGTGCATTCACACAGGCAATGCCACAATATCAACACTGTCACTTGGACAAAGGGGATTGACAAATACAAACTGATTCAGAAATTTTTTTTAAAATGTTCCTTATAATGAATAAAACATAGTATAATGTAGATGGCCTAAACATAAAAGTATAAAGACTTTAGAGGTTTCAATATATTTTTTTCTGAATAGTTGTACAGTGTATTTTCCTTCCGAGTGATGTTTTTCATAGTTTCATAAAGTCTCATGCACTCAGCAGTTAAATAGTTAATGAAGAAACTCTAAGGAGAAACATAAATAATTTTTGAAAGTGGCCAAAGATGATTAATAAATGGGCAGAGCACCAAAAATTACATTTCTATATCAATATCTACCTATATACATATATCTCTCTATATAAATACATATAGATACAGAAATATAGATATAGATTAGATATAGATATCAAGGTTTCTTTTTTCTCTTTCCATGTGAAAGCAATGTTAAAATTTAACAATGAAAAATGAAGAGACCTATACTTTGAAGATAGGCAATCATTTATGGTTGAATTAAATATTTTATTCACTTTGATGATTATGTAGCTTAGCCACATTGAAGTGTTCTTATGAAAGTTTTCAAGATCAGTATTGAATCAAATGGAAACAGACAGTAAAAACATTATGAATTCATAGAAATATTTTGATCAAAGTTGGCAAGTGTATCTGAACAAAAACACCTTTTGAAAATGGTTAACTAGAAGAAAAAACTCAGTCAAAAAGTCTTTGTGATTATGTGTGTGTATGTCTTTATTAGTTCTTTTTTGTCACATCTAGGTCTTGTGGATGTATATAAAATGGTTTTTATATAATGGAAATTCTTTATTTTAGTAGAAATCATAGTTCCAACTAAAGAGGCATTGAAAATCAGTTTATGTCGATATTTGTGATAGTAAGAGATCTCCAAATATATTTTTCTTCTCATATAAACAAAAATTGAGATTGGTAACTTGTGAAGTATAAGAATAGCAGAAAGATAATCTAGGTATTGATTAAAATTAGTTTAAGTTTAAAATCATTAAAACTATCTTTTTTACCCTCATTTCTATGACACTTTAGGCAACTAACTATGGTGGTTGTTAACCTATCTAAGTAGGCAAAATACACTTTAGAGACTATCACTTTGCAAAAAATTTAAAACATTCAATAGCCATTTAAATAGCAAATCTATGCTTATTATAGGGTATATTGGCAAGTTATTTAAAAAAATCAATTTTAATTAAACAAAAGTATTTATATAACAAGTGTATGAGTAAATCTTGCTGCTTTTATCTTAAGCTAAAAGATTAAAATATTTTCCACAGTGGATATAACTTTTTCATGATAGTTATATCTGTCATTTAAAATTAAGCAATACTAAGGGGGAGAGGGAGAGAGAAGTAATGAATAAGCAATACATAATATATAAAATGTAAATGACAAGTATAGATAAAAACTATGGTTAATTTTGACTTAGGCATTTATTGAAGTTTGACTGCAGCTATATATCTACCATTTGGTTTTGACTTTATCATTTAATACTCAATCACTAAATGCCTCCTTCAACATTGCTATTGGCATGCCTGCGCTTATGCATAATAAATACATAATCTTATATGTTAACATTCTAGCTAGTCACTGTAAGAATATTAGTGATGCAATCAATAGATGACATTCAGAATTATTTACTTTCAAATATGGGTAAGCTTCTGGGTATCAATTACAGTGAAGTTCTTATATTTCCATTGTTGAAATTTTATATGTAATTTGAAGTATGAACTTATATTAATCACTGCTTGGGTAAAGTTCCATACTAATGATGATTTTGAAAGCTGCTAATTTTATATGTTAATATCAAAATATTTATTAATTTTTAAACAGTTACAGAGAAATGAATTAACAGACTATTTAAATGTTGAGAAAATGTATTAACTAAATAGCATTTGAAAGAATATTTTTGAACCAACAAATGTAAAAAATGTAAGTGTAAAAATACAATGCAAAATAATAGAGATACATCTCAATTTTTATTGAACATCTGGTATATCAGTGTTTATTTAATACTAAACCAATAAGTTTTAGAATTTCATTTTTATTAAGATACTGAATTTCATTTACGTTGTCAGCCTTTCAGAATAAAGTCTACATGTCTTATAAAAAACCCTAAATCTATATATTTTATAACTAATATGTAATGAAAACAAAATGAATAATATAAATATGAGAAAAATAAGTAATTTATAGAGAAAAATGAGACACCAACAAAACCATCCTGCACTATTTGTAGTGAAATGGAGCCATGATCATCTCATGGCAGATGTGCAATGTATTCAGTTTAGCAGCACAATATGCTGAGATATAATTGTTCTCAAATAGCAATGTAACATTTTAAAAAATTGACTACCAAAGTTTTAGTAATACAGTTCTAAAAATCTATAATTATTTTTGATACTGTTGATAAAATTTTCTTCTTTTATGTCAAAGTTTATTCTGTGGGTGATATTTGGTTTCAGACTAACCTTCAGCCACATATTTCTGCCTATGAGTTCTTGATGTTTGACTAATACATATATTTGGTGAATCTCCAAAATAAAATAATTATTTTAGGAAATTATGTTGGTGAGAGAAAGGGGCTCTGATACCTTGAAACAGGGATTTTAAATTGGTTCCACCTTCTCTGGAGAGCAAATTTGTGAAATTGAATGTGAACATGAAAACAAGTTATGCAGACAATTATTTTTCTAGGAATTTGTCAAAGCATAGTATTACTTGATGGAGGCAAACTTTTGACTATAAGAAAGTTTAAAAATGTACAATACAGGGTCAGTATTTATAGTCCAAAAAACAAAAAAATAAAACCACAAAGCAACCATATTAAATATCCAACAAAAGAATAGCATGCAGGCATTAAAAAATGAAAGACTTTTTATTGAATTAAATAATGTTTCCAATCATTTATGTGAAAAAACACATTAAAAAATAATGTGCACAGAACAATGACATTTTTACATTTCTATTATATACCTATTATTTTGGCATAATTATTTTCACTTTCAAATTGTGTCACATTGGATGAATATTATACAATCCTTACTTATAATAAAGTTATGGTTCCACTGGCTTCTGAAGAAAAAATTAAACTATTTTCTTAAGTAAATCCAGGCTATAATTTATACAGTGACACTCACTAATAATGTTCATTCTGCATTGAGAAATTTTGTGAACAGAAAATTTCTCTGTAGGCTTCATTGGCTCATCATAAGGTATCCAACACTGCAATTTTCCCATGTAAAAATTTCAATCTCAGCCTATGTTCCATTTGGTGACCATATACCTGGGATTGTCAACACTATCACTAAAAGTATACCATGTTACATAGCTGCACTACTTTCTAGACCTTTCTATATCTTGGAGAAAGTTAAAAATTTGAGTTGTATGGTAAGAGTCAGGGATTCTCAAAAATAAATAAAAACTACTTAGTAATAATTTTTAAAAAGAGGAAGAAAAAACATTTTACTCCAATTCAGCCAATGCTACTGACATACGTGGCATTTTATAAACTTAAAACTTATGGCAATTTCTCAAATGGCATGTTTTTATTTCATGAAGCACTATGTGAATCAAAGAATATATCAGAGTGGAATAAAATGACAGATGAAGATTTCAAACAAGATTGCATAAATCACAATTTAACTGATTTAATTATTTAGTGATTTTAGTTAAATCACAATTAAAAATGGCAGCTGAGAAAATTTACTCATATGAATAAAAAGATGATATCCCAAATCCACTGATTATAGTCCATTAAGGTCTTCTGTCTGTTCCCCAAATAACTGATTTTGCTACACACAGTTTATTTTTTGCAACTTGTGTTAACCTTCAGAGGAGTTCTTTTAGTCTTTGTTAGTTGAAGAGAAGAAAATGTAATAATTTCCAATAATATATGGCATACTTTATTTACTTATCAAGTCCATTGTCAATATTTTATTGGAATAGAAACACTCTGTTAAAGTAGTTGAGTTTCTTATAAAAGATCTGTTCAGGCTCAAAGCATTAACGAAAAACTTTTTGTGAGTGTTCAGGGAAAATAATATCTAATCTCCACTATTAGAAGGTAGAAAAGTGTTTTATCTTAAAAGAGTAGAAAAGCTATCACAGATAGCAAACTGTGCAAATTTTTTCATACAACCAGTCCCAAAGTTAAACTGAGAAAATACCTTTCCTTAGTTTTATAATGCAAAAGAACTGCTTTAACTTTATCCATCCTCATGGAATAAAATAGTAGATTAATAATCAGGTCTATAATTCAGACCCCAATGAGAACATAAAATAATACTTACTAATTTAGTTCTGTTAAATTATGTTTATATTTTTATTATTGTATTTCTTAATATTATAACAAAGAGACATTTAACCTCTGTACCTAAGCTAAATATGATAAAATATATCAAGAATAATGATATGTATATAATAAAAAGTTCAGGTTTCCTTAATTATTTGGGAGTTATAAACCACTAAATTGACATTATAATTAATGAAAATAATATAAATGTTAAGGTTTTGTTTGAATTTTCTAACATTAATGGCCTCTTAAAAAACTTGAAACATTCAGGAGGGTGGCAGGAGTAGCATATCACCTTATCACCAGATGTCTCCTGTTGGCTAGATGTGTCTTGGAAAATGATTGTGTAATATTGCAAATTCATATGGCTATGCCAGTTACGCTACTGACCTAGAACAGGAGATGGAAAATTATATCCTGTGGGCTGTTTTAGTATGGTTCAAGAACCAACTGCTCTTTATAATAATGTCCTATTAAGAAGAGCAAACAAAAAGACTATGCAAGAGTAACCATATGTGGTGCACAAAGTCTAAAATATTTATGTCTAATCCTTCACGGAAAAAGCTTACTGATCTCATCCTTAAAAAAGGCTTCTATTGCAACTGTTATCAACAACAACCATAAACTGTTTTCATGTGGTAGTGACAGCAGTGTACCTTCATTGTTGTACCTCCTGTTCTTTGACATAATACAGGAAGAGGAGATCTCCATTCATCATGATTTACCACAGAACATCATACTAGCTCACTGTATTGATGACTTGCTGAGGGAATGCTACATCAGTGAAGTTTCTAGAAGTTTGGTGGCTTGAGGCATGTCAAGATAACCCTCTAAGCAACAGAAGAGTTGTTCTGCCTTTTTGTTGCAACAAAGGGTCTGCTCATCATCTGTGGCAAATGTACCTTGCTTTCACTCCATAAACCTGTATCTTGCACTTGCTCTATTATCCTATGTTTCTCTCCTCAATAAACCTAATTTTCATGCTTAAAAAAAAGAAGAGTTGTTTCAACTAAGAAGAGACATGGTACTTCTTGGGCCCCTTTTGATTTTGAAGGCAGCATTTGCCATATAAAGGTGTGATGCTCTGGCTCGTTTACCAGGCTGCCCATTTTGAATAAGATCTTAGTATAAACTACTCTGCAGCAGTTCCCAAGGTCAGCTGCAAGATGCTATACTCCCAGGCATTGTGGCTAAATGTCCACATGGTATTTAAAGTGTCTGTGGCAGGTTTAGATGTTACATAAAGTCTTTAGAAAAACACAATAGAAGAATCACATCACAAGTTTTGGAGTGAGGTCATGCTCTCTTATGCTTTAAAAATGTTCTCTACTTGCAAAGCTATTGGGCCCTCTTAAAGACATAATGCTGCCCATGGATATCAAATGATTATGTGTTCCACATTGCCTACCATGATCTGAATATTAAAAGATCCACCAAATTCTAGAATTAGATATGCACTTTTTTAAAAAAAAGAGAGACTGAACTCGAGGAAGTTTGGAGAACACTAGGAAGCTGTATGAGAAGGTGTCTCAGACTCCCGTGGTACCTATTCCTACTGCTTTACTTCCTCTTCCTCCACCAAGGTTTATAGCCACATAAGGATTCCCCTATGACCAGTTAACAAATGAGGAATAAACATGGGTCTGGTTCCTAGGTGGGTTTGTTGGTGTGATGCTGCCAGTTAGAAATGGGCTTACATAATTACAGCCACTACCTGAGGTTACCTTCAATTGAGATCTTCCCAGTGGTCACACTATCCATTGGTATAATACATCTGTTAATCCACTTATATAGAAGGAGAGAAATCCTGAAACACAGGTCTACACTGATTCATGGGCTGTGCCTAACAATTGATAGCTCAGAAGAGGAAAAACATTAGATTTTAAACTAGGGGTATAAAGGGAGAGCATAATGGATAAACTATCAGAATGAGCAAAGAATGTGAAGATATCTGTTCCCCAATATATGTTGACCCAGATTATGTGAAAATAAATGTTTGGGTCATCCCATCAGTTAATGATCCCCATCTACTATGGAAGAGTCCCTCACTAATCAGGTAAAATTAATGAATCATCCTCTGGATTCCAGGCAGTCACTTTTACCAACCATTCTCCTGTTCTCCCAATGCACACAATGGAGTCGACACCATGAATTTCCTGCCCCAAGACTGATCTGCTGTCACCAATGCTGAGTGCCCCATCTTGTCAATAGGGCAGGCCAATGCTGTCTAACAAGCTATACTTGCGTGATGAGAACAGGCTACCACTAAGTGGCAAGTTTATAGCTTTTCTCTTTGGAGGCAGCAGCAATTTTCCCCTTAAGGAATAGATGCATATTCCAGATATGGATTTTCCTTCCCAGCCTATCACACTATGGGCTTTCAGAATGACTTACTTATCACCATGATACGACACATGACATTGCTTCTGATCAATGAAACTCACATTGTAATGAAGAAAGTATGGCAATAGATTGTCTCTCACAGAACTCCCAAGCAGTAGTGTGTATTCCATCACCCAGAGGCAGACAGCTTGATAGAACAGTAGAATGGTCTGCTGAAGACTCTGTTATGCTGCCAATGTGGAGGTAACACATTGTAGGACTGGTGTTCTGTCCCTTAAATTTCACCAGATGGCTCTAACCATCAGCCAGTATTTGGTATGATCTTCCCCCAAATGTATATGTTCAGTGAGGTGGGAAAGATCCTGTCACTATTTCATTTAATAACCCACTTAAGAAATACTTACTTTCTATCCTTGCAACAATTGACTCAGTAGATTTGGGTTCTAATGCCAAAGAAAGAGTGGTTCTACTAGTTAATACAATCAAATTTTAATTAAGTTGATAGTTGAGGTTATTTATCATCCATTATAGCTTCCCAGTGTTGCTAAAGCAAAGGAAAGGTAATTGGTGCCTGTGTTGAACAGGATGATTAGGTTATTCCAACACAATTGAAGCAATAAGGAATATATTTGGAACTAAAGGAATTCACTGGAATATTTCTTAATAGTCCTTTACCCAAAAGACAACCAAGTAACCAAATTATGTAGACATAAACATTTGGGAAACCTCATCCAATAATGATCCTCATCCAGCCAAGATTTTGAAAGGCAATGAAGGGAAATTGAAATGGGTTGTATAAGAAGGAAGATATAATTATTGGCTCAAGCCTAATGACTATCCACAGAAGTGGGCCTGTATCAGCTATGCTTTAAGTTATTTTTCTCACTTCACTAAATATTAACAGCACTGAGAATGATTAATGGTTTAGGTTTTAGATGATAATATGATGAAATTGATATCATGTTTTGATTATACAATAACTGATAGGAATTGTATGTCCGCTGAGTTCAGACAAAGCTTTTCATCTGGTTGGAGGACACAAGTGGAGGTCAAAAGTTATCATAGGTAGACTAGGTTGGAATATTCTCTATTTGTCCCTACAAATCCACATATCATCCTGCTTTGTGCCTCAGGATGCCAATGTTCATGAGCTACATAACATGTGCTACCTTGTCCTCTGAGTTCTGGCTGGTTTTGGCAAGAGAGAAATCAGAAGAGAGAGGGAATCCTAAAAAATCAGAGGAGACACAAGTCTGGATATTTACACATTTGGCTTTATCCCTGATGGGCTGCCAATCATCACCACCATTAGCCGTAAATCCCATTAGATATTTCTTTCCTGCAGCTACTAGTCTTCCCAGTGTCTGGTAACTAATAGCTTTCCTTGCACATACAGGTCTAATAGAGGCTTCCAACCAAATGTTTCTAAACTTAGTGTTCTCCTTAACTCTGTCCACATATTTATAATCAGTTATTTTATTAAAATTTCCTCAATGCCCCTACCTATGTGTGTCATCTGTTTCCTTACAGAAACTGAACTTATTTTGGAATATATGTTACAAATATATCTCTAATTTAGTATTTGCTTATTAATGGTTTTGCTGCCATTTGATACACTTGCGTTAAAATGTTTTTAATGTAGTTACATCAAACATCTTTTTTCTTGTTATTTCAACCTTTGTTTTAATGATTAGAGGAGCCATTTCATGTCAATGCTATTTAAATATTCATCTATATTTCATTTAGTACAGCTATGGTTTCATTTTTCAATAAATCTTTAATATGATTGAAAAAATACATATGGGATAATATAAGATAGATATCTTATTTTTTTCTTTTTTATTTCAAATGAATTTAGTTACTTATCAAATAATTCAGCAATTCCCTTCTGATAGGAAGTATTCATTTATCATTTATCAAACTATGATGCTTCGAATGCATTTCTAGCTTTTTAATAGGATTATTGAAAGAATAAAGTATCACAGTAACTTAAGAAATATTAAATAAATGAAGATTATTATTACTCAAGAATGCTTAACTCATTGAATGATTGAAGATGGATTTTTAAAATGTTATATGAGCTATTTCCCCTTTTGAAGCAAATGAACATATAAATGACTTACATCAAATTATTTTCTATTTACTTAGCTTAGTAATTCTGTTCAAATATCACTGGTTTGAACCACTTGAGTTTTCATTTTACATACTAGATTTATGCATTCTTGGAATAATTAAACACTCTCTTATAACCTGAAAAATACACATAGGCAGCACATACATGTTCATTGAAGGGTTGCAGGCAACACACAGTCTACAGATTAGCTTGCTTCAAAATGAGGCTTCAATTAGAATATAAATTAGAACAAAAATTATAAGGCAGAGTAGGAGATGGAATGGAGACTGGAATCTTTACTTCCATTCTAAATGGCAGCTTTATCACACACCCATCAACAAGATCCTAGTTTTATAATAAAGGAAAGAAAGCAGTATGTGAACTTCCCAACATAATTTCTCTATGTGAAGAAACATATGTAAAACAATAAAAACCTGGAAACCAATCTAGAGTGTGGCTGAATAAATTGTAGATATTATTATGAACTAAAAATAAGTAAGGAGCAAAATGTGAATTGAGTGATAAGAAAATTTGCCTGGGGCTACATGTCAGAGATAGGCTATATAACTTATAACTTCTTTGCTCCAGTAAAAAATGGCTGACTGATTTTTGGTTTTTGTGTGTTTTTTGGTTATAAAATATAGCATTAAAAGTTATCATTTCTCATTTATTCACATCTCACTTATTCACTAGAGAATAGATTTTTTAAAAACAAAATGTACTCTGACCTAAAAACCTTCATATTCTAAAAGATGGTTTAATAAAATTGTGTCAGCATGAACCAGTATTTTGTTCTTTAAAAAGACATTAGCACACTTCAAACTTATCCAGATGGAGACAGGATAGAGGTAAAGAGATTTCATTTGTATACCATAAAGATGACTATGAAATCTTATCAGTAAAATTAAAATCAGGCAAATTATTTATTTTAGAAAACTACTCATAAGTCTTTACATATTTGGAAAACAAAAAATATATTAGAATAAATGTATAGCCCTTTTCTTGGGCAAATTTAATTCTTATAGTCTCAGAAAAATTTGAAAATTTAAAGGAATAAAGTTGTCTTTAACTCTTGCAGACATATGAGGTCTGACCGGAAAGTATCCAGCCATTGTTAATATAATGAGTATGGTTTGTGTAACATCGATGTAACCTGACAGCCAAGATGAGCAGACTGTAATGTGCATGTGTGAACAATGACGACTTCAGGGTACCAGTCAGTGGGGTGTGAGGGACTGTGGAGTAAACATGTGTACTGTGTGGACATTGCATTCAAATGACTGAGCAAGTAGATCCATGAATCTGCATCAAATTTTGCATTAAGCTTGAACAATTCTCCACAGAAACTATTCAGATGATTCAGATGGATTTGGGGGAAGATGCAATGAGTGCAGCACAAATAAAAGTGTGGCACAAATGCTTCAAATATGGTCGAGAATCTCTTAAAAGTGACATTCTGGAAGGCCTGCAACAAACAGAACTCCTGAGAATGTTGAATGTGTATGGATTAGTTTAAGAGACGCTGGAAGAACTGTGTGAGGTCCCAAGGTGCCTATTGTGAAGGGGACTGAGGAGTCATTGTCCTATATACAATGTTTGTAGTATCTTGTATATTCTTCAATAAGTGTCTCTAATTTTTATATTACATGGCTAGATACTTTCAGGCAGTCCTCATGTATTGTCAGGCTTTTGTAATACTATATAAAAAAATCTAATATCTCAATGTCTTGCAATAAGAAGATATTTATTTCTCACTCACATGTCTGGTGGTTGGCTGCAGTTCAACTGATTTTGTCTGAGCTTGGATATGCTAAGTGATATTATTAGGTCTGGGTTGTGTTCAGGTCTACATCATGTGCCATCATTCTAAGATCCACCCTGAAGGAACAATGGATATCTGGCATGTTCTTCCATTGTGATTTCTCCCAAAATCTCAGCTCAGAGCTAGTCCTTTGTCACTACTACCCACATCACACTGGCCACAGCCAATCACACGGCCAAATTCTTTGTTCATTAGTGGAGAAGTATACTTCTTCCATGAAGAGGGGAAGGCAGTGAATATTGCATGAACAGTAATCTAACACACCACAGTATGGATGAGCTGGTTCAAATTCTCTAGCAGAGAAAGATAAAATGATAAATCCTTCTCACATTGATATTCCTAGGTCTGAGGGGAAATAACACTATTTGCCACTCTATTCAAAGACTGACACTTTGCAGAAAACAGCATTATATCATATAGTTATCTCTTCTATTAGCAGGAGGTGAAATTTATGATAGTAAAGTTAGTACCAAACTAATGCACAATGTTTTTTTAAGAGGAGATAGTTTGGCAAACTCTTTAATGTCTGAATGCGAGATGAATAAAAGTGTAGAGGCTATTATATCTTCTTTATCAATCTAAAATTTTTTATCAATTTCTCTTAAAAATAAGAAATACAATACCTACATGATGGCATTAAATCAAATTTACTTAATTGCATGATTGTTTTGGTTTTTAAATATAGTAATGCAACATATTTTTATTTTTCATTGTAGAGATCAAACATTTGTCCCTTCTCTGTGGTTCAAGTTCATTTACTTATTTTTCTTGGCATTAGTACAATGTGGTCTTATAGGATCAAGGTAAAATGGTGATTCCAAATAAAGAATGACATGATGTTAAAGTTGTTTACTAACTTCATTATTCATAATTTCTTCAAATTATCTCTTCCAAAAAATCTCTAAAATACTGTTTTCTATTTAGTAGAATGCCAATCCATCTTCTATACCATGCTATTTGATTTTATTAATATACATCTCATTAAATGGATTTTATTTTTAATCCTCCTTCAATATTCAGCTAATATTATACTTTCTCCATAAAGTTTTTTCCAGGTACAATGACCTACACTAATTTCACCTATTTGTGAGATCTTTTGGTTCTTGTAAATCCTATCTTTTATTGCTCTTTGATACTTATGTGTTGTTCTTTCAAGTAGAAAGGCTTTGGTTATCTACTGCTGCCTAACAAATCACTAACTTATTAGTAAAAACAATAACAATTCTTATGCCTATCTTTCATCATTCTGGGATGACTGATCTCAATAGGCAGTTGTCTTATGGGATCTTTCCCAGAGTTGCAGTCTGACAGTACTGGAGTCATCTCAGGGGCAACTTCAGTCTGGAGGCTGATGTTTGTTATGAGCTAGAATCTCACAGGGAGCTCTCAGCCAGGACACCTACATGTGAATTCTTCATATGACTGACACGCCTACACAGCATGGCACCTGGATTCTAATGGTGAGCATCTCATGAAAGAGAAAGGCAAATGGAACCTATGCTACATTTGTCACCTAAATTTAGAAATCACATACTATATCTCATTTTAAAATGACATTATAACCTAATTTCTTTGCCACATACTTCCCAAATCTATTCTATGACTTACTACCAAAAAAGGACTAGACAAATAAAAAAAATTGTGATTAACAGACAAATAGAGCCAATGTTTTGACTCCTGTAATTATAGTGGCCTAAGGTTTATGTTACTATTTAGATGTCTATAATTTCCCATAGGTAACATTTTAAAATTAATACAGAGATATTGTAAAATTACATTTAAATGGTCACTATACATAGCTGTAAGAATTAAAACATAGAGGTTGAATGAAGCAGAGTTGAATCTCATCATGAAGCATACATCAGAAACATGATTAACAAGATTGTATAGAATGTGACAGGATATAGCAGAAAGTTGTACTCTGAATTATACCTGGGGATAAGATTAATATTTAGAATAATCAAATTCACTGGAAAAAACTAAAGATTTTGTTTATTGCAGTTCAAGTTATTGATTTTTAAATATTAAGTAGACATTTTAATTTAGATTAACTTGTTAATTTATTTTTATTTACTTTTTAAATTTCAAGACAATATGAAGGTACAAACATTTTGATTGCATTTTAAATCTTTGCCGCTCCCTAGCTAGGGTTAGAGGTATGCCCTTCCACTCCACAATGCTCACCACATCCCTCAGATTGGGTCTACCCCCACCAATGCCTGAATCCCTGCTGAACACTACCACCATTTGGACACCATAGTGTTAGTCAGTACCGATTTGATGGTGAGTACATGTGGAGCACATTTTTCTGATCTTGTGTCACCTCACTTTAGATAATGGGCTTAAACTCAATCCAGGCTAATATAAGCAGTGCTAGCTCACTGTCATTTCTTAGAATTGATTAATACTCCATTGTAAACATACAGCAAATTTTAATAATCTACTCATGAATTGATGGACACTTGGGTTGTTTTCATGTCCTTGCAATAGTGAATTGTGCTGCCATAAATATTTGGGTGCAAATGTCTCTATAATAGAATGTCTTATGCTCTTTTGGGTAGATGCCCAACAATGCCATTGCTGGGTTGAATGGTATTTCTATTTTTAGTTGTTTGAGGTATCTCCAAATTCTTTTCCACAAAGGTTGCACTAATTTGCAGTCCCACCAGCAGTGTAAGAGTGTGCCTGTCTCTCCACATTCTCGCCAGCATTTGTTGTTTTGGGACTTTTTGATAGAGGCCAATCTCACAGGGGTTAGGTGATATCTCATTGTGGTTTTGGTTTGCATTTCTCTAATGATTAGAGATGTTGAGCATTTTTTTATATGTTTGCTGTCCATTATTCTGTCTTCTTTGGAAAAGTTTCTGCTCATTTCCATTGCCCATTTCTTAATGGGGTTGTTTGTTTTTTTCTTGTTAATTCTTTTGAGTTCCAGATAGATTCTTATTATCAGACCTTTATCAGAAGTGTAGAGAGCAAATATTTTCTCCCTTTCTGTAGGTTGCCTATTTGCTCTAATGATAGTTTCCTGGCTGTGCGGAAGCTTTTTAATTTGATCAGATCCCACTTGTTTATTTTTGTTGCTGTGGTGATTGCTGCAGGGGTCTTCTTCAAGAATTCTTTGCCTAGGCTGATGTCTGAAAGGGTCTTCCCAACATCTCCTTCTAGGATTCTTAAGGTTTCATGCCTTAGGTTTAAGTCTGTTATCCATCTTGGGTGGATTTTTGTGAGAGGTGAGAGGTAGGGACTTGTTAATTTAATATGCTTTTCATCATGTTCAATATCCTCACATATAGTTGCATAAGTTGTTCACAGATCTAGAGTCCCTGGTTGTGAGAGGAAATGAGGACTGAAGTTCAGCCTGTGCTCTGTTAGTCAAGTCATGTACTTCAGCGCCAGGCTGCCCAGAGGATGTAATATGCTCTTTTAACATTGTATAAAAATGATGCCATATGGGTTAGTAGTCTTCTTGGTTATAAGACATGATGTGAAAATAGCATGGTGTGATAGAAAGCCCAGTACAGCCTTGGCATAAAAAAACAGATGTAGTTTGGATCCTGGCCACTTACTATGACTTTGAAAAAGTGATGCAAACTCTCTGAACCTCAGTTTCTTCACACATGAAATGAAATTATCAATTTCGATCTTTCAGAGTTGATTAGAGGAATAGAGTAAATACAACAGAAACATGAAACTGTGCCTAACTGAGGAGAAATTGCTCAAATGGCATCCCTCATAAATGAGAAGTGCTGTCATAGAGTAAACTTGGTTCAGTGTTTGATTTTCGATGAATACAGGGAATTCTATTGTAGATATGTAATTATTTAACTCACTGATTAAAGTCACAGTAGGAATAGTAAAGAAAGCAGTATGTTATAATTTCATTCAAGAAAAACACTCTTTTGTGTGTGTGTGTGTGTGTGTGTGTGTGTGTGTGTTTTTGAGACAGAGTCTCGCTTTGTTGCCCAGGCTAGAGTGAGTGCCATGGCGTCAGCCTAGCTCACAGCAACCTCAAACTCCTGGCTCAAGCAATCCTCCTGCCTCAGCCTCCCAAGTAGCTGGGACTACAGGCATTTGCCACCATGCCCGGCTAATTTTTTGTATATATATTAGTTGGCCAATTAATTTCTTTCTATTTATAGTAGAGACGGGGTCTCGCTCTTGCTCAGGCTGGTTTCGAACTCCTGACCTCGAGCAATCCGCCCGCCTCGGCCTCCCAGAGAGCTAGGATTACAGGCGTGAGCCACCACGCCCGGCCAAGAAAAACACTCTTAAAATATTCTTCAGTATATGTATAAGAATTGGTCAGCTTAAACTTTCAAAAATTGGTTGAATTTTCAAAAATCAGTTATCAAAATACAGCTTCCTGGCACTGAATGCATCATTTTCATAAGGTTACATCCAAAGATTACCTCCTTTAGGCAAGAGCCATCACTCAGTGACAAGACTCAGACCCTTGACTCAATTCCAATCCCTTGAAAAGCCACACATTGCTGCAAAGGAAACAGATTCATCAGAATTGTAAGATTCACAGTTAAATATAAAGATGAAGTTAAAATACATAATAGCATAAGAAGATGTATGTTTCTACCACATACGAGTTAGAAAAAAAATAGATGTTTAGAACATAAATGTGGCTGCATTGTCTCTTTCAGTGGTTTGTCTCTAATTATCCCTGTTGGCTTCAAATATTAAATAATTAATTAGAACTATTCTAGGGCAGGGAATGACATGGCTATCTTTTTGTTAATAAACGAGATGATTTAAAATACTCCTCAGGCAAATTACAAGTATGTTTTATAGATTGCTGTAATTTTAATAGCTGTACAATGTAAAAACAACAACTAAAGTCCTTAGCAAGGCTTATAAAGCTCTGCTTCATCTCTCCTAGATCATCCTGTGTGAAAATTCCTATTGATAATTATGCTCTAGCCAAGCCAATTTTTTTGGTCCTCAAAAAATGTAGCCTTAAGACCTTTGTACAAGCTATTCCCTGATTCATTAGTGTTCCTCCTAACTGTTGCATATATCATGGCTCAACTTAAATCTCCATTCATACAGACATCTTCCCCGACCATCCACAGAATTAACTATCTCGCCTACTGTGTGATTTTTGTCATAATTTTCATTGCAAATGGAAATCTATTTATCTATTTTTCTGTTTTCTTATGTTTTCCCATGATTCTTCACACTGGAATACAAGGCTTTGCCATTAAGAATGACTATAGATTTGGGCTTATTATAAAGGAGAGTTTTTCAAGATATATTATAAACTGAAAATCTATAGTACAACCATGGTGCTTCATAATTCTACAGCAAGGACTGAGGGCAGGAAGGTGACAAATGATTAAGGAAACATGTTTGAACAGTAGGATTACAGAGGATATTTTATTCTTCATTGATATTTACTTGCTTATATTTCCTAGCATTTTCTATGAGTATTTGATGAGAGAGAGAGAGAGAAATTGATTTTAGCCACGTATACATTTGTACACATCATTTTTTGCTACTATGTTTTTTTATTCAATTTAATATTTTTACACTTGTGCCTTGTCTTGCTAGGCACTTTGCCAAGTATACTGAGGCACAGTGTTTATCTTCAAGGATCTCATGGTCATACTGAAGATAAAGCTATATAAAGGAATAATTACATACACGTCGATGTGTACAATAAATACAAGAAATAAGATTCAGAGGTAGCAGAGAGAAGGGAGTCTGCCCTGGAGAAGAGTATCAGTTTCTCAGATAACTTCTCCCTTCCTCTGCTTCTTTTGCTACAGTGGTCACTAGGCATAAAAGAAAAGGCTATAACTTCTGTGACTTTGGCAGGGAGAAAAGGAGGTCTTCTGATCACTGCATGATATATTTCATGAACCACATGAGACTTCATGTGTCTGCATTCCCAGTAAATGTCTGCAGTTGGTATAACTCAAAGACTTTTCCTTTAGCTTAATAATACCCCAGATTTGCCACCAGAAGACTTCAACTGCATCTTTCTCATTTGGTACCACAGATTCCTGTGAGTTCCCAGCACGACTCCCACAGACATTGCTGGCATTGATATTTCTGTTGCCTTCAAACCAGAGTCATCCTGCCCTTTAATGGGTCCCCTCTAGCAAGATCTCTGTTAAAGTACCAATCACTTCTGGATCACTGTCACATCAAAACCAAGGGTATCAAGAACACGGAGTCTCTCTGTCCCTTCTGAGAAAACATGCAGCCATGGCACATTTGATTTAATTCAGAAGGATCCCTGATTGGTCAAGGGAAGCCTTTCAGGGGGCCATTTCCCAGACTCCTTAATGAGAAAGCAAGAAAACCCTCACTTATCTGCCAAGTCCCCCTCTCTCTAGGCTTAATAACCAATATTGTGTGCTTCAAAATGTGAATATTCATTTTAAAATTCGAAAGAAACTATGGATTACAATGGTGAGTGTTGAAAAGACATTAATAAAAAATAATTTTGTTGTTTTACAAACTTCCTTACTTCAAATACTGAGCTATTTCTTATAGCAAAAACTCACCATACTATAGTAAGTAGGGTCCAAAAATATGAAGATACAGAATTGTATTATTTTGAAATTATTAAAATGGTCATGGCAAATCTGTGCAGTTAGCTGACCTGGTATTTTAAAGGTCCTTCTTTATAATCCTAATACATCTTTGTTCTTGCTGAAATTTAGCATGAACTGGCTATTCATTTTGAAAACAAATATTGATGGAGATAATTTATGGGCCCCATGGCTAGCTGGAATTTTCAGGACAGGGACAATAATCCTAAGAATCTCTAGCCAATTAGCGCTCAATTTGGGTTAACAGATAAAATACAGGTTGTCCAGATAAATGTGATTTTCTTTAACATTTTAATTTATTTGTATTTTTAATTGACAAATAAAAATTGCACATGCTTATAACCTTGGAATGCAGCCTTCAACTCTGACAGTGAAGTGGCCCATGCTTCCCATATGATACAACTTAAAAATCAACAGACATAGGTTGGAAGTCTTGATGTTTAATATACTAGGTCCTTAAGCAGTATCCAAGATTACAGTGAAGAATATGGAGCCCACATCTCTGTTAGTGAGCCTCTCAAATGAGAAGCTATTATATTCATCCTCCCAAAATTTGAATTTCAAAAGAATGGTGGAATCATTTTTATATGATAAATATGTCCAAATATTGCATGGACATAATTATGCTAAGTAATTACATGTTATTCATCTGAAATTCAAACTTAGGGTATACTATGTTTTTATGTGCTATATCTAAAATACTATACTCAGCTCATTAGCCATGTCAAGGAAATTGAGCCTGAGAACCCTGAAGATCCCTCTTTGATAAGACAGAGTTGCCTGCCTTAATCTCTTCCTCATATCTCATCCTCCCAAAAAAGCTTGAGAATGTTAGCTTGTGTCCAACCCCCATTGATATAGGCTACAATGCCTGCCAGATTGCCTGTATTGCCTGCCTAACAATATACCTTCATCTGCATTATGAAAGTTATGGTAGAGTTTTACAGCATAAACAAGCTAGTGATCTCAGAAGCAGAAAGAGCAGAGTACTGCTAAAAGAAACATCTCATTTAAAATTAAAACTAATCTATCAGAACATGATGGCCAAATAGAAACCTCCAACAATCATTCCTCTGTACAAAAATCTAATTCAACAACATCCATGAAAGCAAGCACCTTTAGAAGAACCAAACATCAGGTGAGTGATCATACCACATGTTTTAACATTACATCAAGGAAAGAGGCAATGAAGAAGGCATGCAAGACAGTCTTGCATTGCCTATTCCATCCCCCCACCCCAGAAGTGCCACGCCAGCACACCAAGTGAAGAGAGAATCTGTGTGCTCTGGGGAGGGAGAGTGAAGTGACTGTGGGACTTTGCATTGAAACACAGGACTCCCTGGCACAGGGGAACACAGCACAGGGCAGAATTCTGCAGGTGCCCACAGATGAAGCATTTTGACTAGCTTGGCCAAGGGAAATCCTCTACCACAAAGCATGAGTTCCCGCTAGTCCCACTGCCAACAGGAAAAGAGCAGCCCAAGGCCTGAATGAAATTCATAAGTCAGTTGGGCCACAAAGGCTACAGTCCTTGGACAATTCCTGTACCTGTGTTGGCTTGGAACCAGTGGATGTCGGGTGCACATGACCAAGTGAAATGCCAGTAGCTGTGGCCAAGCCAGTGCCTGAGTCATCTCTCCTCCAACTACAAGCAGTGAAGCTCAGGGAGAGTCTTCTTCCACTTGAGAAAAGGAAAGGGAAGAGCTCAGAGGACTTGTTTTACAACTTGGATACTAGCTGAGCCACAGTAAAATAAAATACAAAGCAGATTCCTGAGACCATTGAATCTAAGCCTTAGTTCCTGAACAGCATTTCTAAATCCACCCTGGGGCAGAAGGATACATGCTGCCTTTAAGGGGAGGTCCCTGGTAGAATTCACCACCTGCTGACCAGAGAGCCCTGAATAATCACTGAATAAACATCAGAGGTAGCCAGGTGACACTCACCACTGGATTTGAGTGAGATAAGGCTGGCTTCAGGTATGACCTACCCTGGTGGTCACAAGGGAGTATCCACATCACTCTTCACCCAACTCCAGCAGCCCAGTGCAAAGAGTGAGGGAAGAGAGTGAGAAGCCTTGCTTGGTACTTCAGGGAATTCTCTTGTATATTACCCAAGCACACCAAGCAGATACCCACCAGTAGTCTGCAAGAGTCACAGAATTATTAGGGTTGGGGCACCCCCAGTGCTGATACAGCTTCAGTGACCAGAGACTTTGATCATAACACCCAATTCCATTTGAGTATCTAGAAAGCCTTCTCAAGAAGGACAGGTTCAAACAGCCCAGACTGTGAAGATTAAAATATATACCTAACTCTTCACTGCCCAGACATCAACAAATATCTACAAGAATCAAAAACATTGAGGAAGACATGAACTCACCAAATGAACTAAATAAGGTACCAGTGACCAATCCTGGAGTGAAGGAGATAGATGAACTTTCAGAAAAAGAATTCCAAATAGCTGTCTTGAAGAAGCCAATGAACTTTAAGACAACACAGAGAAGGGATTCAGAAGCCTATCACAGACATTTAACAAAGAAATTGAAATAAAAAAATCAAGCAGAAATTCCAGAGCCTAAGAATTCAATTGAACTGAGAAATGTATCTGAGACTCTCAACAGCAAAACTGACCAAGCAGAAGAGAGAATCAGTGAGCTTGAAGAAAGGCTATTTAAAAATGCAGTCAGAAGAATAAAAAGAATGAATAAGAATGAAGCATGACTACACAATCTAGAAAATAGCCTCATAGTATTGGCCTTAAAGAGGAGGTAGAGAGAATGATTGGAGTAAAAAGCTTATTTAAAGAAATAATAATAGAGAACTTTTCAAACCTAGAGAAAGATATCAATATTTAGGTATAAGAAAGTCATAGAACACCAAGCAGATTTAATCCACAAAAGACTATCTCATGGCATTTAATAATCAAGCTCCCAAAGATCACAGATAAAGAAAATGTCCTAAGAGAAGCAAGAAATAAAAGAAAAGGAAGCGGTGGGCAGTCGACTTTAAGGGTAAAATTTCTGTTAGAGTTCTCTTTGTTTATTTAGTTGTTTGTAAGCAGAGTTATCATATCTTTAAAATAATTGGTTACAAAATGTTTTGCAAGCCTCATGGTAACTTCAAATCAAAAACATATAACAGATACAAAAAATAAAGAAATGAAAACATACTATCAGAGAAAATCACTTTTAATAAAGGAAGATAGAAAGGAAGTAAGAAGAAAGAGAGGACCCCAAAACAACCAGAAATCAAATTAACAAACTAGCAATAGTAAATCCTTACCTATCAATAATAACATTGAATGTGAATGGACTAACCTTTTCAATCAAAAGACAAAGAGTGGCTGAATAGATAAAAAAACAAAAGCCAACTATATGTTGTCTACAAGACACACTTCACTTATAAAGACACACACACACACACTGAAAATAAAGGGATGGAAAAAGTTACTCCATGCAAATGGAAACCATCCAAGAGTAGGAGTAGCTATACTTCGATCAGATAAAATAGAGTTCAAGGAAAAAATATAAAAAGAGACAAAGAAGGTCATTATATAAGAAAAAAGGGGTTAATTCAGCAAGAGGATACAACAATTTGAAATATATATGCACATAACAATGGAGCACCCAGATATATAAAGAAAATATTATCAAAGGTAAAGAAATAGATCCCAATACAATAATTGTTGGAACCCTCAACACTCCATTTTCAGCATTAGACAGATGATTCAGACAGAAAATCAACAATGAAACATTGAACTAAATCTACCCTATTTACCAAATAGACCTAATAAATATTTACAAAACTACAGAATTCATGTTCTTCTCAGCTCATGGATCATTCTCAAGGATAGATAATATATTAGGCCACAAAACAAGTCTCAAAAATTAAAAAACATTGAAATCACACCAAGTATTTTCTCTGACCACAATGGAATAAAAGTAGAAATCAATAACAAGAGGAACATCGGAAAAGAGACGAACACATCGAAATTAAGAATATCCTCCTGAATGATCAGTGGATCAATGAAGATATTAAGAAGGAAATTTTAAAATTTCTTCAAACAAATGAAAATGAAAACATATCAAAACCTATGGGATACAGAGAAAGCAGTATAAGAGGAAAATGTATAGCAATAAGTACCTACATCAAAAAAGTAGAAAATCTTCAAGTAAACAAAACAATGCATCCCAAAGAACTAGATGAACAAAAGCAAACCAAATACAAATAGTAAAATAAATAATAATTATCAGAGCAGAAATGAAATTGATACAAAAACAATGCAAAAGATCATTGACACAAAAATTTATTTTTTTTGAAAAGGTAAACAAAATAGACAAATCTTTAGTCAGACTATGAAAAAAAGACAGAAGACCCAAATAAATAAGGAGATGAGAAAGGAAACATTACAACTGAAATTGTAGAAATCCAAAAGATCATTAGAGACTATTATGAGCAACTAAATGCCAATAAATTGGAAAACCTAAAAGAAAGGGATAAATCTCTAGACATATAAACCCACCAAGATTGAACCAGGAAGAAATCCAGAACCTGAATAAACCAATAACAAGTAACAAGATAGAAGCAGTAACAAAATGTCTCCTATAAAAGAAAAGCTGAGGACCTGATGGCTTCACTGATGAATTCTACTAAGCATTCAGAAAACAAATGGCAATCCTATGTAAACTATTCTAAAAGAAGGAGGCAGAAGGAATACTCCAAAACTTATTCTATGAGGCCTATATTATCTTAACACCAAAACCAGCCAAAGACACCACAAAAAAAGAAAACTACAGGCTCGTATCTCTGATGAACATGGATGCAAAAATTCTCAACAGACTACTAGTAAACCAAATTCAGCAACACATTCAAGAGATTATTCATTATGATCAAATGGGATTCATCCAGGGATGCAAGGATGGCTCAACATACGCAAATCAATCAATGTGATCAACACAACGAAGGACAAAAGCCATATGATCATTTCAATAGATGCTGAAAAAACATTTAATACAATTCAACATTCCTTCTTAATAAAAACTGTTGAAAAATGAGGTATAGGAGGAACGTACTTCAACATAATAAAAGCCACAATTCACAGTTAGAATCATACTGACAGGGGAAAAACTAAAAGTTCTTTCCTCTAAGATCTGGAACAAGACAAGGATGTTCACTTTTACCCCTATTATTAAATTAAAGCTAATTATGCTGTATTTCTTTCTATTATGATTATAGTTCTTAATATGTTTCATTTGAAAAGAAATGGGCAGAGTTCCTTCAAGTCACACAGTAGCTAAATATCAAAATATTCTCTAATCTCCTAAAATGTATTCTTAACTGCAGGCAGGACATGTGGTAACCACAAGCTTACAAATTATATTTATTGTAGAAAATTAAATTTGGTAATGTAAACATGAAGTGAGCTTACTATCCTTGTAATAATCAACCAACTACTTTGTAAATGAACTACCAGCACCACCCCCATCCCATACACACATTGCGTCTCCTTTTGTTACTCATCAAGCATTTAAATCTTGGATCTAACTTTCTCCTTTAAAATATGCTCATAATAAATCTTACCTAATTCTTATTCACAGTACGTGAAACGCCATTCTTCCACAGACTTTAGACCTAAAATGAGAAGAAACATTAAGATACTTCCCAAAGATAAGCAAAGAATACCTGTTTCATCTCCTGCTTTTCTCTCCTATCTTCTCATAATTTTTAGGAACAGAAATTGGCTTTCCCTTTTAGTTCTTTAAGTCATGGCTTCCTTCTACAAGAGATATGTTATGATGTTACAGGTAAAATGGGTATCATGTTTACATTGTGTCTCAAACGGTGAGATTAGCCTTTACTTGATCCTAGATATCTTAAGAAGGAAAAGGAAGAAAGAAAATAATTTGGAGTATCTACCCAAAGACAATATATCTACCTCTCTCTACCTCCCTCCCTCCCTCTCTCTCTCTCTTTCTATGTCTGATGCCACTATATTTTTTATACATTTCTTCCTTGATAAACCTACTTCTTTTATAAATCCTAATTTTCTCCAAAAATAATGGATGTCTCAGGCAGAAAAGGGTCAATGCTACAAGTCCACAAAGACAAATAAGAAAATCACACTAATAATTTTAAATTTTCACCCCTATTATATCATCAAGGAAGACATGAATATGCCTAACTTTAAAAGTTTAAGGAGACAACATATTTCCTATTTGGTAGTAGTATATTCATGGACTGTAAGTTTCACACCCCACCCTGGGCACTCTGTGACTTAGAAACATATATTTGCAAGCTAACTTTCAGGACTTAACCACTTTGTAAGTAGAGAGATTTCTGTATTCAATATGGTAAACAATCTTTAAAGCAAACTTGCCATATATTATTTATTCCTATTAAGGCTAATTTTAGAATTTATAGTCTTAATCTGATAAATAATCTATCCAAAAGAACATTAAACACTCAGAAAGGAAAATGATAGAAATAAAATTTTAATAGACTTTCACAGAATAGCTATACCAATTCTGAAACTTTCTTCAATACATTCAAATGAGAATCCCATTAACAAGCAAAGAATTCTGGGAAGATATGTGGATCTTAAAACAATTTCAAGAAACAATATACAATTAAACTGCCATATGTGTTTCCTTTGTATGAGTGATACAAAACACATAATGAAGTAAGAATTGCAAACATTTAACAGATTTTTTATTTTTATCATGAAAATCTTCCAGCCATTCTAAGAGATGTTAAAATTAGTTTGAAAAAAATATCTACTTCTCTTAAAAGTTTTAGCTGTAGGATTTGAAAAAAAGATTCCTTCATGTATGCTAGACATTAAAGCATATACCATTATTTATGATGAATTACTGTAACATCTGTTGTGTCTTTTTACGTTCAAACAAACAAAAAAGAGTGACAGATTTTAATTGGTGAATCAGGTGAGTGGATTTAACCCAGGTGTTTAAAAGTTATTGTTAGGTGACTTTTGAATACAAGTAAAAGTATACTTTTGTAAATATAGGGAGTTTTGCTGTGTCTCTATCTACTCCATAAATGTCCCATGGCACTCATTTATTCAACAAATATATATTGAGTACTTAATATGAGCCAGAAATGTTTATAGAGATGAGGAATGAAGAAGTGAACAAAGAACAAAAATTCCCTGCTATCATAGAGTTCATAATCCACTGGGCAGGGGGGTATAGAGAAAATGACAAATACATAAATTCTCTGGGAAAATTAAACAAGGAAGGATGACAGTGTTGTGGGTGAGTGGCAGGATGGGCGCTCTGGGTAAAATTTTAAATAATATGTAAAAGGGAGGGGTGAACTGAGAAAATGACTTTTGAAAAAAGGCCCAAAATATATGAGTGAACACTCTACATTTATATCTGAAGGAAGAATATCCCTGACAGAGGGTATAGCAAGTGCACAATGCTTGAGATTGGGTGTGCAAAATTTTGGAGAGAACTGGAAAACTGAAATTCTCATACATTGATACATTGCCTGTGGGAACATAAATGTTATGACTATTTTGGCAAGTGTGTTCTGTTTTTTTATAAAACTAAATATATACCTACACTGTAACACGGTAATTCTAATCCTAGACATTTACTAAGAGAAGAAAAATGTATGTCCACAAAAATACGTGTACAAGAATATTCAAAAAAAGATTCGTAGTAGCATGAAACTGAAGAAAACACATAATGTCTGTCAATTGGTGAATGGATTAAAAAATTGTGGTATAGTCATGCCATGAAATACTACACAGCAATAAAAGTAAACAAACTATTGATACCTACAAAAACATGAATGAAACTTGAAAACTTTAGGCTGAGTAAAAGAAGCCTTTTCAAAATAATTTCATTTATTTGAAGTTCTAGAACAAGAAAACCAAACCACAGGGGACTGAAGGGAGGATGAGAACAGTGATAATGGAGTTCAGAGTTAACAGGAAAAAGACAGTAGGGAACTTTCTATGGACGTTTTTTATGTTTTAACAGGGGTTTTCATTTCCATAATTGTATGCAATTGTCAAAATTAATTGAAAGACATACTGAAAATTTTTGTATTTCTTTGTAGGTATATTTTACATCAAAAGAAATTTTTTTAAAAATGCTAATGAAATATTGACATCTAGTTAATGACATTCATGCTAAAGTGTTTAGTAACAAAGGGTTCTGGTATCTGCTACTTACTTTAAAAAATATATATGTATTTGATATCTAAAAAAAAGATGGATTGATGAGTAGAATATGTAATGTGTATAGGAATGTTAAAAGGTGAATAGAGCTACTGGATGTGTGGGATTTTCACTATAAAAATTCTTTCAACTTCTCAATAAATCTGACATTTTCATAATAAAATATTGGAGAAATAAAAGAAATAGCAAGGAGGCTGGAGTGATAGGAATAGAATCAAGAAAGGAAGGAATAGTAAGAGATAGGTTGAATTAATAATGGGAGCTATGTTCTGTTGGCCCCTTTGGACTTTTACCATTTAAAACTATTAAAGTAATGAGAAATCTTTGGGTGTTTCTGAGTAAAGCAATAATATGATCTGATTTATATGTTATAAGATATTGTTTGAGTAGACTGTGAAGTAGGGTAGGGTAAACAGGGAAAGTACAGAAACAGAAAAGGAGACAGAAGGTTACCACAGTGACATAAGCAAAAGTGATGGCAACTTAGACCACAGTGGTAGTAGTGAGGTGGTGAGAAGTGGTAAGATTTTGTATGTACTCAAAAAATTTAACCAACAGAATTTGCTGATTCATTTTTCTAGAGTTTTTAGTTGTAATCAGGACAGAAAGATAGGCTGTAGTTATCTCATTTTGGCTGGAATGAGAACTTTATGTTTTCAATTTTACTCAGGTCAAAATGTTTTCTCACTTTCCTTTTGATTTTTCTTTTGGTCCATGAATTACTTCAAAATTTGTTGTTTAATTTTCAAATATGTAAACAGTTTTCTAACATTTGTGCATTATTTTTAAATGTAATGTTATTATAGTCTGAGATCCTATTCTGTATCCCTTGGTATTTTTTCAGACTTGCTTTATGTCCCAGTATATGGTCTATCTTTGCAAATGATCCATGTGTGTATAAAAGGAAGGTATATTCTGATCTTGTTGGGTGAATTGTTCTATATTATAAATTAGGTAAATTTCTTTGAAATGCTATTTAACTCTTTAATATTCTCCCTGGCAATTTATTTCCTTATTCTATCAATTAGTAAAAAAGAATGATTTAGATATCCAACTATGCCTTTTTCAATACATTTATCATTTTATTTCTGTCGGTTTTTGCCTTCACCTTTCCTGAAGCCTATCTAATTTGGCCTTTTCAAGCACTTCACCCATTCACATAGCGCTTGCATGATGAATTTTTTTCTATACTTGATCTGTCCCAATATGCTTCAGAATGTATTGTTTTGAAAGACATATACTCCCTTTATTTCATATTATCCTCAAAAGACTTCACCATTTTCTATTTCTCTTTGATAACCAAATATCTTGAAAGAGTTGTCTACACACAATGACTCAAGTTCTTCTTTTATTCACACTATAACATATTCTAATCTAATTTTATCAGTTCTCTGGACAGAATTTCAATTTTTCCAAGTACCTGAAAACTACCAAATCCTGTAAGTACTTTTCTTCTCAGCTGCATTTGACATTATTAGGCACTCTGTCTTTCTTTTTTGTTAAATTGAGATATAATTTACATAAAGTCAAATATAAGGTGCAGGGCCAGCTGTGGTGGCTCATGCCTGTAATCCTAGCACTCTGGAAGGCTGAGGTGGGTGGATCATTTAAGCTTAGAAGTTCGAGACCAGCCTGAGTAAGAGCGAGCCCCCATCTCTACTAAAAGAGAAAATAGAAACAAATTAGCTGGGCAACTAAAAAAAAATATATAAAAAAAATTAGCCAGGCATGGTGGCGGATGCCTGTAATCCCAGCTACTCAGAAGGCTGAGGCAGTAGGATTGCTTGAGCCAAGGTGTTTGAGGTTGCTGTGAGCTAGGCTAACACCGCAGCACTCTAGCCAGGGCAACAGACTGAGACTCTGTCTCAAAAACAAAAAAAAAAAAGAAAGAAAGAAAGAAATACAAGGTGAAGTTCAATGAGTTTTGACAATGTATATACCTATATAACTCAAAACCCAAGATACAAAACTATGTCTATATCCCTCAAAAAGTTATTCTGTATTTTTGTCTAGTCATTCACACCACCTCCAGAAGCAACCCTTATACTGATTTGTAACCTTATAAATCTGTTTTACCTGACCTTGAAATTTATTTAAATGAAATGAAATCATATAATAGGTAATCTACTGTGCCCTGCTTCTTTCACTGAATGTTTTTGAGATTCGTCTGTGCTGTTTGTCTGTATATCGTTCTTTTTAATTTACTATGTGTACTCATTTTCCATTGCTGCATACAAAGTTACCAAAAATAATTTGAAATAATTACCATTATTTCAGTTTCCACAGATCAAGATTCTGGGCACAATTGAGCTTGATCCTCTGCACAGGGTTTCCAAAGGCTGTGGTGTAGGCTGTGGTGTCAGCTAAGCTTTCTGTAGCTAGGTCCATTTCCAAGCTCAAGTAATTGTTGTCTAAGTCCAGTTCCTTTTGGTTGTAGCACTGAGGTCCCTGCTTTATTGTTGACAATTCAGGGGGTGCTGCTATTGGCTCTTAGAGGCCCTCACAAAATGGGTGCTTCTTCAAATCCAGCAGGAGAATTCCCTCTTTTCTGGAAGAGCCCAGTCTTACTTTAAGAGCTTTCACTTGATTAAATCAGGGTCTCCTAAGGGAATCTCATTTTAATTAACTTAAAATCAGCTGATTTGAAATCTTAATCACATACCCTCACCTGGGCCAAATAATGCAACTTAATCACAGAAGTGATATTCTATCTTATTACCAGGTCCTGCCCACACTCATGGGGAGGGGACTATATAGAGAAGGTATACCAGTGAGCAAGAATCTTGGAGGTCATCTTAAAATTCTGCCTACCACATTAAATATTCCATTGTATACCACAATTTTTAATAAGTCGTCCTGTTAATGGACATTTCAGTTTCAATGTTTTGGCTATTATGAATAAACATGCTATGAACTTTTGAGTAGCAGTTTTAAGTGGATATATGTTTTTATTTTTCTTGGGTAAACATTTAGTAGTGGAATTGCTGTATGATACAGTAGGCATATAGCTAAGTTTACAAGAAACTTCTTAGTGGTTCTCCCACGTGCTAGAATTATATACTTTCTCCCGGCATATATGAAGGTCTTATTGTTCTACATTTTTGCCAAGATTCGGTATTGTCAACCATAAATTTTTGTCATTTTGTGATGTGATTTGCCGTTCTATGAAGTTATTTGCCATTCTATGGGGCTCATTCTATGAAGTGATTTCTTATTGAAGTTTTAATCTGTTTTCCCTAATAAGTAATGATGTTGAAGTATCTGTCAAGTCTTTGGTCAATATTTTAAATTTCCTTTTTATTATTGAGTTTTAGTTCTTTTGATATTCTTCAAGTCCTTTGTGAAATATATTAATTATGAATGTTTTGTCCTAGTCTGTGTTTTGCCTATTCAATTCCATAATGATGTCTTTTGAAGAGCAAGTGCTTTTAATTTTGACTACCTCAATTTAGGAGTCTCTTTTCCTTTTAAGTATAGTGCTCTTTGTGTTCTGTTTAAAAAATATTTGCTTAACCCTAAGTTATAAAGGTATACTCCTGTTTTCTTCTATATTATTTAGAGCTTTAGCTTTTTCTTTGGTCTATTTTTGTATGGTAAGAGGTAGGGATCAAGATTTCTTGTATTTATCTTTTCAATATGATAATCTAGACGTTCCAGCATGATTTGTTGAAAATCCTCCTATATCTTTAATCTTTAAATTCATATGTCTAAATATATATATATTCTGAAGGAATTATCTCCAAACTTTCTCTTACTATACTTTTTTCCTATATAATTTGCTTATAACCATAACTGTCAATGAGATATATATTTTAATGATACCTAAATTTGTATCTGCACTTGAGTCCTCTCTCCTGGGTCTCAAGATAAGTTAATTAAAGTGTCTATTTGACATCACCTATAATTGTTTCAAAGACATCTTAAATTTAACATTTATAAACACAAGGTATTTATTTCCCCAATTACAGAACTTTTCCCTCCATACAAATTTTCCTTAACACAGTAACTATTATCACTATGCTCCCAGAAACCTAGGAGTTATTCTTAATTGGTTTCTTTCCTTTATCCTTCTCAGCCAATATCAGTAAACCTTGAAAATTCTTTCTCCAAAATTATCTCAACTTTACTTCTTAAAGAATTGCTTTGCTACCTACCACTTCAATCTCTGCCGACAATTATCTCTCACCTGGACTACTGCAGCAACCTATTAACCGTGCTCTCTCTTTCACTTTTGCCCCCTCCATGTCATTCCTCTTAAATCAGCAAAAGTGACAATCTTAAAATATACTTTGAATTATTTAACTCCTTTGCCTAAAAGTCTATAATAACTTTTACTCAATGCACTATAAATATGTATTGAGCATTTATTGTATGTTAGACATTGTTCAAAGCACCTGGGACACAATGGTAATTACAAAAACATCATTCCTAACTTCATCAAATTTAAACTCATCCAATATTGTCATAAACATACACATATCCATGTACACACACATAATTATAAAATGTTAACTTTATCAAATATTCAGAGACGTAATGAACCTAGTGCTATGAATGTTTCAAAAGTGGAATTTGATATCATCAGGAAACAAAACAAGGATCCTTGGGATACTTGATTCTGTAGCTGAAATCTGAGTTAACAGCACAAATTATTGTTATTATTTTTTAATGTTATTATTTTTGAATATATATGAATTTTTAAATTTCAGAATATAACGGGGGTACAAATGTTCAGGTTACATATATTGCCTTGGCCCCGTCACAGTCAGAGCTTCAAGTGTGTCCATCCCCTAGATGGTGTGCACCATATCCATTAAGTGTGAATGTACCCATCACCTTTTACCCCCCCCCACCTGCCCGACACCCGAGGAATGTTACTACCATAAGTGCACATAAGTGTTGATCAGTTAATAGCAATTTGATGGTGAGCACATGTGGTGTTTGGTTTTCCATTCTTGTGATACTTCACTTAGTAGAATGGGCTCCAGATCCATCCAGGATGGTACAAGAGGTGCTAGATCACAAAAAAACTATACAGAAGACTAATAAAACAAAATGTTGGTTCTTTGAAAAGATAAACAAAATTCACATGCCTCTTGCTAGATTAAAAAGAAGCAGAAAAGTAAGGAGTATAATAATCTCAGTTGGGAATGAAAAAGGAGAAAGTCCAACTAATACCACGGAAATGCAAAATATCATCTATGAATACTATAAAACCTCTATGTACATAAACTCGAAAATGTGGAGGAAATGGACAAATTCTTAGAAACACAAAGCTTCCCTAGGCTCAATCAGGAAGAAATAGAATTCCTGAACAGACCAATATCAAATACCAAAATTGAAGCAGAAATAAAAAACCTTCCTAAAAAAAAAAAAAAAGTTCAGGACCAGATGGTTTCACACCCAAATTTTACCAGACCTACAAAGAAGAACTGGTGCCTATCCTGCAGAAATTATTCCACAACATCGAGAAGGAAGACATCCTCTGCAACACAAATTATTTTTAAAGAGAAGGACCCATACAAAAAGCTCTCTGTGTATAAATATGCAGATCTGAGACATAAGGAGGCGTGTCAAGGACAAGGAGATGGAAGGACACATGGTCAGGACAGAAAGCAAAACAATTAGATGAGCCAAAATTACAGGCCTTTTGAAGTAGTATTTTTCTCTTCCCTAAAATAACAGAGAACAATATAAGAAAAATCACTAGGGCCACAGTGTGGAGAATATATTGGGAAATGAACAGAGTAAATGCGGACAGAGCAGCAGCAGCAGATTTTAGCAATTCTCTAGATAGCTTGAGACAGTAGATCTTTCCTGCTTTGAAACCCTTACACAGGCATCCTCAAACTACCACCCACAGGCCACATGCAGCCCACCAAGGACATTTATCCAGCCGCCGGGTGTTTTTGCCATGGCTGCCTGTCCTGCTTAACAGCCAACTATTTCTGCTTCAATAAACATTTTATTTTCTTAGTGGTCAGGGAATGTGTCTATTTAAGATAAATTATTTAATTGAAGATCTGACAAATGAGTAGGAGCAATGGAGGTGACCACTGAGACAGAATGTGGTTATAAACATTCGAGTGCAGGTGTCT
Source organism: Microcebus murinus (assembly GCF_040939455.1). Lineage (NCBI taxonomy): Eukaryota > Metazoa > Chordata > Mammalia > Primates > Cheirogaleidae > Microcebus > Microcebus murinus. Next base: position 47,192,760 of record NC_134106.1, on the reverse strand, counting down.
TTTTTGTAGAGTGTCATTTGATCTTTTGGGTAGATGCCCAGTAGTGGGATTGCTGGATCAAATGGTAGATCCACTTGTATCACTTTGAGGTATCTCCATATTGCTTTCCACAGAGGCTGAACTGGTTTGCAGTCCCACCAGCAGTGTAGGAGTGTTCCTATCTCTCTGCATCCATGCCAGCATTTGTTGTTTGTGGACTTTTTGATAAAGGCCATTCTCACTGGAGTTAAGTGATATCTCATTGAGGTTTTGATTTGCATTTCCCTTATGATTATTGATGTTGAGCATTTTTTCATATGTTTGTTGGCCATTATTCTGTCTTCTTTTGAAAAGTTTCTGTTCATGTCCTTTGCCCATTTTTTGATGGGGTTGTTTGATTTTTTTCTTGCTGATTTTCCTGAGTTCTAAATAGATTCTAGTTATCAGCCTTTTATCGGATGTGTAGCTTTCGAAAATTTTCTCCCATTCTGTGGGTTGTCTGCTTGCTCTCTTGACAGTTTCTTTGGCTGTACAGAAGCTTTTTAATTTGATCAAGTCCCATTTGTTTATTTTTGTTGTTGTTTTGATTGCCTTTGGGTCTTATTTATAAATTCTTTGACTAGGCCAATGTCTAGAAGAGTATTTCCAACATTTTCCTCTAGAATTCTAATAGTTTCACACCTAAGGTTCAAGTCTATTACCCAGCGTGAGTTGATTTTTGTGAGAGGTGAAAGGTGTGGGTCTTGTTTCAGTTTCTACATGTGGCTATCCAGTTTTCCCAGCACCATTTATTGAATAAGGATTCTTTTCCACAGTGTATGTTTTTGTCTGCTTTGTTGAAGATTAGTTGGCTATATGAGGATGGTTTTATATTTGGGTTCTCTGTTCTATTCCACTGGTCAATGTCACTGTTCTTGTGCCAGTCACAAGCTGTTTTAATGACTATAGCCTTGTAGTATAGTTTGAAGTATGGTAAATTGATACCTTCTATTTTGTTTTTATTGCCTAGGATTTATTTTGCTATACGGGGTCTTCTCTGGTTCCATATGAAGTGTAAAATTATTTTTTTTTATATCTGTGAAAAATGATGATGGCATTTTGGTAGGGATTGCGTTGACTCTGTAGGTCACTTTGGGTAGTATAGACATTTTAACTATGTTGATTCTGCTGACCCATGAGCATGGTATATTCTTCCATCTGTTAATGTCCTCTGCTATTTCCTTCTTCAGTGTTTCATAGTTCTCCCTGTAGAGGTCTTTTACCTCCTTAGTTAAATATATTTCAAGGTACTTTATTTTCTTTGTTACTATTTTGAAGGGAATTGAGTCTTTGATTTGGTTCTCACTTTTACTGTTGTTGGCGTATATGAATGCCTCTGATTTCTGTGTATTGACTTTGTATCCTGAGACTTTACCAAATTCATTGATCAATTCAAGGAGTCTCTTGGTTGAATCATTGGGGTTTTCTAGGTATAATATCATGTCATCAGCAAAGAGTGAGAGTTTGATCTCTTCTGCTCCCATTTGAATGCCATTAATTCTACTCTCTTCTCTGATTGCTGTAGCAAGCACTTCCAGAACTATGTTGACTAGAAGCGGAGATAGTGGGCAACCTTGTCTTATTCCAGTTCTAAGTTTGAATGATTTCAATTTTTCCCAATTCAGTATGATATTGGCTGTGGGTTTGTCATATATGGCTTGTATCATTTTTTAGGTAAGCCCCATCTATGCCTATTTTGTTGAGCATTCTTATCATCCTTACAAAAGGGTGTTGAATTTTGTCAAATGCTTTTTCTGTGTATATTGAGAGGATCATATGGTCTTTGTTTTTGCTTTTGTTTATATGGTGAATTACATTTATAGATTTGCGTATGTTGAACCATCCCTGCATCCTTGGGATGAAGCCCACTTGGTTGTGATAGATTATTTTCTTGACAAGCACCTGGTGTTATTCGGATTGGCTTTCCTTTGTATGTAACTTGCTTCTTTTGCTTTACAGCTCATAGAATGGCCTCTTTAGTTGATATTTTGGTCAGTCTGATTACTGCATGTCATGATGTCTTCCTGTTTGCATTGAATCTCCCAGGGGTCCTCTGAGCTTCTTGAACTTGTATACCGAGATTTTTAGCAAGGTCTGGGAAATTTTCCTCTATTATATCTTCAAATAGCTTATCCACCCCTTGAGTGTTTTCTTCTTCCCCTTCGGGTAATCCTATAACTCTCACGTTAGGTTTCTTCACATAATTCCACATCTCTTGTAGGCTTTGGTCTTTTCTCTTGTTTCTCTGCTATATCTCTGTGACTGATTTATTTAATTGGAAGGTGTTATCTTCAATCTCTGTGTGTGGAGGTGGGGCTGTCTGAGACCTGCAGTCTGGAGCAGGCCTCGCTCCTTTCCACCCTCCCCAACTCCGTGGTTTCTCCTGGGCCTCTGCCAGCAGGCCAGACCTCATGCCACCGGGTGTCCCCTGGGTGTGAGGCGGACTGGGAGGTTCCCTGCACAGGAATGCCACCTGGGTTGGGCACACAGCCCCACTCTGAGAGGAGGGTTGCCCTCAAGGATGCTGATCTGCCATTAAAGACACACACACCTCAGTGGGCTTTTCACGAATATCTCTCTGTGCCCTGGGCAATTAGAGACTTGGATGCATAGGATCTGGTTCACAGGCCTGACCTTTGGGCCCCGGAATTCAATCCCTGATCCCACCAGGGAGAGGAGTGCCAGTCTCAATTCACCCTCAGAAGCCCAAGCTGGGTTGATGTCTCTCAGCCTCAGTGTCTGCCCTGTTCTCCTGGAGTCACCGGGCCAGCAGCACCTGGGAGGGCTGGTGGGTTGGGAGCTCACAGTCTGAGTACCCCTCAGTCAGCTGAAGTGCCCCAAAAGGGAAGGTCCCGTTCCCTGGCTATGCCTCTGGCTGGTGGCTATATTGTCTTTCTCGGCAGTCACAGTTAAGGTCTGGGGAGGGGAGAATGGAGCAATATGGCACCTGCAGTGTGGCTTGGATCTGTGCACATGGAGGAGCCCCAAGGGAGTTGGGAGTCTGGTGCTTCATCCGCTACAGGCTTACCGCTCACTGGCATTGGCAGTCTCTGGCCTGGTGTCCACAGGTCTCTCCTCCCACTGGGGAGCCCACCAGCAGTCCAAGATGCAAGGGAAGGGAAAGTTAACTGCTCCACCTACCCTTGATGCTGGCCTCCAAGCTTCTTGGGAGGTCTCTGCTTCCAGTTTTCCTTCACAACCTCCTCCCGTGGAGTCTCCTATAGTCTCCAGTACCAATCCTTCCAACCGTTGGCCAATGTATGCTCATCTGCTTGCTTCATTCTTCTAATTTCTTCTAGAAACTGTCTTTTTTGCAGAGACACTCTGTCTGGCAGTGTTTCTCATCCACCATCTTGCTCCTCTCCCCAAATTTGTGTTTTTAAGTTGAGAAAGAAAAAAGTATGTGTAGTTTGTGACATTCAGAACCTGGTCTTGCACTTAGAGCTAGAGCATGTTTTTCTCTATTAGTAATAAATAATTTCACAGAATACCAATCTCAGATAAAATTGCTCTGAGACCAACATAAAATGAGGCAAAACAAGATGACTTCATAATTTTGTCTATTCTACTCATTAAGGGACCCAGGATGTTGAAGACTTGCTTTTGATATTGTGAAATGTTTACTGACTCCTAAATCATACCAGAGGTGACATTTCTCACCTATTAAAATTACATGGCACAATTAGACCTTTAGTCTCTCTTCTTCGATTAATTTTTTCAAATTCACAGGGTTAATTTGGAAATACTGAAACCCTTTAAGCTGTTTTAATACTATTTGTAACATTTCTAATTTTCATCTAATTTTACTGTGAGGCTGAAGTTTAATTGACTTATTTGAGTTTTATTTGACTCTTTGCTTAAAGGTCATTCCTTTGCAAGTTCTAGTATTAGATTTTCTTCTTTTTTCAATATTGCTTGAAAACTGGTCATTTATTTTCTAAATTTATACTTATGCTTATTATCATGTCAAATGAATGCTATAATCACCAACTTAGTGGTATTAGCATGCTGATTTACAACCTCCCCACCTAAGCTGTAAGTTCATTATCTGCTTCTCAAGTGTAAGTATTTTATAACTGTTGATCAGTGATTACCATCCTTCCATTCTCTAAAAACTGTTGTCTCATCAGCTACCATTTGCTGCAAAGGTAGCATCACTCCTTGTGTATCAATTCATGTGTCAATCAAGATAGGCTCAGTTATGCTCCTGCCAGTGGACAGTCCCCAAATCTCAGTGGCTTAAAACAACAAAGTTTATTTCTCACTCATTTGCTTTACATATTGGCAAGGAGTCTCTGATCCTCATGATTCTTCAGATGCCTGAACTGAAAGACACTTTATGACTACAGTTCCAAAAGTGGGACAAAGTAAAGTTGGGTACTCTACATTTGCTCTTAGAACTTCTGCCCAGAAAACATGTGTCTCATTTCTGGTCATGTATTCTTGGCCAGGCCAAGTCACATTGCTTACAAGTATTTCAAGTCAGTGGAGAAGTGGAATTTTGTCATGTGCTTAGGAGGGAAAAGAATCAGAATACTTGGTGACCAGCTCAAGTGACTACTAAAACAATTATTAAGTAGATTCCAAAGATCGACCAGTCACAATAATCTTACTAACTTTTAAAAAGGGAAATTTAACACTTGGAAATACATAACTAAATTACAAAAGAAAAAGAAAGGAACAAATGATGAACAGAATCTTTTAAAAGAAGATAGACTAACGGCCAAGAAACATATGAAAACATGCTCAACATCTCTAATCATCAGGGAAATGCAAATCAAACCACAATGTTATATCACTTATCTCCAGTGAAAATGGCCTTTATTAAAAAGTCTCAAAACAATAAATGTTGGTGTTGATGTGGAGATATAGGAACACTCACACACTGCTGGTAGGACTACAAACTAATACAACCTCTGTGGAAAGTAATACGGAGATACCTCAAAGAGATTCGAGTAGAACTATCATTTGATCCAGCAATCCCATTACTGGGCATCTACCTAAAGGAACAAAAGACATTCTATAAAAAAGATATGTGCACTAGGATGTTTACACCAGCACAATTCACAATTGTAAAGGCATGGAAAAACCCAAGTGCCATCAGTATATAAGTGGATTAATACAATGTGCTATGTGTGGACTTCTACCCAGCCACAAAAAACAATGGTGATCTAGCACCTTGAGCCCAGTCTACTGAGTGAAGTATCACAAGAGTGGAAAAACAAACACCACATGTACTCACCACCAAATTGCTATTAACAGATCAACACTTATGTGCACTTATTGTGATAACATTCATTGGGTGTTGGGCAGGTGGAAGGGGGGGAGGAGGGGCTGGGTATATACACACCTAATGGAGGCAGTACATACTGTCTGGGTGATGGACATGCTTGAAGCTCTGACTTGGGTGGGACAAAGGCAATATAACCTACACCACATGTAACCTAAACACGTGTACTCCCGTAATATGCTAAAATAAAAAAAAAAGAAAGAAAGTGAGGAACAAGACTAAGAAGGAAATTAGGAAACAATTGTTTCCTTTGGTTTTGTTTTTCTTCCCGTGTTCTTTAAAATTATACTGTTGCATTAATGCAGGCATCAGAAAACATTTTTTGTAAAGGACCAGATAGTAAATATTGTAGGCTTTATGATCTCTATCTAAACTCTTAGGTCTATATTAAAACGTAAAAGAAATCATAGAAGGCCAGGCATGAGTGCCCATGCCTGTAATCCTAGCACTCTGGGAGGCCAAGGCAGGAGGATCACTCAAGGTCAGGAGTTCAAAACCAGCCTGAGCAAAGAGCAAGACCCTGCCTCTACTAAAAATAGAAAGAAAATTGATTCACCAACTAAAAATGTACAGAAAAAATCAGCCGGGCATGGTGGTACATGACTGTAGTCCCAGCTACCTGGAGGCTGAGGCAGAAGGATTGCTTGAGCCCAGGAGTTTGAGGTTGCTGTGAGCTAGGCTGACGCCCGGGCAACAGAGGGAGACTTTGTCTCAAGAGAGAAAAAAAGAGAAATCATAGAAAATATGTCCATGAATGGACATGGCTATATTCCAGTAAAGATGTACAAAGCATAGCATGTCAGATTTGGCCAATGGGCTATATGTTTTGCTGACTCCTGTAATAGGGAATCCATATTCATGCACATATTCATACTTTGTATATTTTGAGAAACAAGGTATCCACTGATGGCCAAATATAGGACTGCAGGATCTTTAGACTCTGAATGAGAGCAAGGCTTAAACTGGAGCTCTAATTGTATTAATGAAGAAAAAAGTACTATTCACTAATGATGTGAGTAAAAATACATAATTTAGTAGTTGAACTGTATATATATTTACCATAATTTTTTTGCACTACCTTTGAAGATGTTATTACTCTGATAGTGAATCTTGAAATAAGTTTTGTGATAAAGGAAGTATAATGATAATATCCTATACAAATAATATTCAGAGAAACATATTTTGGGCATGTAATAAAATGAAAGGAGATATAAATCTAATTTATGGATTTCTTAATAAATCTGAAGATAACTTTATCTCCTTCATATCTCTCTTCCTGCAAATTAAAGACTTCTAGATGAAAAAAAAAAAAAAAAGAAAAGAAAAAACCTCTTTGCTGGCAGAACTCTTCCTTCAGTGTGAAAATCCATAAACAAAATTATGGTTTTGTACAAATGTAAAAAATTTATTCTGTTCTTCTTTAAAGAGACCAGATATCTATGGGTCCATAGAAGAGAAATATGATTGAAGCATTTAAAAATATTTGAGAATATAATTTAGCTGTCCATGTTATCAAAATAAATTGCTATAGCTGAATTAAATTGGGCAGTGAGGCATATTTGTTATAAAGAATGCCAAAATAATCAAATTAGCCATGCATTATTTTTAGAATAATGTCTAATTTTGCAATACTTCTCCCTGACAGAACTTTGATTTGGGGATAGCATTAAGTGATAAAACATGATAAGAAGTGAATTCTCTTTTAATGATTTATTTGGTTCATTTTAGACTAATATTTAATAGCATCAGCAACTATAAGATATCTGAGATGGCTTGGGAAATCTTAAGTGATACAAAAATCATGAAATAACAGCTCACATGTTAGCACTTTCTAGCAGAGCATGCAGATGCTTACGACCAGGAGTTTTCCCTAGAGAAATGGAGACATATAGAGGGATATTTGTAGTATCATTATTCATTTAAGCAAAGGACCAGTAACTAAATGCCATTGTTCATGGCTATCAACAATAGAATAGGTTATTAGATAGTATATTAAGAAAAACAAATAGTTTCCTTCAGTTTTAAAAATTGCAACTGTGAGCATTAATATAAATTAAATAAATAAAAATAAAAATATGATAAGCTAAGGATATAACTCATAATACTTATAATATGACTTCATTAATTTAAATGTTATGAACAGGCAAAATTCAACAATATATTGTTTAGAGTTGCATATACAGGTAGAAAACAATAGAGTAAAGCAAGGAAATAATTGCCAGTGAAATTAGCATACCTGTTAACTCTGAGTGAGCTAGATAAGGATATGTGATCGAGAAGAATGATATAGGGAGCATGTAAGGAATAAAATTTTCTATGTCTTGCCCTACTTAAGAGGTATGTGGGTGTCTTAACAATTATTATTTTTAGTGTGTTTATAATATTCTTATTGATTTTTTATAATTAATAAATAAAAATACTTTTTAATACTCTACACTATTAATATATTAGGTAGCTGTCCTTCTATAATTTAATTTCAAAGAATACTCATTATGTGAGTTTTGTCTTCATCAACTGTTTTCTCAACATATATGTATAAATATAAGTTAGTTGCTACACAAAAAAACCTATATTTTATTCCCAGGTCCTAAGCAATTTTTAATAATTAACAATAGATATAAATTTTGTTCTGCCACAGGACTCAACATAAGCAATCAATTTACCTAATTGAAGTAAATGACCTTTTCTCCAGCTAGTCATTCCTTCCCCAATATGAGTCCAAGGGAATTACCATAGTATATTTTGAGCTGTAAAAGCAGAGAAGGAGGCTTACTACCTTTAAATTTATAGAACCTAGCTTAAAATCTATGTGTTAAGCTAGAGGGAGGCTTGGATTGGCTAAGAAAAGTACAACAGTGAGAAAAAAAGAATATCACAAATCTCAAGAGGCTAAATCCCCTGAGAAGCAAGATCAAAAGGAGCTATAACACTATTTAATTTTTTTCTCAGAGGTAAGATTCTTTTTTTTCAATTTCCAAATATTAATTAAGGGAGTACAGGTGTATTTATTATATGGATATATTGTATACTGCTTAGTTAAGGCTTTTGGTGTGCCAATCACTAGAATAATATTCATTGTACCAAATAGGTAAGTTTTTATTCTTACCTTTATTCCACCCTCTTGCCTCCTCCCTCCTTGCTTCATTTTTCATGTCCTTTATATGGCTTTGTGCCCATGTGTACTCATCTGTTAGCTCCCACTTATTGTGGCAATATATGGTGTTTGGTTTTCCATTCTTGAGATACTTCAGTTAGGATAATGGTCTTCAGTTCCCTTCATGTTGCTGCAAATAACATTATTTTATTCCTTTTTGTGGCTGAATAGTACTCCATGATGTGTGTGTGTGTGTGTGTGTGTGTGTGTGCGTGTGTATCACATTTTCTTTATCCACTCATGAGTCAGAGGGTGCTTTAGGTTGAATGCACACCTTTGGAATTATGAATTGTGCTACAATAATTATTCCAGTACAAGTATCCTTTTGATAAAATGGCTTCATTCTTCCTTTATTTTGGGTAGAAACCCAACAGTGGGATTGCTGGATTGAATGGTGGGTCTACATTTTTTCTCTGAGGAAGCTCCATAGTGTTTTCCATAGTGGTTGTACCAATTTACAATACCACCAATAGTGTATAAGCATTCCTTTTTCTCTGCATCCATGCCAGCAACTGTTGCTTTTTGACTTTTATTAAAGGAGCTCTAATTATAAGGCAGACATTATCAGGCTAGGTAACACAGACTCAACTGTATCTTTCCATCTTAAGTGGACACATAGGTAATACAGTAATAGGGTATTGGGCAGGGGGGTGGGGGTGGGTATATACATACATAATGAGTGAGATGTGCAACGTCTGGGGGATGGTCATGCTGGAGACTCAGACTTGTGGGGGGAGGGGGGAAAGGGCATTTATTGAAACTTTAAAATATGTACCGCTATCATATGCCAAAATAAAGGAAAAAAAAACCAAAGATAAATTGAAAATAAAAGAATAGAAAAAGATATACCACATACACATTAAGAAAAAAATACACCAAAAAAAAAATCTGTGGTATGTGTATGTTAATAACAGCAAAGTAGGCTTCAAAATAAGATATATTTCCAGAGATAAAAAGGAAAAAATATACAGTGCATTAGGAAAACAACAGTTAACAAAGTAAAGAAAAAATATGATCATTTAAATCAATGTACTAAATGAAAACATTTGGCAACATCTAAAAGCTGTTTATAATGAAAAATTTCAGCAAAGTCAGAATAGAAAGAATCTTCTTTAATATACTAATATGAAAAATCCACAGCCAACACATTTTCCCCTATAACTGGAGAAAGAAAAGGATGGTCATGCTCACTACTTCCATTTAATATTGTACTGGAAATTGTCTTGAGAGCAAAAGGTAAAAAAAAGAAATGAAAGATACAGATTAGAATGAAAGGTAAAATACTGCCTTTCATAGATTATCAGACTTAGCTGTGTAAAATACAAACTCTAAAATTCCATAAGATAAATTCTGTATCTAAAATAAATTTAGCAAAGTCACCAGATACTAGGTCATTAAACAAAACAAATTGGATTTCCATTACTTGTGTATTGAATAGTGTCCCCCCAAATTTATGCCATCTGCGACCTTATTTGGAAATAGGGTCTTTGCTGTTAATGGAATTACAGGTGGTCATACCATGTTAGCGTGGGCCCCAAATTCAATGACTAGTTTGAATATAAGAAAAGGAGAGGACACAGAGACACATAGGGAAGGCAGAGACTGTAGTTATGCTGCCATAAGCCAATGAACACCAGAGGCTTCCAGGAGCTGGAAATACATACCTATCCTATAGTACAATTCCTAAGATAAATTAAAACATATGTTCAAAAAGAAAACCTTCTATAAGAAAGCTCAGAGAAGCTTTTATTAAAAATGCAATAGCCAAAACTGAAAACAAAATAAGTGACCATCGATTGGATAATGGATAAATAAGTTATTAATATGATGCAAATTACTAATAATCCAAACAGTATTAATTGACCATTGATTGGATAATGGATAAATAAGTTATTAATATGATGCAAATTACTAATAATCCAAACAGTATTAATGAATCACAGAAGCGTAATGCTGAGTAAAAGTGGCCAAACACAAAGTACATACTGTATGATTTCATGTATGTGAAATTCTGGAAAATGCCACATTAATCTATGGAGATAGAATTAAGAATTGCAGTTGCCTATGGGGAAAGGAAGATTACCTTCTGGGGATTTAAAAACAATTTCTAGGTTGATGGAAATATGTCTATCTTAATTGAGGTCATAGTTATATGGGTACATACATGTATCCAAGCTTATCAAATTATTCATAACTACACACACATATACACACACAATTCAGTTTATTTAATGGGTCTCTGACAGCAAATCCTGGTATCTCATTTTGATTTCCTCTCCCATCAGTATTTTTTTATGAAATTAAAATAAATTGAAATGCAATTCTATTCCCAAGTGTGCCATTTTAGTGGGTCTTATCCTTTATTGGTCTAATTGAAGTTTCACACAGTTAATACCTTTTTGGAGTTACTGATCCATAATTATGCCCCAAAGTTCATGTATTTTGACTGAATGGCATTATTTATTTCTTAATCATGTAGGTCCAATGTGTAGAGCTCTTCACAAGGTTCCTTATTATGTTTTGTTTGCCACATACTTACTTAGCAACAGGGCATATTGAACCCAACCTGTTTGGTTGTCACTTCTACTTCTTTCCTTCCCTGCAATTTTGCCTGATTAGTAATTCAAGCTAGTTCACAGTCATTTTTTTTTCTCTAGATCATTTATAAAGATTTAAATCAGCAGAAGTCCAAGGACTAATCTCAGCAGGATGCCAGATAAGAATGTTCTCAAATATGTGTTTGTCTATTAACAAGAAAATGAGGTAAAAGAAAATATCTACTTTTGTAACTGTTGTTGGGAAGGAGAGGATTAGATTTAAACTTGACAAAATAGACTCTGTCCAGAATCCATAGCAACAAAGAAACTGCTGTTGGAAGCATAGGTTAAAAAGGGAGCTATTTGGGGAAGATAATTATTAGGCTAGAACATTCAGACACCTACAACTAGCTGAGGCAGTGTGGTCACCTTGTAGGTAAGTGTTTTATTAAAGATGTGGTGAATCAGGCTACGAGAGAGAAAAAGATGTTAATGGGGTTATTAGGTAGATTTGAAGATGCTATTGAGGCTCATGCAGAGCAGGTGCAATGGATAGCAGGGCTTGCCTGTTACTGGATCTGTTTCTCTTGCAGCTCAGCACAGACATACTTAATGTCTTAATACTTAAAGAAGTGGGAAAAAGCCGTGCATTTGAAACAACCTCTCATAAGGCTCTCAGCCTGAATTATACAGGCACTTGTGCAGCAGAGCATGACATGAGTTATTACACCATATTACTATTTGTAAAATATATTCTACTATTCTACTTAGAACACAAAAGTCTTCCTTCTACATTTTACCCTCATTTCCAACTGGTCAAATGGCTTTGATTATTCATTTAAGGACTTAATCATGTCATTCTCTCCTCACTATCTCAACCATCACTGATTTTGTTTAGAACCTACTCATGTAATTTATTGCAATAAATTTAGAATTTATTTTTTTCTTCACAGTATTACTTATTTAGTTCACAGTGCTACAAATAAAGATGAAAGTAATATTACAGGTAATACTACTTCTATTGCTACTATTATACTACCACTTGCTACTACTACTTATTTAGTAATAACAATAGTTAAAATGCCTTACACACACTATTTCAATTTCCTTAAAATATAAATGAAATAGGCCGGGCGTGGCGGCTCACGCCCGTAATCCTAGCACTCTGGGAGGCTGAGGCGGGCAGATCGCTCGAGGTCCGGAGTTCGAGACCAGCCTGAGCAAAACCCCGTCTCTACTAAAAAAATCAAAAGAAACTAATTGACCAACTAAAAATATATATACAAGAAATTAGCCGGGCATGGTGGTGCGTGCCTGAAGTCCCAGCTACTCGGGAGGCTGAGGCAGGAGGATCGCTTGAGCCTAGGAGATTGAGGTTGCTGTGAGCTAGGCTGATGCCACAGCACTCACCCTAGCCTGGGCAACAAAGTGAGACTCTGTCTAAATATAAAAAATATATATATATGTATATATATATAAATAAATGAAATAATATTCTTATATCTGTATTACAGTTGGGGAAATAGAAAGTTGATTGACTTATAAAAAGTCACACATGTAGTACATGAGATCATATACTGTATTATTTTTCTATTGCTGATGTAACAAATTATTAATACCACAAACTTGGTGACTTAAAACATTTCACAGCTATTATTTCATAGTGACAGAAATTATACCAAAGTGAGTCTCAATATGCTAATATCAAGATGTTGGTGGAACTGTTCTGGAGGTTTTAGGGAAGAAACCATCATCTTACCTTTTCAAGACTCTAGAGACTGCCGTCATCCCATGACTTATGGCCCTCTTCAATCTTTAAAGTCAGCAATGCCAATCAAATCTTTCTCTCACCGCATTGCTCTGATGTTCACTATGCTGCTTCCATCTTTCACATTTAAAGAGCCCTTGTGATTACATTGGGTTCATCTGGGTAATAAAGAATAATCTCCTTATTTTAAGGTCAGCTAATTAGCAACCTTATCCCTTGTCCTGTAACCAAAAAATTCACAGGTTTCTGGGATTAGAACATATACATCTTTGGGGGACTATTATTCCCCTTATTGTAGATATAAACTAAACCCTCTCAGATTTTGCTAATTATTATTCAATTTTAGCAGCACCATCTGACATAGAAAGAACTCTGATTTTGTGTATCCCTCTTTAAAAACACCAGTGACTTCATGTTTTCTTTAAGATAGTGTTAACTCAGGATGCCGGCTTCTTCTTAATCCTTACTTAATATATTTTCATTTCTATTCCCAAAATTTATGCAATTGAATCTACGCACCTGTAATATTCCCTGTTCCTTTGCCACTTGGAAGCTTTTATTTATTATTTAGAAATGGATCAAAGGAACCAATCTTTTAATCAAATCATCTTTCATATTGTGGGGAGAGAATATATCTCCTTCTGTGTACTTATTTAGAATTGTGTGTATCTTCCTTTTTTTATTTCAATAGATTTAGGGGGCACAAGTGTTTTCTTTTTGTTGTTGTTATGTGGATGAATTGTATAGTGGTGAAGTCAGGGTTTTTAGTGTACTCATCACCCAAATAGTGCACATTGTGCCCAATAGGTAATTTTTGATCCCTCACAAATTTCCCACCCTGACCCCATCTGAGTCTCCAAAGTCCATTATACCACTCTGTGACCATGCAGACTCATCAATTAGCTCCCACTGGTAAGTGAGTAAGTGTGGTACTTGTTCACTGCTGTATTTGTTGTTCACAATACCTGGAAAAGTGCAAACTTATGAGATTCAAGAGCATTTTTTCTCTGATCTCACTTCCAGTGGAGGAAATCCTTTGGTTGATAAGTGCGAAGAGCCTGTTTAAGAAGATATTGTGGGAAAGTAGACTTAGTGTTTGTAATATGTGGGATAGCACCTTGCAATATTTTGCCATGTCAGGGTACAGTAGGGCAGTCTAGTATGCGAGGTAAATTCTTAAAGGCATGAGCTTTCCAGTTACCAATTCATAGATAGACAACTGATAAGTCTCTTTGGCAGTGGACTATATGGCATAGGGGGTAGTGGGAGTACCTTTGGCCCAGGCAAGGAGTTCAAGGGTTTCTGAGAGTTTGGCTAATTTTAATTTAATGATGTCACTGGTCCTTTCAACCCTTTCAGAAGATTATGGGTGGTACAGAATGTTTATTTTTTAAGGGGTAACACTTTGTGTATGTGTGTGTTTGTGTGTGTGGTCTAGGATAAGTTTAAATAGCCTTTGATTTATCAGGGGAGAGTGTTTCTCACCCCTTAGATAGGTCATGTCTTTTTTTTTTTTTTTTTTTTTTTTGAGACAGAGTCTCGCTTTGTTGCCCAGGCTAGAGTGAGTGCCCTGGCGTCAGCCTCGCTCACAGCAACCTCAAACTCCTGGGCTCGAGTGATCCTTCTGCCTCAGCCTCCCGGGTAGCTGGGACTACAGGCATGCGCCACCATGCCCGGCTAATTTTATATATATATATCAGTTGGCCAATTAATTTCTTTCTATTTATAGTAGAGACGGGGTCTCGCTCTTGCTCAGGCTGGTTTTGAACTCCTGACCTTGAGCAATCCGCCCGCCTCGGCCTCCCAAGAGCTAGGATTACAGGCGTGAGCCACAGCGCCCGGCCTTCATGTCTTAAATAATGGCCTGTGTTTCAGCAACATTGTAGTGTAATTTTTAGAAACTGTATGTCCCTTTTCTGCTAAGTCTGAGAACAAATAAGTGGAATCCTTCTTGTAGGCTTATTTGTTCTCTGAACAGAGTAGCAGAATATAGACATATTGTATGTCTATATTCACAAAGGAAAATTTAGACGTTTTAAGTCTTGATTGAGAGCCTGGGAAAAGAGGGTTTTCAGTGAATCCCTGCGGCATGACTGTTCAAGTATACTGTTGTCTTCCTTAGGTGAAGGAAAAAGATATTGACTGTCCTGAGCAAGTGACATGCTGGAAAGGGAATATCAGAGATCCACCACAGTGAAACAAGTGGCTTCAGGCAGAATCGATGACAGGAAGATATTTGTTTTAGGTGCTACTAGGAAGAAAGGAGCAATCATTTTATTGATGGCTCTGAGGTCTTGACAAATTGATGTTCTTGTTCATTTGGTTTCTATGCTGGTATGACAGGAGGGTGACAAGATTTACTGCAGAGTATGAGAAGACCTTTGGATATAAGCCTTCAACTGTCAGCTGAAGCCTTTACTTTGCTTCTGACTTAGGGATATTGGGGAAATTTGAGTAAAATTTGATTGAATCTATGTAAACCTTAATGAATTCTTATCTAATTATTTCTCCCATGTCAGTGGAATCTTTAGCTTGTAGAGTATCAACTATGGTGTCAAAATCTTTAACTAAGGTATGCATTGATTATAGTGGAGAAGGTAAAGGTATATCTAGAACAGATACAACTTGATCTTGAATAGAGAAGTCCTCTGGAACACCAAGAAATAGTTCCACTGAATATGCATTTAATAGTATAATTCCATTTGCAAAGTAAGTCTCTCTGTTAAGTGTGCATGAATGTTGTCACAGAGAAGGAAAGAATGTTTTTTCAGTAAAGCAGTCTAGGGTACAGTTAAGGGCTGAGAGATAATAAAAATCTATGGATTATTGGAAATACCTACCACCTTGTGGTATGTTTACTCTTTTTTGTATTTTTTCTTTTTTTATTAGAGACAGAGTCTCACTCTGTTGCCCTGGGTAGAACACAGTGATGTCATCTGTCATCATAGCTCACTGCAACCTCAAATTCCTGGGCTAAAGTGATCCTCCTGCCTCAGCCACTGGAGTAGCTGGGATTACAGGCACACACCACCATGTCCAGCTAATTTTTCTGCTTTTAGTAGAGATATGGTTCACTTTTTCCCAGGATGGTCGTAAACTCCTCAGCTCAGGCAATCCACCCACTTCAGCCTCCCAGAGTGCTAGGATTACAGGTACTTGTGATATGTTTACTCTGAGAAAGAGGTTGAGCAAAGGTGGCAGTGGTTAAGGTAAACATAACAGCACTTATATCTCCCAAAGATTAATGAAGTTGATCATTTACCTTTATAGTTAATTCACCTTGAATGATGAAAGACAAAGCAAATATTAGGCACTTTTCCTTCCTCAGAATGTCCTTATTGATCAATATTGATGGATTTTTCTTTGTCTTTGTTTCTCTTTTGAAATATAAGAAAATCATTCTTTTACTGTTTCTTCTGTTTACAATATTTACAAGTAAGTATTTTGGTCAATAGCAAGTTAGTTGGGAAAAGGGCCACCTCGCTTTTTCATATGTAGGGTCACAAGTTCATTTTGAATATTATCTTTTTTATGTTCTAAAAATGTTCTGCCAGATGCGGTTGTTCAAGTAAAGAGGTTAGTTCCCATTTTACTTTTTGTTTTGAATTAGGCCTTTGACTTTCAGATTTAACATTACTGATAACACAAGATGAAAGGACTGCTATTAGTATCTCTGTTAACTTCTCAATGTTGTCAGAAGTTATGTGTTCTGTACCAAAAATATCTTAAGGGTTCACCTTTTCTCTTTTCTGTGTTTGCATGATTGAATGAAGTTTGAAATAATTTCTATTGAAATATTTTAGGTATGGCTTCTAGGAAATGTTGCCTACTTTTCAGGGTTTTTTTTTTAACCTGAGGTTTACTATAGAAAGAGGGATACTATAGGTCCCATTCAGGACCAGTCCAATCAGATTTGCCCTTCAGGATTTATCATCTGAGGTTATAACCAATGTGTGTGCAAGTTGACCATAGGTCCAATTTATCCTGGGCTGTATTTGCCCCAAATCTAAATTTTTCTATGACTCTTTCTGGACTTTTCTGTGTTTAGGGAAATCTTTAATCGCAGCTGCTAATTCCAGTTTGGGTCAAAGGTTTAACTTCTACAGTTTGCTGTACACCTGGCTCATAGGATGGATGAGTGTCTGAAGATAATTGTCATTTTGTGGTCTTGGGGAAGTTTCTGGGGAAGGGCAGGGAGTCTGGACAAGGGGAAGAGTATGGAGGAGTACTGGATTGACAGGATTTTAGAAATAGATAAATTTAAGGAATAAGAAGGAGGAGGGAAATATGACAGGGAGGCAATTGTAGAGTGATAATAAGGAACATCCATTAGGGATACAAGTATAGCTTGATATTGCTTAAGGTAATCAAATTGCTTTGTGGCTTTGGCCAAAGAATTTTTTAGTGAAACAATTTTTTATTCAGAATTTCATTTTGAGAACTCTGCTTACAAATAAAAATGCTTCCCATTGGCCCTGAGAAATTTGATTACCTATTTTCTTAAGTGCTTCTTCAATGAACAATCAGTTCATGTCAAATGTTCCCCAGGGTAGCTATTGAAGTTACATTTGGAAGATATGTGCAAGAATTAGCATTGTAATGAGAATACATATAAAAGCAGGGGATTTTCCTGAAAGAGAAGAAGATTTGAATTTAGATGACCTCATGAATTCTATGAGAGCTGGTAATAGTAGACAGAAATGTGATGCTTATGCACCTTGTATCACGGGCACCCAACCTGATGGTTGGCTGCCTCTAAATGTAGACCCAATAATCTGTACCCCCAAGTGGAAAATCAGAGAGAATGCTCTTTCAAATATTGAGAAGGAAGAGAAATTCCATCTGGTTTTATTGGTGGCACACAGCAAAGTTTTTTCAATGTATGCCAGTCTGGTGAGACCCACAAACTCAACAGTTCATAGCATTAACAACAGGCTCATAAAGCCTAGGTCTGTGTTCTCCCCTGTGGTTTTCCTTCAAATGTAAAACAAGACTTTTACAGAGTTTATCCAAAACTGGAAGTATAAGAAGAGAACAAAAACAGAGATTAAAATAATTGGTCTTTTCCAGCACGATGCCAAACAAATGGGAACCAATAACAACATTTGGGAACATTCCTGAGAATAAATAGCTAAGGAACTCAACACAAAGAGAATAGGTCCTATAGTGCCTATCAAGTGATGAATAGATAAAATGTGATATATAGCCATACAAGAATGAAGTACTGATGCATTATACAGAAGGGATGAACCTTGAAAACATTATGATAAGTGAAAGACACCTATGGACAAGAGACCATATATATCATGTAAAATTTCCATCATAGACAACTCTATAGAGTTGAAAAGCAGATTAGCTGTTTCTAAGGTCTGGGGGAAATGAGGTAATTGGGAAGTTATAGCTAAAGGACACAGGGTTTCTTTTTAGAGTGTTGAGGTAACAGTTGTACAACTCTGTGAATACTCTAAAAACTACTTGTTCTATACTTTAAATGAGTGAGTTGCATAGTATTAATATGCAAATTTATATCCCAATGGAGCTGTTACAAAGAGATCACCAAATATATCCAATCCAGACCTCTAAGATTTCTGATAATAGAAAAAGGAAAGACAGAGGTAAGTCAACTTGGAATTGCAGTAAGAAAAGTCATTTAAAGATAAGGATAAAATATTTCTATAAAATGAACAGAACCACAGTGACTTATTGGAAAATAATAAAAGCTTAACATAAAGATAATTGGTGTTCCAGCAGAGAAGGAAAAAAAAAAACCAAAGTTAAAGAAATAATAACTGGAAACTTACAAATTAGGTAAAATATACAAGTTTACAATATTTACAGATTTAAGAAATTCAGTGAACTTGCTCAAACAGAATTAAATTCTAAAAAAGTAATGCTTAGCCATATATAATCAAATTGTCAAATACAAGAGAAAAAAATGAAAGCAACCAGATAAAAATGATACCTTGGTGAATCGGATTCACCATGCACTGGAAGTGAGCTTGCCGGAGTCCAGTAAGACAGAATGCACTCATATGCAACAAGGTACATGAAGCAGACTTGTTACTACTTACAGATAGATGGTAAGAGACAACAGAAGCCTATGATTAATTGTGAGCCATTCCCTCAAGGCTTAGAAAGCTGCCCAGGGTGAATAACATCTTGAATGTGTGTGACCCATTTGTACCACCGATGAGGGAACCCAAATGGAAATTCACCCTGACTTATATACCTTGGGGTTAAATGAATCAATGGCTTAAAGTGTTGAAAGACAACCTGTTCTAGGGAAAGCCTACCTGTTCTGGCGAGGTCCCCACTTTCCTCAAGATTTTGCCTTCCCACAACAGTCTACAGTTATTCTTGAGAGCTACAGGTAAGAAAGGGAGAAAAAAGCAGGTCCACCAAGGCCTCTCGGAGAACTGTCCTGTGCCCTTAAATGTTAGGGTCTAAAAATTAAACTTATCATGCACATCTCATCAAAAACTATGAAGGCAGAAGAACACAGATAAAGACCTTCAAAGCTCTAGAAAAAAAATGTCAATTTGAATTGCAATATTCATCAAAAATATCTTTCAATTATTAGGCAAAAAATAAACATTTTCAGATAAAGTAAGCCTATGAGAATTTATCTTCAGCAGACTTACATGTTAAGAAAAACATTTCTTTTTTCAGTTAAAAGAGAAATGGTACGTTAGAAAAACAGATTTTCAATCATGAATTATGAGCACTAGAAAATTAAATATCATGATAAATATAAACTATTTTCCTCTAAATTTCTTTAAAATAAATATAATTGTTTAAAGAAAAATTATAACATTTTGTTTGGGGGCTCATATTGTATGCTGATGTAATATAATACATATGAAACCAAAGGCATAAAGGATAATAGAAAATGGTTAATAGACTTATGAATGTGCAATGTTTCTGTGCATTAAGGAAAGTGATTAAATATTAACTCCTTAGACTGAAAAGTTAAGGATATACTTATGACCCCTAAAGCAATTGAAGATAGAATGCAAAGAAGTTTAGTTAAAACATCTACAGAAGTTTAGTTAAAACATCTACTGTTTTAAACTGAAATTTTAAAACACTCAAATATCATAAATGAAACCAGGAAAGGGGAATCTAAGGGATAGAAAAACATGGGATATATAGCTATTATTTTTGTTCCATTTTCTGTATTAACTTCACAATTAATGGAATTTCTCACCTGTCATTCCAACTATATTTAAAAATTTTTAATATAAATTATAAATGCATGTTTATAATTATTATATTGTAAAAATTACAATTGCATATTTTTATAGGGTACAAAGTCATGTTTTATGTACACAATTCACTACTTTTTTCTGTAGTAACCATGCTGTCCAGTAGATCTCCCAAAATGTATTCCTCTTGTCTAATTGAAACTTTGTACCTTTTGACCCACTTCTCTTTATTCCCCTCACCACCCAGCCTCTGTTAACCACCATTCTACTCTCTGCGTCTATGTGTTTGGTTATTTTAGAGTTCACATATAAGTAAGAGCATGCAGCATTTGTCTTTTTGTGCTTGGCTTATTTCATTTACCATAACATCCTTCAGGTTCATCCATGTTGTCACAAATAGAATTTTTCCCTTCTTTTTAAGGATAAATAGTATTCCATTGTGTATATATCCCATATTTTTGTCTTCCATTCATCCCTCAATAGACAGTTTGATTCTATAACTTGGTTACTGTGAATAATGCTGCAATTCACATGGGAGTGCAAATATCTTTACATACTGATTTCAAATTCTTTAGATATATACACAGAAGTGGGACTACTGGATCATATGATAATTCTATTTTTAGTTTTTTGAGAAACCTCTATACAATTTTCCATAATGGCTATACTAATTCACATTTCCAACAACCTTGTACAAAGGTTCCCTTTTTTCCACATCCTTTGCCAACACTTGTCACATTTAAGCTTTTAGATAGCAGCCAGTCTAAACAGGTATGAAGTAATATCTCATTGTGGTATTAATTTCAGGATTATATGTTAATATATGATAAGACAGCATTCTGGACTAAGATAATTATTGAAGGCAAAGAGGGATATTTTAGAACAAGAAAATATGTTTCATCAATATATTATGAATATATCTTGTATGTACATTATATATATCATAATATATATTATGCCAAGAAGGCATAATAATCATATCTGCATGCATGCTTAATAACAGAGTTCAAAATACATGAAGCAAAAGTTGATGAAATTAGAGAAAGAAATAAATGATTGTCTCATCATAATCATGATTGTAACACCTCTCCCTCAAGAATTGGGAAAGACAGAGGACAGAGGACAATCAATACAAGTCTTAACTTTGGTAAGATTTTGAGAGAAAAAAAATCTGGGTAATGGAACTAAACAGAGTCATCAATCAAAAAGACCACATGTACAATAGGAAATGGCCCAAAGAGGGGAGGGTTAGGGAGTCATGGAGAGGAAAAAATGAACCAACAAAGCAGAGCGTCTCTTAACAAAACAGGAATGCAAGTGCTAGAATATGTATTAATACATTTCATACAGATGTGCAATTGTTTGCTGTGTTTTTAAGGAATCTGGCATAGAATTAAACTAAATTCATTTGGTTAAACTAAATTCATTTGTTTAAATTCATCAGAGATTAGAAGGTAAACAATATCTTTATTTCCGGTAAAGGTAACATTTCTGTGTGAGGCATCAGAATAGACAAGGACCTTGTAATTCTGGAAATCCTGGCGATGTCATCCTAATCAAGCAGCCCATGCCAGTTCTGAGGGTATGGAGGGAGTGGGACTTTGCCTTTCCTGTGAGGTGCAGCCCATTGCTGTGGTCCCTTCAGCACAGGACACTGAATTCTACCACCTTTGAGACCTTTCATTTTCCTGCTCTTATTTACGCAATGCCAGGTTGAAGGCTTACCTAGATGTGTTATATTCTCAGAAAAATATTTCAGTTCCTGGAAATTGATTACTTCTGTATCTAGGTAATTTATTTTAGGATTGTTGCAGTGCCAGTTTCACAGGTGAACCTGGAAAGTTGGAGCTATTTTCTCATATACTTCTCTCCATTTTTTGAGTCTTTTCTCCATTTGCTTCTTTGTATCAACTTTTTTTTTCTTAAACAAAGGGGTAGAGAATGCATAACAATCCATGCCAGAAAAATATACAGAATCATTAAAAATCCCTTAGTTAGTCAATCCTCATTAAAACTTTGCTTATAGAATAAAAAAATGAACTATAAAGAATTCTCCAGCCAGCAACAGCACACTGAGTATACATGTTGTGCAGAGTTTGGCAGGGCTGGGAGAGGGTATTTGAGAATACACTTGGTAAGAAATAAGAGGATAGGAGAATAGGGCATACTCACATTATATGAATATGTTTTCTCTAAACTCTGAGATTTATAATGAACATCTACAATAATAATAACATAATTGTTAGTTCCATTTTGTTCTCTTGTGCTTATTTATTTGCCCTAGATGTGGACATTGACTAGAAACTAAGGTGAAGTAGACTAAATGAAATTTTATAAAACCTATGTTCTAAATTTCACTATTTTCAATTCTGCTGTGTCAGAGTTGATATTCTTTCAATACTTTTTGGTAGCGGAAAATCAAGTTGTAACATGTGGATCTTATTATGGTTTCCTTAAGAGGATTTCAAAGGTGTCAATGGGTCCATGGCCTTGGGTATTCACAAGGAGGAGCAGATTTATAGTTTTACTACTAGAGGCATCATTAGATGCTGGTGTCATCATCTGTATAGCTACTGTGATTTTCAAACAACAAAACATGGTAACTTCATATGAATAGGGACTTCATTTTCTCTTGGCTGAATATTTAGGAACCCAAGAGGAAATGGCATTGCCAGGAAAATGCTAGCAAATGCTATGCAGGTAGAATTTATAAAACCAATTGCTTCCAGTATTGTGCTTCCCTTTGGGTAGCTGTTGTCCCTGAGATCAGAATGCTTAATACTTTCTAACATTGCTACTGTATTTCTGTCTCTGCTGTCCTTCCCTGTAGCTATGTCTGGTCAGTTTACAGGTGTTTGGAATTTCACAAAATCAGGAGAGGAAGGTTTCTATGGAGAGTGTATCTGTTGTGATCACTTTCTCTGTCATCTATTATTTGCCCTTTAAAGTAGGATGTTATTAATAAAACATAATTATATCTAAGGCATGAAAAATCTAACTCCTGTGGCTCTGAGGACTTATTTCATAGATGTCATCATTTTTATTGTTGTTATTATTGTTAAAGTCTGTGAGCACATTTGGAGCTTCTTGAGGAAAATAAAAACAAAAATATTGAAGAGACTGCAAACAATGTGCAAATATTATCTGAGGACATAAAAAATATATCACTCAAGACTTACAATTCCAATAATAGTCCATTTATAGAATAAAATATTTCTTGGCTATTTAGTATCTTTCTTAATAAATTGGCAATAATGTAATGCTGAAGATATTTGAAAATATGCCTTTATTTGTACATTAAATTTATGGTTTTACTACTTACTTTATAGTTTTACTATCAGTTTACTCACTTCCAAAAAATACATATTTTATTACATCTGAGAGGGATAAATGCAAATATGGACAGGCAATCCATAGATTTTTGGAAAACTGATGCATATTTACATAATGAAAAAGGAGTACATTATATGAAAATATAATTTAAGGATGCAATAGAATGCAATATATATTCCCCTCCCAGTTATTAAAGACAATCACATTTAATTTAATAGTCTATTAATTTCAACCTAAGGAAAATGCTAAGCAATGATTTAGCAATAAATTAGAATACTTTAAAAGCAAATGTCCAGGCCGGGCGCGGTGGCTCACGCCTGTAATCCTAGCTCTCTGGGAGGCCGAGGCGGGCGGATTGCTCAAGGTCAGGAGTTCAAAACCAGCCTGAGCAAGAGCGAGACCCCGTCTCTACTATAAATAGAAAGAAATTAATTGGCCAACTGATATGTATATAAAAAATTAGCTGGGCATGGTGGCGCATGCCTGTAGTCCCAGCTACCCGGGAGGCTGAGGCAGAAGGATCGCTCGAGCCCAGGAGTTTGAGGTTGCTGTGAGCTAGGCTGACGCCACGGCACTCACTCTAGCCTGGACAACAAAGTGAGACTCTGTCTCAAAAAAAAAAAAAAAAAAAAAAAAAAAAGAAAGAAAAAAAAAATAAAAGCAAATGTCCAATGCTTTTGTGATTTTTCAGTAAGCACAAAAAATTAAAATGTTATTTGAAATTGGCTATATACAGATATGATATATAATTTGTGATGGATTTATGTGTATGTATATATTACTATTTAACTGACAACATCCATAATTGATAAGGATGTAGGGAAAGTGAAACTTTTTATAGTTCTATTGGAAGTATAATGTGGAACAAATTTTATGAATAGTAATTTGTTAATAAATGTAAAAAACTTTAAATGAGTTCATTTCTTTGTATTTAGCAGTTACACTTCTATGATTTATAATATACCATATGTATATGGTTTACTACAAGCAATGTAGAAGTGTTTAGAAAGAATACACTTCTGTTCCATTTCCCTAATGTCTCCTCATCCTGAATCCCTGAGTTAACCATTATTTATAGTTTCTTAAGTTATCATCTAGAACTGTTTTATGTGCATGTGCATGCGCGCACACACACACATACTAACTTTTGAATAAAAGCAAGATTATTCTATACATACTATTATATTAAGACATACTTATCTAATTTATTCTTTAGAAATATTTGCATGCTTTTCTACATAGTAAAATACAAAAATATATGCGACCAATTCACTATTGATTGGCATTTAGGTAATTACAGCTTTTTGCAGTAAAACATATTTCAATAAACGTTTCTATATATGTATCATGGTAAGCTTTACAGATTTGTCAGGGTTGATTTCTTAGAGGTGTTGCTCTATTCTTTGGCTACTGGCTTGGAGGAATCACAAGCCCTGCTAGTGCCATGGAGTGATGATAACAGACGCTTAATACTTCCGCACAAGCAGCTTTTATTGCTGGCTATTTTTGTACAGAAATAGAAAGAGAAAGAATGTTTCCTGAGGGGAAATTGGTCTATCTTCACGAGTGGAGAAGACCCTGAGGTTTACCCCATTTCTGTTCTTATGACTGTACCTTATGATATGCTAAATGGTGAGTGGAATATTCATTACTTTCTTGGGAAAAGGGTAGAGAGTTCTTAGAATTAAGGGCCCTTCCCAACTTTATCCTTACAGGGTAACTTCCAGGGGTTGCCATGGCATTTGTAAACTTTCGCGGCACTAATGGGTATGATTTTTACCATGTTAATGTATGTTAATGAGGAAAAGATCACCTTTGGACATGAGCTCCTAGGTTCTATGCATGCTCCTCCTGGGTGGGAAAAGTCCCTACCTGAAAGTTCCTGCCATTGTGAGTTAGGTCCTAGATGCTCATTGGCCTCCTCATTTTTGTCCCCCTCTTCTTTTCCTGTGGTTAATGCTGCCCACCTATACCTGTCCCTAACAGGTTCAAAGGTTCAATGTCTTCCAAAGCATAGAAGAGTAATTGTTACACTTATTAATTTACTCCCACTTTACCTGCCATAAATTTCCAATTCGAATGTTTATTCATAAGCACTGGGGACACGTTCCAATATAGTTATATATATATATATATATATATATATATATATATATATTTATATAACATTACTTTTAGTTCTATGTTCATATTTACATTTTATTCTTCATAAATAAATTTGAAATTTTCTTTTAAAATTGCTAAATATTATCTATACAGGTAAAATCCCTGCAAAACATCAATCCACTAAATCCTCAAAGATAACCACTATTATAAGGTTTATAATATTCAGCAAGTTATAAAAACTTATGTAGATTTTATAAAGTTTTAAAATTATTCTATCATATTATATACTTTTTGAGTTGATATATTTGAGTCTAGTGTAGTTCTTTAAACTGGTGTATTATAGTCAATGAAAGAATAAGTTGTATTTCTTTTTTTTCTATTATTGGAGTTTTTTAGTTTGTTTAATTTGGTTCTGAGATGAATTCTATGTTGCATCTCTTCTTAAAATTTCACACTGCCAATATACTGTCAAAAGTATCTGTCAATTTATATCTCTCCAAGTATGAGGTTATCTAATTTTATCAACAATTGATTTTCAAGTATTAAGAAAGTATATCAATTTTATGAGTGAAAATAATGTGGTACCTCTGTGTTTTCATTGTGTATTTTTCTGCTATCTAGTGATATCAAATATATTTTATTGAGTGTACTTTCAATTTGCTTTCTTTTTTCAGTGAGGTTCCTGTTCATATACTTTTCCCATTTTCCTCCTGGACTGTTTGACTTTTTCTGATTTATTGACTGTGTTCTTTAAAAATTCTGAATTTTAACCCTTAGGTATTATATATCTAAAACAAATATGTCTTTTTCACCTACAGTTTCCATTTACCAGTTTTCATGATGTCTTGAAGTTATGCCATACTATTGAATTTTGGTGTGGTAATTTGAATAATAGTTTTACTTACAGGTTTTGCTATTTTAGATTTGTTTAAGAATATTTTCCTTCATACTTAAAAATTATTTAAACATTTCTATATTGCTTCTGATAATGTTAAAGGTTAAAAACAGCCATTAGACTATATAAAGAAAAATTTAGGATGACTACAATGCTTTAGGTTTGAGAGAACTGGAAGAAAGTATCTGCTGCCACTTACTGAAGTAAAAAAGGCTATAGCAGGAGCATGTTTGAGAAGAAAAGACAAACTCAATTTTAAACATTATAATGTTGAACACCTATTAGCTATGGAAGTAGACAGATGAAATAAACAGTAGGCTATATTAGTTTGGAATGTAGGAGAGAGGTCTGGGATTGATCTATAATGTTGGGAGTCATCAACATATAGATGATTTTTAAAACCCATAACATTTTTTACATTCCCTAGATCATTAAAAAAATGAGCAAGGAGATGAGAAGTAAAGGACCAAAGACAGACTCTGGGGAATAAGGAAGAACCAATAAAGGATTTAGGGACGATGTGGCCATTGAATATCCTGGAATCTTTGGGGTGGGAAATAATCTAAGTATTTTGCAAATAGATAGGCCACTTGACTATTTGGACATTAACACTTAACCAAATTATGGTAAAACAACTTGTTTATTTGTTTGCCTCCCACATTAGTGTGGATGATCTTCAATAGTAAGGGACTAGATATTTTCTGTCTCTGAAACCCCAGCAGGTAGTACAATGCCTGGCACAGCGTAGATAGAATAGATACTTATTTAAAGTATTCTAAGTAGTCATCTTCAAGATCTATCCAGGGTTGCAACATTATTCTAACACTGCGAATATTTACAATAGGTCTTATTTATAGAGAATCTGTGTGATCAACGTTCTCTGTACATCACCTATTTGAATCCTCATGACTTCCATCAAAGGTATTGTTTGCATTTCATCAAGCCTCAGAAATGGAAAGGTTTAAGAGCACATAGCATACAGTGGGGAAAAAAAGTTCATTTGCACACCTATCTGACTCTAAAATTTATACTCCAAGTTGAAAATTATTTTCTACACCTAACTGCCATAGAGATTCTTAATTAACTTTTGGATAGAGTGTAAAAAGTATCTACTCTTGAGCAAACCCCAACTTAAGGTAAATTGGTTTAGCATAGTTCTAATGCACTTGAAAAATTATATCTTGACCTTTATTATATTGAGAAAATTTCCTTCTATATCTATATTTTGAGATATTTTTTCATGAAAAAAATGTTAAACTTTGTCAAATGCTTTTTCTGCATCTATTGAGATGATCATGTAGTTTTCATCTTTCACTTTGTTAATGTAATGTATTAACCAATCTTGCGTTCAGGGATAAAAACCACTTGGTCATGGTGTGTAATCTTTTTGATGTGTTGTTGAATTTGGTTTGCTAGCATTTTATTGAGGATTTTTGCATTTATTTTCAATATATATTGCCCTGTAGTTTTCTTTTTTCTGTAATGTCTTTGTCTACTTTTGTATCAGGGTGATGCTAGCCTCATAAAATGAGTTTGGAAATATTCCCTCTTGTTGTTTTAAAGAGACTTTAAAACGATTGGTATTAATTCTTTTTTGAGTGTTTGGTAGAATTCAGCTATGAAGCCAACAGGTCCTGGCCTTTTCTTTGTTGGAAGTTTTGATTACTACCTTAATCTCATTTTCTGTTATTGGTCAGTTTAGATTTTCTATTTCCTCTTGCTTCCACATTGGTACATTGCAGGTTTCTTGGCACTTATCTGTTTGTCATACAATTTGTTTACAAATAATTGTTCATAATAATCCCTTATGATATTTTCTATTTCTGAGGCATCTGTTGTAATCTTTTCCTTTCATTTCTGATTTTATTTATTTGAGTATTTCCTTTTTATAATCTAGTTAAGAATTTGTCAGTTTTGTTTACCTTTTCAAAAAGCCAACTCAGTATTTTTTTTCTATAGTTTTTATATTCTCTATTTGAATTTTTCTGCTCTTATCATTATTTCCTTCCTTTTGCTTATTTTAGGCTTAGTTTGTTTTTCTATTTCTAGTTACTTCAGGTGTGAAGCGAGTTTGTCTTTTTTTTTTTTTTTGAGATCTTTCTTATTTTTTAATGTAGTTTTTTTTTTTGCTATTAACATCTTCCTGAGTACTGCTTTTGCTGCATCCTATAAGTTTTGATAAGTTTTGTTTCTATTTTCATTCATGTTGATGTATTTTTTAATTTTTCTTTTGATTTTCTCTCTGACACAGTGGTTGCTTGAGAATGTGTAATTTGATTTGCAAGTTTCTGTTAATTTTTAAATGTTCTTGCTGTTATTGATTTCTAGTTTAATTCCATTGTGATCAGAAAAGAAGCTTGGTATATTTTTGATCTTCTTGAATTCATTAAGACTTGTTTTGTGATCTAACATGTGATCTATGCAGGAGGCTATTCTGTGTGTGATTGAGAAGACTGTGTATTATTCTGCTGTTGTGCGAAAAGTTCTGTTAATGTCTATTACGTCCAATTGGTCTATGGTGTTATTCTAATCTGTTGTTTCTTTATCGGTTTTCTGTCTGGATATTCTATTGGTATCTACTACTGAAGGTGGGATTTTGAATTCTCCTGCTATTATTGTATTGCTGTCAATTTCTCCTTTCAGGTTTGTCAAATATTTGCTTTAAATACTTAAGTACACTGATATTCAGTGCATACACATTTACAATTGTTATATCTTCCTGTTGAACTGACCCTTTATCATTATGAAATTATCTTCATTGTTTCTAGATATAGTTTTGCCTTAAAGTCTGCATTGTTCAATAAAAGTATAGACATCTTTTCTCTCTTTTGGTTTCCATTTGTGTGGAATATTTTTGTCCATTTCTTCACGTTCAGCCTATGTATGTCCTTGAATATAATGTTTCTTGTAGAAAGTAGGTAATTGAGTCTTGGGGTTTTTAATTCATTTATCTCAATAGCCACTCTAGGTAGAAATGTCAGCTACAAACGAGGCTGCAATAGCCTCCTTGAAACTGAGAGCTATTTTCAAAATGACTTGTTAATTTATTTTTTAAATCTTATGACTGTGATTTCCTTTTTCTCCTTCACTTGCAATCTCTCAAGTGGTTGTTCAGTTCAATTCTGGATGTTGTGTGCATCAGTATCCCTATTGTTTGCATCAGCTTCTTGGAGACTAGTCATTTATTGTTGACAAAACAGCCTGTAAATGCCAAATGTGTGCACAGGGCTTCAGGACTCCATCCATCTCAATAAATAGGGGTACCCCAAACAGACAAAAAGTTCTAGGAAAAAGGTACATAGACAGAAAAGTTAGGATTCCACAAACCAGTTTAAATAAGTGCTATTTAATGCCCCGAACCAAGATTTGCAAGAGTAGGATGATTTCATCATTAGGAAACCCTTTGTTCCTTTGGATTTTAAAACAATAGTTGAAATTAGTTTTATAAATAGAACTAATTCATGAAAAGAAAGAACTCTCATTTTCCTATAGATTACTTTGGTACAGACTATGTGGTAAGCTGCAGGGCTTATGAATAGCTGATAATTGCTATACTTACAAAGTTATACCTCCCCATTTCCCAAAAACAGGCTAGAATATATAATGATTAATATTTTTTGCCCATAAAATTGTAGTTATAATTTTGTCTATTACAGAAGGCTGTTGAGAGTTTAAGAGTCAGCAATATATTTAATATATATTAATATATAACTAAAATACATTTAATATATTCTTCAATCATGAAACTTAAATACTTGAAGATTTATAAAATGGAAAGAACAGACATCTTTATTTTCCTCTTTGTTACAATGCCTACAGCAATTTATTCCTTAGAGAAGCATAAGGATGTTTAGCAAATTAACAAATCAAATACAAGTGCCACTCAGGGCTTCACTAAAGAATTTGTCTTGCACTTTTTAGGGGTAGCTTTCATGTAAAATTCTTCAGTAGCTGATACTCAGGTCCTAGAAGTTTCCATGCACCCAGGTTCCTAACATGATCTTTTTAAGTTAGGCTAAGTTTTTACTGTGCATTTGAATTTACTTTCAGTTCCTAAGATTCAGCGTTATTCTGACCATGCTATGCTTTGATGCTTTATTTACATATCATTTTCTCTGCCTGCAAAAGTCTTCTATCCTCTTCCATTCCTACCCCACTCCTAGCTAGTTAGAAAATATGCGTTCCATTAAAGGTCACTTTTCCCTTATTTCCCACTGCACTTTGTATATATCTTCTAATGGCAAGAATACTATTTCTATATTTTATTTTTACAAATGTTTTTCCCACTTGACTATTAGTTACTTAAGGAAAAAATGAGACCAAGTTTAAGTATTTTATATTTTTTTCAAACTAGCCAAACCCTTCCATATATTAGTAGCTCATGGAAAGACTTCTAATAACCTAGAAAATATCTATTCTCTTTTCTAGACTCCACATTTTATCTTGGCCATTGTTAATATAATAAAGACAACGTTTCCAACCTCACTTGCAACTAGATGTGGTCAAGTAAACGCATTGGAGGGAATTCTGGGAAGGTTCTCTAAAATTACCTGAGTCAACTGGAAGGAGCTTCCTTTTTACCCTTCTATCTTTTTAAAAAATACATTTTCAAGTCAGATGTGATGCCTAGGGTTTCAGGAGCTATCCTGACCTTGAGAATGGAAGCTACATAGTAAGAAGTATCAGGTTAGGTGAAAGAGCCCCGATACCGTAAAGCTGATGTAGTAAACTGGAGAGGGGTATATTTGTTTATTTTTTAGCATGAGAAACCTTAATAAATCTTTGAATATTTAAGCTATTATGTTTTGGTATTCTATTCTCCTCATTTAAATGCAATCTCTAACTACCACATTGCTAAGTTAAATGCCAAAAGAAACAAAAATGTTGCTAAATGCAGCATTCATTTTTTTTGTATGCAAGATAAAAGCAGAAAAAAGCATGATGACAGTAAAGGCACTTTTAGTACTTACTCCTCACCTGGTTGTTTCAAAAAAACAACAAAAATTTAACATAACAGGAAAGCATTTTAACATAGCAGCATTATACTGCCATTTGGCAGTGTTGACTATGGACTTTCAGAAATGATCTCCTTCGGCTTTCAGAACACTATCACCACCAGTGACAACTTCCAGTTTTATAACTTCTTATTATTCTTCTTTGGACTCTCTTCCTTCACATGCCTCCAAATGTCATTGCTCCTTAGGGTTTTATTCCTGACCTTTTCTCTGCTCATTTGTTATATTCTTCCTAGGTAAGCTCTTCAGCTGACAGAATATCAAGTACTAAATTTATAGATTTATGGGTCAAGACCTAGATCCGCATTTCTAACTCTGTAATGTATGTCTCCATCCTCATGTCCCTTAGAAATTTCAGAATCACCTGGTGTACAAATAACTCATTTATTTCTACTTTCATTCTCTGTTCCAGCCTTCTCAATCCATTCCTCCTGTAATATCTCCCATCTTGATTATTTGTATCGCTATCCTTCTCTAAACTAGAATCTTTATCTCCATCCAACATTTTCTCTCCCTTCTTCTGTGACTATTCAATTTCTAATTGCTACCTCAAAGATGGAGGCTGGATTCATTACCTTTTCCCTATCTAATAGGCTTTTGAGTTAGATTATTCATTTCTGCAGTAGCCTCATTACCAAGTTCCTGTCACCTATTTTTCATTCTCATGGCTCATTCGTCACTAATAGCTCATGATACCATTGCTGGTTATCTTGTCAAAAAACACAGTAAAATAAAATTTGAAATATCCTGTTTATTGGTTGCTCATCACCTATAAGCCAATGGTCAGATTTTTTGTTATGTCATAAAAGGTCTATCACAACGTCTCTTTAGTGATAGGTTCTATGCCCCAGCCAATCTGAACCCCCTCAAAGCCGCTGTCCTTTCATGCCCTTTTGCACCATGCTCTTGCCTCTTCCTAAATAATTCTTTTTTTCCCTTTTTTTCATTTACTTTGTCTATTGTGCTCTTTTTAGTAATTCCAAATTCATATTAACAGTTGCTTTCTTTGCAATGCATTAGTCAATTTTCCCAGAGAGTTGGTGATTTCATTATCTTCAGTACTGTAAACTCTAGGATAACACTTACCACACTATGGCATATACCTTAAAAACTATGAATTTATAAATTTGGCTTCCATACTACACCTGAGACTCTTGAGGGCATGAGTATTTTTTAAAGTATTATTACTTGTATTTTCCTAAGATTTAAAAGAAAATACTCAACATATTAAAAAGATATTTATTTTTTTTCTCTATATAGGAGATAAAATATAAAGGAGACATGTGGTCAATCTAAAGATTTACAAGACAGGCACTCAGCAATGGTGCACAAGGGTGTAATTTGTCCTT
The DNA here is from genome assembly GCF_040939455.1 of Microcebus murinus. Lineage (NCBI taxonomy): Eukaryota > Metazoa > Chordata > Mammalia > Primates > Cheirogaleidae > Microcebus > Microcebus murinus. The sequence goes on along the minus strand of NC_134106.1, from coordinate 47,160,090 downwards.
TAAAACTTATTTTAGCAGATTTTTACTGGTCAACTATGACACATAAAGAATACATGTTGATGAAGTAAACTGTAGTGTTTGAATGGACCTGTAGAAACTATATATAGCTTTTATTAAAGCAAAACTCATTCAACATATGTCAGTTTAATGACTGCATAACTAAGCTCACTGTTCTTAAAACAAACACATCAAAGAAAATTTTACTTATACATCAAATTTCCATGATTAGTATAGCATTTTACTGCCCATAGAATTTAAAATGGGTCTTTTCATCTTAGTTTCAAAGTTTGAAGAGGCTGATCTGTGAGTTTTACTTTTGTCTGCACTGATTGTATTGCTCCTGAAAAAGACTACATTTTTAACTTTGAAGTCTAGAATCCTGATTTAACCAAAGAAGAGGATAAGAGAAACAGCTTCCGTGGGATTTTCATTTACAGAACAACCTGACCTGATTTTGAAGCTGAGTGAGTAGGAAGAGATAATTTTCGATCCCTGTTAATACCATTTGGATGACTAGACCATTGTCCCCCTTAAAATGGAACTGACAAAAATTTCACAAAAGACTAATAGCAATCATGCACAGTTATCTTTTCAATCATACCAAGCATACCAATCACTGAGATAGATTCTCAGAAAAAAAGCCAGACCATTAGCAAATCTTTACCCCTCCCCTTCCAAAATCAGTCAGCTCCTCTATAAAATACAATGATTTCCTCAACAGCAACCCTTGCCATTTCTTCTTTAAAGAAAGTTTACAACATCAAAAATGAAATCAAGTAAGGAACCAAAATGGGTTATAATACTCCAATAATTGGAAAATACACTAGCTTTTTAGCTTGATGATAATATGATTTTTTTCAGGGAAACATCCCATTTTACAATAGCTTTGGTCCCTAAAAGTAGCATTGCATTTATTACATAGAATTTTTCTGTTTTTCTTTTTACAAAAGGTACTACTATATACAAACACCCATTCTATACTAGCTAAGAGGCAAAACAATCATGTATTTAACAGTTGTTCATAATAGCTATTATCACAGAATTCTGCTCCATGAATTGAACTAGTGAAGGTAAAAAAAAATCAAAATAAAATAAGATAGCATTATCCAAATATTTGAAAAACATAGTACAATCATTGCATTATCCAGCCCTAATTATAATGCTCATTTATGAAATGTATCTTAATAAAATGTTATGCTTAATCATGTAATATGTATTATGAATGTTGAGTATATCTTGAGTTATATGGTTTAAGAATCAGCATTTTGGATAATACCTATAGTTTTAGCTTAGAAATTGTGCTTATATTTACAGTCATATAATTGATAACTTTCAACAGATGCCAAAAGTGCCCAAATACATGTAGTTATATTTTAATTTTAGATTTTATTTTTAATAAAAAATTATACTTTTTGTAACTTTATATATTTTGTCTATTGACTTGCATTTTTATATGAATATTGTGAGATTTCCTTAATGAATAAACATTTACATATTGATGGACTGAAATGACAAATGGACAATGGTCAGACCACATATAAAAATAGAATTCTGATCCACAATCTGCAGCAGCCAAGTTATGAAGCCAAACTACTATCTGCAGCAACCAGTCCAGGAAACCAAAAAATAATCCTTGTGGCAATCTGCCCCAAATGACCAGGATTTGATAAATAACTGACAATTTCCTGAAATTTTGCACCTGCTTTCAACTTAGGACCAACAGGAGAAAGCCAAATAGGCTTCCCAAGCAATCATATAAAACACCTTGATTCTAGTTAGCTAGACCTTCTCATGCCAACAGCCTCCAACCACGGTACTCCTGAAACCATTTCTTCTTTACTACTATAGAGATACCCTACTCCTATGTCTGCCGTTGAGTCTCTGCCAAATGTAAGTGATAATGACCATACTATATAGCAAGGTCACCTGGGTCTTCATATATTTCTACAAGATCATTAAAATGCCACTATTACCTACTCTGCTCACCAGTGTTAAATAACCACTGTAATAAATTAATTGGTTGTCTTTTTTATAAATATTTTTATAGTTTTTAAACATATATTTGTGAATATTATTAGTATTACTTGGCATGTTTTTTAAATTCATATATTTACTATCACACAATTATCCTCATTAAACTTTTTTCAGTCCCTGTTATGGTTTTACGAACTCTACATATTAGTCAATATAGTTGATTTTAGCTACAGTATAATATGCAAACCCGTGAATATATGGTATCCAATATTCTACCAATAAGCATTTAGATTCTTTTTCACTTTCTGGCTATTATTAGCAATGCTTCAATATATATGCTTGTAAATTTCTTCTTGTCTACATTTTGCATGTGTGAAAATTCCTCTAGCATCCAAACCTATAAGCAAAACTGCTGGAATTAGAATATGGGCTTCTTCACCTTAATGCAATATTGTAAAATTACTCTTAAAGTAATTGTATCTGATTTACTGTAAAATCAACTGTGTATGTTATTTATATCCTCAGTCTTTTTAAATCTTGCAAATCTGATGATTGTGATAACAGTTTCCTTTTGTGTTTTCCTAGTGAGATTGAACATCCTTTCATAGGCTTATTGGCAATTCATACTTTCTTTGGATGAAGTCATTTGATCATTTTCTCGTGCATCATTTATCATTTTTAATTGATTTTCAAAAAAATTACACTAGATAAGTTAAACAGGCAAGAAAGATTTTCTTCAAGACTATTGCAACAGGAGACAGAAAAGAAACTCAAATATGCTGAAAGAAAATGAAGGAGAGTTTTTAAGCGCAGGAGGGAGCATTTGAGGAAGTTAGGGAGGAGGCTGGCCAATGTGATAGGCCATTGTGGTGTTTGCTACCAAAGTTAGAGTCCTCCTCTCCACAGAGAATGGGAGATAGGGGGGTACTATCTCCTTTGATGATTAAATTTCAAAGGATGGCTCCCATGTTTTTGAGAAAGACATTTCTGGTTTGTAAACCAAACAAGAGGCTGGGGGAAGATTTATAACTCCAAGAGGCATAAAAGGAATTTACAATCGCAGGTTTTCTAAAGTAAATGCTCAAAGAAAAGGGAAGTCAGGGGCTTATAGTTAGGAAGAAACCTGTCTAAAATTTAGTCAAGCTGAAAGGAAAGTTAAGGCTGTCTTGGTCAGAATTTAAAAGTTTTTAAATTTTGCACAAAATTATATTCTGATTTATCCTATAATCTTTTTTTATGGTGTCCTTTTTATTATAGAAGATTCAAGTTTTAACATATCAGATTTGCTAACATTTTCCTTGATGGTTTGTGATTCTTGATAATTCAATAGTAGAGATGTTTTTAGGTAGCTTCACCTTGGGAAGGATTTGAGGTTTACACAGAGAGTTATAGTCATGACTGATAAATTAAAAACTGAAAGAATATACAGTATCCCTGCTCCTGGACTTTTAGGTAATGTGTGCTTTTGTGTTTCCAGGTGGCTTGTGAAATCAGTTTGGATACAGTAAATGTTACACAAGTTTGCTTTTCCTTTCCACCTGGTAGTTCTTTTTACCTGGGAGGGAACTCCAGTTCTGTGGAAAAAGCAAAGCTCTCTTTTGGGGTAATTATTTTATAATTTGATAGCAATGGTGACATTCTGCTCCCTAACCGTTTGCCTGGTTTTTTATGTCACCAAGGGCATGGGGCTTATCTGGTGCATAAAAATGGGCTATTGATCAGGGATCAATATCAGAGCAGAAATGCCTGTGAAAGTAAGAAGCAAGTCTGTGGTCTGCCACTTCTTTGGCTTCCTTGAAAGTGATAATCATTCTGTCTGTGAAGAACCACATGGACTGCCCCCAGCTGCAGAGCTGCCACCCCCACAAACAGCACTGGCAAGGGGCCTGCTGCTCTCAGGGCCCTCATCTGTGATCAAAGTTTCCCAGCACCTACTCACTTGAAATGTCATCTTCACTCCACCTGTGATATGTACAGTTTTCTGAGTTCCTATGACCCACCACTACTCTCCTTTACTTCTGCCCAGTTATAGCCAATTTGCTGTCATTTTCTCAATACTTTTCCATCTTTAGCACTTTTCCCTCCAATCTTCAATGTTTGTGTGGTTAAAATTATCCTTCAATTATTTTTTCAGGAAGCTAGGTAATCATTGACAAATATTCCCTATAAACTCTTCTTTAATTTTATCTGTACCACATATAGCAGAAATTTTCCCAAAGTTTGTAGATTTAGATAGCTCTCATTAGTAGAATCTAGTGCTAACACAAGACTTTACCTGTCTTTTTTTTTTTTGAGATAGAGTCTCACTCTTGCCTGGGTTAGATAGAGTGCCATGGTATCAGCCTAGCTCACAGCAACCTCAAACTCCTGGGCTCAAGCAATCCTCCTGCCTCAGCCTCCCTGGTAGCTGCAACTACAGGCACACGCCACCATGCCCTGCTAATTTTTTTCTTTTTTTTTTAGTTTTTTGGCAAATTTCTTTATATTTGTAGTAGAGACAAGGTCTTGCTCTTGCTCAGGCTGGTCTAGAACTCCTGAGCTCTAATGATCCACCTGCTTCAGCTTCCTAGGGTGATAGGATTACAGGCGGGAGCCACCATGCCCTGCTGACTTTACCTGTCTTTAAAGTTCCTGATCCTTTTCAATCAGTGTAAGAGATGCATAGATTAAAATGAGATTTAGGCCGGGCGCTGTGGCTCACGCCTGTAATCCTAGCTCTTGGGAGGCCGAGGCGGGCGGATTGCTCAAGGTCAGGAGTTCAAAACCAGCCTGAGCGAGACCCCGTCTCTACTATAAATAGAAACAAATTAATTGGCCAACTGATATATATATATATAAAATTAGCCGGGCATGGTGGCGCATGCCTGTAGTCCCAGCTACCCGGGAGGCTGAGGCAGAAGGATCACTCGAGCCCAGGAGTTTGAGGTTGCTGTGAGCTAGGCTGACGCCACGGCACTCACTCTAGCCTGGGCAACAAAGCGAGACTCTGTCTCAAAAAAAAAAAAAAAAAAAAAAATGAGATTTAAAATATCCATTTCCCATAAGTGAGACCAGCATGATGTTTATTCTTTGGGGCTAGCATGCTATTTTTTTATTGTTTTTTTTTTCTCAGATAAGTAACATCTATATTTATATTCATAGTATTAACAAAAATGGCTCATAAATTCAATGCCTCAAAACAGGCACAATCCTGACTTTCCTCTTTTTACTCACTAGTCATTAAATCTGTAATGTATTTATTCAAATGTTAGAATACTTGCTGAAAACAAAACTAACAAATTTTTGAACAAATATTTCCCAGTGCTTGCACAAGCGCTGATGATTACAAGATGGAATGTTATAAAACCTGTTTCAATACTCTTCACAAGTAAATGCCTAGCTACGTCTGCCCCCTTCCACTGCTACCCACCACCTTATGTCTTCCTGCTTTTCAATTTTCAGGATGCACTGACTGTCCTCCGATTTCAGTAGGTCTTCAAGTCAATAATGTAAAGGTGGTGAAAGAACATGTCAATGACAGCAGCTTAAAAGAGTGTCTGTTGCTCAAAACGAGACTGTCCAAAATACAAGATTTCCTGGGGAGTTTAATGGTCTTTGTATCTGGTTTTCCTTTAAGAGAATAGTATTGATGTATGAAAAATTCTCCGTATCCCATATTCCCAGTGAATAGAAACTTTCATTTGACAGAACCTATTTGTGATATTTTATTTAGTGAAATAATTTGGAAGGCTCTTACTCAGTCCTACTTTAATGTGGGTGGCTATTTGCTGGAGCCACTGGAGAAAGTACTGTACTTTGGTTAGAAGAACATGCTCACTTCTCTTTGCCAGAGAAGCACAAAACAGTTGTTGAAAAAGTTTCCATTATAGAAATACTAAAAGTTAAATGAACAATTTTAGAAGTAAATTTTCAATGTTATTAAATGTAAATAACTATATTTTATATCTGTGTTAGAATTGCATATTGTATACCTTAATAACATTAAGACATGAATCAAAATAATAGTTTAATCAATATTATTAATATATATAGTGCATATACAAGATAATACATTTGTTTTAAACATACAGTCTGATGAGTTCTGACAAAAGTATGTACTTCTATATTCCCCACTGCAATCAGGATGTAGGTGTTCCCATCACCCCAGGCAGTTTGCTTGTTCTGTTTCTCAAACAACATTCTCCAAGCCCAGCATCCTACAGTTTCCCCATTTTACCCTCCTGGCAATCACTAATTTGCTTTCTTTCTTTTTGTGTTTTAAACACAAAAGCTCCTAAACTATTGGGGTAAGATTGACTTGTTACAAAAAGCCATACATATTTAATATATACAGTTTGATGAGTTTTGAGATAAATACACCCGGGGGGAAACCATTACCACACTCAGAGCCACAGATATCCATCACCTCAAAGTTTCCTCCCGCCCTCTTTATTATTTCTTTTTATAAGAACAAAACATAAAATCTACCTTTTTAGCAGAATACTGTAACTTAGTTTTACCATTTCTAGTCTAATACATAAATAATATTTTGGAGTATGGACTCTCTTGTTTCTGGCTTCTATCACTTAGCATAATGTTTTAGCAGATCATACATGTAGTACATTTATGTAATTTGTTACTTTAGATTGCTGAGTTGTATACTAATACATAGATATACCACATTTTGCTTATCCATTGACCAGTCCATGGACATTGGATTGCTTTTAATTTGGGCCCATTATAAATAAAGAGGCTATGGTTATTTAAGTATGAGGGTTTCCATAAATACAGGTTTTTATTTTGATCAATTTTTGTATTTACATGCAATGGTATTTACTTGCTTTGGTGTAGAGTTCAATGAGTTTTGACAAAAGCATAGAGTTGTGTAACCAACACCACAATCAAGATACAGAACAGATTTATTACTATAAAAATGCTTTCATGTTATCCCTTAGTTCTATTTTATATATTTTTTAGTTGAATTGCTTGCTTTCTTATTTTGGGGCCTTAGAAGCTAAAATATATATATTTTTAGATACCAGTCCTTCAGCTGAAATAAATGTTGTATGTGCTTGCTTTTTAATTTTCTTAATAGTGTCTTTGAAAGAGCAGAAATTTCAATTTTGATAGGCAATTTAATATTTCTTAAGGTTTTGTGTTCTAAGAATCTTTGCCTAACCCTATTTTTCAAAAATTATATTCTACATTTTCTTACAAAGTTTTATAGTTTTAACTCTTTAAAATATGAAAATATGGTTTAGTTTTTTTATTATTTTTTTTGATGGAGTCTAGCATGAGGTAAAGATCAAACTTTTTTTTTTCAAATGCATATCCTGTCTAATTGCTGCCATGTTCTCAATTCTTGAGGGAAAGTTTTCAGTGTTTTATTACTAGTGGATGTTAGCTATTTTTTCTAGGTAGATGTATTTCATTTTTCCTAGTTTTCTTAAAGTTTTTAACATAAATGTATTTATAATTTTGACAAATGCTCTCTCTGCACCAACTGAAATCATCACATTCTGTTTATTCTGTTAATGTGGTAAGTTAAATTGATTTGGTTTTCTAATGTCAAATTGACCTTTCACTATTAGAATAAATTCCACTTTGCTAGATTCAATTTGCTATTATTTTGTTAAATATACACACACACACACACACACACACACATGTGTGTGTGTGTGTGTGTGTGTGTATATATATTTAAACAGGCTCTCGCTCTGTTGGCCCAGCTAGAATGCACAGACATCATTATTATAGCTCACTGCATCCCCCAATTCCTGGGTACAAGTGATCCTCCCACTTCAGCCTCCCCAGTAGCTGGGACTACAGGTATGTACCATCATGCCCTGCTGATTTTTCTCTTTTTTGTAGAGTCTTGCTCAGGCTGGTCTTAAACTCTTGGCCTCAAGGAATCCTCCCGCTTTGGCCTTGCAAAGTGCTAAGGTTATAGATGTGAGCCAACATGTCCAATCAGTTTTAAATACATTTGAATCAATATTCATGAGGGAGTTAGCCTACAATTTTCTTTTCTTATGATGTTTTTGTTTGGTTTGGTATTAGGAAAATGCTGTTCTAATAAAATAAGTTCGAAAGTGTTCTTTCCTCCTCTATTTTCTGACAGGATTGTTGTCATTAATATTTCTTTTTTTAATGTTTGATAAAGTTTTCTAGTAAAGCTATCTGGCTTTGGAATTAACATTATGTCAAACTTTTAATTGTGAATTTAATTTCATGAAGATATTTATGGGTTTTCATTTTGCGTGTATCCTAGACTATGTTTTGGTAATAATAACTTTTAAAATTTTTGACATTTTATCTAGTTGTCAAGCTGTGATAAATTAGACAATATTTATGTAATTCCTGATATGTTGATTTGAGTGTATCATTTTGTTATTGTTTTCCTTATTTTCCAATGTTCTTTGTTACTCATGTTTTGATTTCCTCACTTCCTTTGATTTAGCATTTTTTTAGTATCTCATGTTATGGTGCAATTATTTTTGATATTCTCTAATTAACCTTTTATTATTTTTATAATTTACAATGATATCCCCTTTAATTCTTGATGTCATTTAGATCTTTATTTTTCTTAATCAGTTTAGATAGATGTTTATCAATATTATTAATAATCTTTTCCCCAAAAGGCTTTACTTTCATTTATTTTCTTTTATTTATTTGTTTTATTTTAATTATGTCTACTTTATCATTCATTTCTTCTACCAACTATGGTTTTAATTTGCTCCTCCTTTTCTCTATTCATATGAAAGATACTTAGATCATGAACTTAGACCCTTAAAGTTCTTAATATAAATATATTAAATTATATGTTTCCCTGTAAGCACAGTGTTAGTTTCATTCCAAAAGTTTTGGTATTTTGTGTTTAAATATTATTCAGTTAAGTATATTTTCTAGTATTCCTTGTGATTTCTTCTTTGACACATGGCCTTTGTTACAATGCTTTTTTTTCCTATTTCCAAATATTTGGAGTTTTTCTCAGTATCTTTTTGTTGTAAATTATAATTATATTTAACTCTATTTTCTTGAAAGTTTATTGAGTTTTATTTCATGAACTAGTATATGAGTATGTTAGTGAATGTTCTATGTTCACATGAAAAGATTGTATATTCTGCTATAGTTGAGAGTAGTGATCTAAAAATATTAATTAGGTCAATTTGTTTGATAGTGCTGTTCAGGTCTTATAGTTTGCTATTGAATGTGTGTCTACTTATTTTCTCTATTAATGCCAGAAGAGTATTGCAATTGCCAGTAATAATTGCAGGGTGCATTTATTTCTCCTTCAGTTTTGTTTGTTTTGCTCATGTGTTTTGACACAAAATTGTTCAGTACAATAGGCATTTAGAATTATTTCTTCTTGATTAATAGATTTTTTAACATTATAATATATTTCTCTTTATCCTGAGTAATATTCATTTTTCTGAAATAAATGTGGGTTAATATTAAGGAAGCCTTTCCCAATTTTCTCATGATTATTATTTGCATGATATATTTTTGTTTGTTTGTTTGTTTTCCTCCTTTTATTTCATCATATTATAGCGGTACAAATTGTTAGGGCTACATATATTGCCCCTGCCACCCCTCCCCCCTTGCTGGAGCTTCAAGTGTGTCCAACCCCTAGGTGATGCGCACCACACCCATTATGTAAGTATACCTCTTTCCCCTCCTCCCACCTGTCCTCCACCTGATAAAAGTTTTTTTTTTTTTGGGTTTATTTATTTTTTTTTACATTTTGGTTACATTGCATATCTTTGCCTCTCCCTAAGAAGGGTTAGAGGTTTTCCCTTCCCCTCCACCATGCTCAACATGGTGTGTTGTGGTTTCCCCCCACCACACCCCCCGAATCCCTGGTGAACACTACCACCATTTGAGCACCATAGTTTTAGTCAGTCAGTACCAATTTGATGTCAAATATATGTGGAGCCCATTTTCCAGATCTTGTGTTGCCTCACTTTGGATAATGGGTTTAAGCTTAATCCAGGATAGCATAAATGGTGCAAGTTCACTGTCACTGTCGTTTCTTAGAATTGAGTAATATTGCATTGTGAGCATATACCACATTTTAATTATCCACTCATGAGTTGACGGGTACTTGGGTTGTTTCCATGACCATGCAATCGTGAACTTTGCCGCCATAAACATTCGGGTGCAGATGTCTTTGTAATAGAATGTCTTATGCTCTTTTGGGTAGATGCCCAACAATGCTATTGCTGGGTCGAATGGTATTTCTATTTCTAGCTGTTTGAGGTATCTCCATATTCTTTTCCGCAAAGGTTGCACTAATTTGCAGTCCCACCAGCAGTGTAAGAGTGTGCCTGTCTCTCCACATCCTTGCCAGCATTTGTTGTTTTGGATTTTCTTGATACAGACCATTCTCACGGGGGATAGGTGATATCTCATTGTGGTTTTGATTTGCATTTCTATGATAATTAGAGATGTTGAGCATTTTTTTATATGTTTGCTGGCCATTATTCTGTCTTCTTTGGAGAAGTTTCTGTTCATTTCCGTTGCCTATTTCTTGATGGGGTTGTTTGATTTTTTTCTTGTTAAATCTTTTAAGTTCTATATAGATTCTTGTTATTAGACCTTTATCAGAAGTGTAGAGAGTAAATATTTTCTCCCACTCTGTGGTTGTCGATTTGCTCTAATAATAGTTTACTTGACTGTGCAGAAACTATTTAATTTGATCAGATCCCATTTGTTTATTTTTGATGCTGCAGTGATTGCCTTGGGAGTCTTCCTCAAAAATTCTTTGCCTAGACAATGTCTGATAGGGTTTTCCCAACATCTTCTTCTAGGTTTCTTAAGGTTTCATGCCTTAGGTTTACGTCTGTTATGCATCTTGAGTGAATTTTTGTGAAATATTTTATATCCTTTTAATTTTAACTTATTAATATTCTTTTATTTAAAGCATATTTCCTGTATTAACATATTGATGGTCTGCTTTATAAAAAATCTGTTTGTTTATATTTAATGTAATTATCAACATATTAGTGTTGAGATCTACTATCTTGTTGTTTGTTTTCTATATATTCCACCTGTTCTTTGTTCTCTATCTTTCTTTTCATATCTTATTTGAGTATAGTTTTAGTATTGTATTCAATTTTACTATTGGACTGTTAACCCTAATCTTTGTCTTAATTTTAGGGATTTCTCTAAAGCTTATAATAAATATCTTTAAGTTATCACAGTATCCTTCAAATAATAAGAATAATATCTTATTTGAATTATTTGATATTATTTGAATATCCTTCAAATAATAGGAATAATAATTCTAATCTTATATGTAAAATATAAGAAAATTTTAGCAACATGTTTTCAGTACCCTCTGCCATCTTTTGTGTTACTATTGTCATAGCTTGTACCTTTACATATGTTATGAAACATATGCTACACTGTTGCTACTTTTGCTTTCAACAGTTAATTATTTTTAAGGAAATTGAATAAAGACAAAATTACCTTCTCTTTTTTATATATTTATCACTTTTTAAATTCTTTATTCTTTTGTATAGAAACAAGTTTCCATTTGCTTTTCACTTCTTATAACTTTTATAGTACAAGTCTGCTGGAGACATTTTTTTTTTCCTTCAAAAGATTTTCAAGTGAATAATGACCCATTAGGGAAAGTTTATTGAATTTGTGATGGAATTTTTTTCAAAAAATATTATATTTTTTGTCTTCTAACTTGCATTATTTCCAAAAAGAAGTCTTTAGTCATTCTATGTTTTCCCCTGTATGTAATGTGTTGTTTTATTCTCTACCTATTTTTTGTATCTTCTTTTTATTCTGTGAATTTAAACAGTTGACCTATTTTTTCCTTATTTTGACATTTTATTAGCACATATATTGAAATTATTATCATAACAGAATAAAAGTATCCCTCTATTTAAAAAAATTCCTTCAAATTATTAGAATATGATCTTGAATTTCTTGAAGAAAATTGATCTCTCTTTACCCTTTCACAAGTGAAATATTTGCTACAGCTACAATGGTTATTTCAACAAGAATGGTAGCATTAAGGCAGAAAATAGCTTTAAATTATTTAGAACTTTTTAAAAAATATATACTTTGATTGACAATCACCAGGTGGTAGGCATTGTTTTTCATTGGTTCCAAATTGATTGTGAGTTCTTAAAATTCACGAAATATTTGCTTTTAGGTTGGGAAGGAGAGTGGGCACTATTATTTTAATAAGTATATTTCCAGTGGCTCAGCAAATTTTCTATCTTCTAATGTTTATGCTACACTTAATATGAGCAATTAATATTATGATTTGAAAATTTTCAAGAAACCACTCCATGTAAATGACAGTATCAATAGTAATAGCTTGATATTATATATTGAGTAGATAGTTCAATGATACCCATTATTTCATATTATAAATAAGATTTGTTGCTGGTAATTAATGAGGTATGCGATTTGTATCTACACATGATTACTTTGAGTTAAACAGGTGGAAAAACTTCCTCTTTCACAGTACAACATAGATGAAAAACTACCCTACCTACTAATGAATGATTCTTAAGGAACACATTGGGCTGATAAAGATTGTAGTCAACTGGCTAACAGTTGCCTATACTGCCTTAGATTAAAAGGGGATTATATGGAATGGAAAAAGAATCCAATTCCGGAAAAAGAGCATGACAGATGCTACATGTATTATTTTCTTATTGTTAGTTGCTTACCACACAAATTTATTCTCTCTCAGTTCTAGAGGTCAGAAGTTTGAAGTCAGTTTCCGTGGGATAAAGTCAAGATGTCAGCAGGGTTAGTTCCTTCTGGAGGCTCTGAGGGCAGAATTCATATCATTTTTTTCTTTTTCTAACTTCTGGAGGACTCTCAACTTCCTATGCTTGTGACTCCTTCCTTGCATCCTGCCAATCTCGTGTTCTCTCATTGCATCCATTATATTATGCCCAGATGATGAATGATAATCTTCTCATATTAAGATTCTTGGCCAGTCGCGGTGGTTCATGCCCATAATCCTAGCACTCTGGGAGGCCTAGTCGGGTGGATTGCTCAAGGTCAGGAGTTCGAAACGAGCCTGAGCAAGAGAAAGACCCTGTCTCTACTAAAAATAGAAAGAAATTAATTGGCCAACTAAAAACATATATAGAAAAAATTAGCCAGGCATGGTGGCACATGCTTGTAGTCCCAGCTACCCAGGAGGCTGAGGCAGGAGGATTGCTTGAGCCCAGGAGTTTGAGGTTGCTGTGAGCTAGGCTGATGCCACAGCACTCTAGCCTGGGCAACAGAGTGAGACTTTACCTGAAAAATAACAAAAAAAGAAGGAGAAAAAAATATTCTTAACTTAATCATATCTGTAATGTCTCTATTGCCATATAAGAAAATATGAGAGAGTTCTAGGGACTAGGATCTAGTTATCTTTGGGTGCCAAGGTTCAGTTTATTATATACTATAGTCTTATCTGCCTGAATGAATATGCTAGGATTTTCTTCCATCAAAAAAACAAAACAAAACAATTCTTGATATAATTTGATGTGTGATCCTTTGCTAGTTAAAATGTGTGATTCCTAAGCAAAATGTGTGATTCCTAAGCAAAATCAATACTTTTGATATTTCTGCTCTCTGTAATTAAAGAGTAGTTAAATTATGCTTTTCATTAAACATGACCTTCATTTGTCAAAGAACAATTGATATTTTACTGACATGTCTTTTCTCATTGTTGTTTAACTGGTTGTCCCATTTTGCTGTACCGTTCCAAATTGCAGCCAGTTATAATGGATTAAGGGGCCCAACCTACTTAAGTATGACTTCATCTTAATTTAACTAATTACATCTGCAACAACCCAATTTCCCAAAAAGATCACATTTGGAGACAGTGGGAGTTAGGACATCAAGATATACATTTTGGGGGAATACAGTTCAACCCACAATAGACTGTGATGTGGAAAACCAGTTGCTTAAACTAGCGCTTCTTGTGTATAGATGAGTGTATAGATGAGAGAGTAAATGCCAGACAGGCTTAGGGTTCTGGCAAAGATCACACTGTGAGTGATAGAGTGGTCTAGCTAAAATAGTAACCCAAGACTTGGGTGCCAGAATTCTTAACATGTTGGAATTGATTCTATTTAGAGATAATTAAGAATAGAAATCTGCCATTTCTTGACTGATTTCAGCTGGGTGTGTGCCCTAGAAGTACATGTTTTAAACAAGTAGCACAGGCTGAGTTTAACATTTTCTGACAAGAATTTTGGCCCAAGAGACCTTTGGGAGATTGCTTCATAAAAAGAATCTTGGCAGCTCATCCCATCTCAATTGTAATTCCAAAGAAATTGCCCATCAATTTTATATATGTCTTCATTTGTGTCAAACAACTTAATCATGTCAGAGGTACCAAAAATGATTCATTTACTTACACTACATTCAATAAGTTATCAGGGAAGGATTTTACCATTTCCCCCATTTGAAGTATTTTCAGAAAGTGCCTACGTCACTAAAACACTTTCAGATTTAATGAAATTTATATCATAACAACAAATTAGCAACTTAAAAGCATAATCCTGAGAGCTTCCTTTAGAATTCATCTGAAAAATGTCTCTGAACTTGGACAGATAATAAAGTTTTAAAGTAACATTATATGACTAGATATTATTTTGAAAATGTCAAGTAAGTGGTATCAACAGTATTTAGATTTCTTCCATCTTCAGCTTTCTTTCAATGACAGTCAGAAAACCAAGAGATGTATTTATCTACCTCTAAGTCTGTGTTGGATTGTAATTTACTATGTTTGATATGAAACTATTTAATACCATACAGAACAATTGAGATTGTGTTGTCTGAAGCTATTAAGGATGTTCAACAGAAATAACATAAGCCCAAGAAAAGTTAGGAAATCCTACTTGGTGATGAGAACAGAAAAGTATCTCCCAATTCTCAGGGTAGTTCTCTCCTCACTCCATATATATTACAAATGACACTGAGAGCATAGATTGGACAATATCTTGTCACACTCAGTGTCATGGGAGCCAGGGATGCAAATTGGAGTCAGGACTAATTGAAGTGTTTATTTATTTTTCCCCTAGGGTTTCCATTTTGTTGCTGTTGTTGTTTTCTACTTAACTGTGAAGTTATATTTGATCCCTTATCACAGATTAGATACTGGAGAATGTTAAGCAATGAAGTACAACTGAAAAACTCTGTCATTACAAGTTTAAACTTAGAATAATCCTTAGAATAACCATAC
Source organism: Microcebus murinus (assembly GCF_040939455.1). NCBI lineage: Eukaryota > Metazoa > Chordata > Mammalia > Primates > Cheirogaleidae > Microcebus > Microcebus murinus. The sequence goes on along the minus strand of NC_134106.1, from coordinate 47,144,918 downwards.
TCACCTGAATCCACTTACACTAGTAATTACAGAAAAGCTGCATTTAATGGATTTACTTCCAGTTTTCAGGAGATAATAAAATTATAAATACAGGATCACCTAGACATTGAAAAAATAAAGATGTTACTTTCCAAATCTAAAAAAAATAAGAATTTTTTTCTTTTGAAAGTTAAATACAATGTTCCCTTAGTAGCTTGAACCTTCAAGTGTTGGAAAGAATTAAATATTTAAACTTAAATTTTGATGAACTGTAGCTATGTTTTAATTTAGAAAATTGGCATTTTCCACAAAAATATATAAATAGTATTTGCTGTTTAGAAATAATAATTTGACAAACTGAAATATATCTTTTTAAATTTTTTTTAAATTTCAGAATATTATGGGAGTACAAAGGTTTTGATTACATATAATGCTTTTGCCTTACCCAAGCCAGGGCTACAAGCATGCCCTTCCCCCATACAGTGCACTCTGCATCCATTAGTTGTGAGTTTGCTCACCTCTACCCCCCCACACACACACCTGACTGGCACCCAATGAATATTACTACTATGTGAGCACCTTAGTGTTGATCAGTTGGGACCAATTTGATCACAAGTACATGTAATGCTGTTTTTCCATTCGTATGATACCTCACTTTGAAGGATGGGCTCAAGTTCTATTCAGGATAATATAAGAGGTGCTAGATCACCACTGTTTTTGTACTTGAGTAACATTCCATGGTATACAGATACCACATTTTATTAATCCACTCATGTATTGATGGGCACTTGGGTTGTTTACACATCTTTGCAATTGTGAATTCTGCTGCCATAAACATCTGAATGCAGATCTTTTTATCATAGAATGTCTCTTTTTTCTTTGGGTAGATGACTAGTAGTGGGATTGCTGGATCAAATGGTATTTCTATGTTAGCTCTTTGAGATATCTCCAAATTACTTTCCACAGGGTTGTACTAGTTTGCAGTCCCACCAGCAGTGTAAGAGTATTCTAATCTCTCTGTATCCTTGACAGCATTTGTTGTTTTGAGACTTTTTGATAAAGGGCATTCTCACTGGACTTAAGTGATATCTCATTGTGGTTTTAATTTGCATTCCCCTAATAATTAGAGATGTTGAGCACTTTTTCATGTTTGCTGGCCATTAGTCTGTCTTCTTTTGAGAAGTTTCTGTACATGTCCTTTGCCCATTTATTGATGGGGTTGTTTGATTTTTCTAAAGAAATTGAAATATTACAAAAGAACCAAACAGAAATATTTCAAACTGAAATATTTTAATCCAAGGAGATAGGGAACATAACTATACATTCTCAAGTCAATTGACTATCATAAAAATAAATAGCATTTATTTAAAATAACATCTTACATTTTTGGAACACGTATGAGATTAAACTATGAACGTATCAAAAGTCAAACCTTTTCACACCTGACTTAGTTCTTTGCTGATTCTTCTTTTCTCACAAGTAGAACTTTTCTTTTTTTTTTTTTTTTATTTCGGCATATTATGGGGATACAGATTTTAAGGTTTCAATAAAAGCCCATTTCCCCCCCTCCCCCCAAAAGTCTGAGTCTCCTTCATGACCATCCCCCAGATGGTGCACATCTCACTCATTATGTATGTATATACCCGCCCCCCATCCCCCTTCCCACCTGCCCAATACCCTATTACTGTAGTACCTATGTGTCCACTTAGGTGCTACTCAGTTAATACCAGTTTGCTGGAGAATATATCTGGTGCTTGTTTTTCCATTCTTGGGATACTTCACTTAGTAGTATGGGTTTCAGCTCTAACCAGGAAAATATAAGATGTGCTATATCACCATTGTTTCTTAGAGCTGAATAGTACTCCATGGTATACATATACCACATTTTATTAATCCATTCTTGGATTGATGGGCACTTGGGCTGTTTCCACAGCCTTGCAATTATGAATTGTGCTGCTATAAACATTCGAGTGCAGGTGTCTTTTTTGTAGAGTGTCATTGGATCATTTGGGTAGATGCCCAGCAATGGGATTGCTGGATCAAATGGTAGATTCACTTGTATCGCTTTAAGGTATCTCCATATTGCTTTCCACAGAGGTTGAACTAGTTTGCAGTCCCACCAGCAGTGTAGGAGTGTCCCTCTCTCTCCGCAACCACACCAGCATTTATTGTTTAGAGATTTTTTGATAAAGGTCATTCTCACTGGGGTTAAGTGATATCTCATTGTGGTTTTGATTTGCATTTCCCTGATGATTAGAGATGTTGAGCATTTCTTCATATGTTTGTTGGCCATTCTTCTGTCTTCTTTAGAAAAATTTCTGTTTATGTCCTTTGCCCACTTTTTAATGGGGTTATTTGATTTTTTCTTCCTAATTTTCGTGAGTTCTAAGTATATTCTAGTTATCAGTCCCTTATCAGATGCATAGGATGCAAAAATTTTCTCCCATTCTGTAGGTTGTCTGTTTACTTTCATGACTGTTTCTTTGGCTGTGCAGAAGCTTTTTAGTTTGATCATGTCTCATTTATTTATTTTTGTTGCTGCTGTGATTGCCTTTGGGGACTTCTTCATAAACTCTTTGCCCAAGCCAATGTCTAGGAGAGTGTTTCCAATTTTTTCCTCTAGAGTTCTAATAGTTTCATACCTTAGGTTTAAGTCTGTTATCCAGCGTGAGTTGGTTTTTGTGAGAGGTGAAAGGTGTGGGTCCTGTTTTAGCCTTCTACAGGTGGCTATCCAGTTTTCCCAGCACCATTTATTGAAGAGGGATTCTTTTCCCCAGCGTATGTTTTTGTCTGCTTTGTCAAAGATTAGATGGCTATATGAGGATGGTTTTATATCAGGATTCTCACATCTGTTCCACTGGTCAATATTCCTATTTTTGTGCCAATACCAGATTGTTTTAATTACTATAGCTTTGTAGTATAGTTTGATATCTGGCATATTAATGCCTCCAATTTTGTTTTTGTTGCCTAGAATTGCTCTTGATATTCGGGGTCTTCTTTGGTTCCATACAAAGCGTAAAATTATTTTTTCTATATCTGTGAAGAATGCTGATGGGATTTTAATAGGTATTGCATTGAATCTGTAGATCAGTTTAGGTAGTATAGACATTTTGATGGTATGTGGATCATAAGAACACTCACCCAGCTGCAACAACAACTCAATAATCAACACAAAGAAACCACAAAAAGTCTCCAGGATATGGGAAAAGAAATAGACACAATGAAGAAAAGTGTAACCGAACTCCTGGAAATGAAGAATCAATTCAAGGAACTACAAAATACAGTGGAAAGTCTCAAGAACAGGGTAGATCAAACAGAAGAAAGAATCTCAGAGCTTGAAGATAACACCCTCCAATTAAATAAATCAGTCACAGAAATAGAGCAGAGAAACAAGAGAAAAGAGCAAAGCCTACAAGAGCTGTGGGATTATGTGAAGAAACCTAATGTGAGGGTCATAGGGTTAGCAGAAGGGGAAGAAGACAACACTCAAGGGTTGGACAAGCTGTTTGAAGATATAATAGAGGAAAATTTCCCAGGCCTTGCTCAAAATCTTGATATACAAGTTCAAGAAGCTCAGAGGACCCCTGGGAGATTCAACGCAAACAGGAAGACGTCACGACATGCAGTCATCAGACTGACCAAAGTATCAACTAAAGAGGCCCTTCTAAGAGCTATAAGACAAAAGAAGCAAGAACTTTTCTTTTTCTCTCTTTTTAGTTTTCATAGAAAACCAAATAGGTTATGAATTCCAAGCTGATAATTATGCTTGACAATAAGTAACACTTGCAAAATATATCAGAGGATGCAAATGTGTTCATTTTCCTCTGAAACTTTTTCCTGAGCTCTTCAGGAAACTTTTTTCTACTTTCTCCCCAAAATGAAAAAAGCAAAGGTATCTCAAATTATTTTCTGAGGAAGTTTCTTTGTATATATGGCTTGTAGAAGTAAAAGTATGTGCAATAAATGAATGAAACTGTGCTTAGCTAGTGTTCACTAGATATATTCTAAGACTGTGGTCTCCAACCCACAGTACAGGTCCATGGCCCATTAGGAACTGCGCCCCACAGCAGAAGGTGAATGGTGGGCCAGTGAGTGAGGCTTCATCTGTATTTACAGCCGCTCCCCATTGATGGCATCACCACATAAGCTCCACCTCCTGCCAGATCAGCAGTGGCATTAGATTCTCACAGGAATGTGACCCCTACTGTAAACTGTGTATCTAGGTTGAGTGTTCCTTATGAGAATCTAATGCTTGATTATCTGGGGTGAAGCTGAGGTGGTGATACTGCAAATACAGATTATCAGCAGCAGAGGGATTTGACTGCACAATGAATGTAATGCGCTTGTATCATCCTGAAAATATCCCCCCATCCAAGGAAAAATTCTATTCCATGAAACTGGTCCCTGGTGCCAAAAAGACTGGGGACCACTGTTTTAAGAAATTTAAAAATGAAAAGGGACATTAAGTTGACTCAGAATCAGATGCTCAGGAATATATATGAATTAAATTTCTTTCCCAAGCTCACAAATTCAAGTTTTCCCCTGATCATTTTTGAGAAATTCAAATATTACACTTGAGGGAAAAATACAAGTTCATCACCACTGGCTTTTAATGTTTAACAGAACTTGTGCAGGTTTCTTTCTAACAAGAAAGATAAATCAAAGCAACAAAGCAGAAAGAAATAGAAAGCACAAAGGGTATTCTTAAGCAGCTCCTCTGCCTAAATGGTCATAAGTCTTAAGACCAATTTGAACTGTTTTCAGCTGTCTTAGTTGCCTTACTACTCTTTAATTGTAATACTAAAGTTCCTGCATAATGGGAAGCACTGTGCATGCTTGACTTGTATTATTTGTAAATATACTATGATTATAAACTCATCTAACCTGTCAAGCTGGATTTGTTTGGGTCATTCTTTGGCCTCTCTGCACCCTCTCATTGGGGTGGGAGGTGGGGTGGATGTTTTTTCTATACTGTTCTGGAATTTTCCTAAAACACAATAGAGAGGCAAGATAGGTTTAGGGAGTGGAAAAATTGAGAGGATTTGCTAAAATAAAGTCCTGAGTGTGACCTTGACTAAGTGTAGAGCTATATTAAGAAGTTAATTGCCTTAAGAACACTCTATTTGGTTTCTCTCTACCAACTTCGAATGTGAAATAACCCAAGTTGTTTTTTAGCCTAGAGATTTGAACTGCCTCATTAATGTGTTATCAGACATTAAAAGGTCAGAATAAATTACCTATAGGGTCTTATAATTACCTCTCCCATCTGATCCCCTGCTCCCAACCTGGAGGTGGTAGACCCAATGCCAATGTGAATCACTGTTGCCATGAGCATTTCAACATAGCCAATATTATAGTCTCCCAACAATATTCAATTTTTCACTAGCAAAATGTAGTTTTTTAAAAAAATAGTAACAAGTCATATTTTATTTTTTAATTTTTAAATGTAATCTCAGGAAACTTTATATTTTAGGAAATTCTTATATTTGTTTCTTAGTAAACCTTAGCTCCTTCTTTCAACATTAATATATAAGTAGGCTTTCTGGAGAGGATAGAGATATGTTAATCTTACTCTCATTACTTGAAACTCAAACATTCAATTAAAAGCTGGCATTTGCCAAAGTGGATATAGAGTGCACAAAGGAAATGACAAGGAAAATAAGACAAAATGAGATTAAAAAAGAAGAAAATTGCTTCCTTCAATACTGAAGGCCCTTGAGGTTGTTGGAGTTGTATCAAATTTAGTAGGTGATTTTCTAAAGTTCTATTTGTGATTTTACCTTAACTTAGAAAATGAAAATGTGGATGTCAGCCTACACACAGAATTTTCTTAGTGCATTAATTGACATTCTTGGATTGTAAATTCAAACCCCATGTGAAATAATGTAAATTTAGTAAAAATTTTTTTATAAAAGAGACAGGGATATCTCACTGAAACCCAATGTAGAGATATAACTGAGATTTCTCGTACTTTTAAATACTTATAATTACTTAACACTGTATCTTGGAAATTACTCCAAAAGAAATCATGTGGATTTTTAAGTTTACTTTATAGCTACATAATTCTCTATTATGTGACACCCAACATAGTGTTTATACCCAGTCTCCTCGGGATCGGTATTAACATTTTTCTCTGCATTAATATTTTTATATTTGCTTTTATATATAATGTCATTGTGAATAACTTTGTGCATATATTATTTCATAGTATGGAGTATATATTTAAGATAAATTCATAGGAGTAGGAGAGGGTAATGTATTAATTGCCAAATTTCCTTCCACATGTGTCGTCCAATTTTTCATTCCCACCTGAATAAAGGAGATTACTTATTTCCTCCCACCCTTGCCAATGGGGTATGTTGTTTAACTTTAAAATTTTTGCTAATTTCATAGGTGAGAAATGGTACCTAAATCTAATTATAATCTACATATTTTACTATGAGCAAAGTTGAATGTCTTTTAAATGTTCAACAAATATAAATCTTATTTTGTAAATTGTCTCCTCATTATTTTGTGTTTGGGGGCATACTTTTCTGTCAAATTTTTTGCTTTTAAATTTTTTAAAAGCTTGTTATATTCTTTAAATTAGGTATTTATTCACTTTTTATATAATATTTGTTGAAAATATTTTCTGTTTTTCTTTTGACTTTGCTTGTGATATGACTTTTTCTATAAAAAATATTTTTTCAAGTGGTTAAATTATCAATCTTTCTTTTATTGCTTCTGCATTTTAACAAAAAATGAAAATGCCTTCACCCCCAAGGCAATCAATTAACTCTTTTCCCTTTCTTTTTGCTGGACACATATATCTCAGATTCATTTGGAACTTATCCTGGGAAATAGTGTCAAGTGTGGATTCACTGTTACCTTTCTCCAAATGACTCTCTAGTTTTCCAAACTTTAAGAGTTTTAAAAACTAATATACACCTAACTGATGATGTGAGATGCCTCCTTTAGAGTGTGCTAAAATTTTATATGTACTTTATTATATTTTGAATTTATCTTCTGTCCCATTGGTTTATTTCTTCATCACTATGATCTTTTACCTACACAGGCTTTGTATGTACAACACTTAGTTACATTCCTTTGTTGATCTTCCTTTTTTGAATTTTCATGGATACACTGGGAGGCTTATTTTTCCGTGTAAACTTCTTTTTTTTTTTTTTCCTTTTTATTGTGGAAAGAACACTCAATGTGAAATCTAAACTTTTAAGACATTTTTAAGTGCACAATGCAGTATTGTTAACCAGAGGCAAAATATTGTACAGCACATCTCTAAAACATCTTCATCTTTTACAACTAAAACTTTATATACCATTGAAAAGTAACTCTCAATTTGTCCTTCATCTCAGACCCTGGCAATCACCATTTTGCTCCCTGTTTCTATGAGTTAGATTACTTTAGATTTAGATTTAGATACATCACATACGTGGAATTATGCAGTATTTGTCCTTGTGCGACTGGTTCATTTCATATATCATAATGTACTCCAGGTTCATCCATGTTGTCTCATATGGTAGCATTCCCTTTTTTACAGGTGAATAAGATTCCATTGTATGTATATACCACATTTTCTTTATCCATTCATCTGTCCACGAACATTTAGGTTATTTACATATGTTGTGAATAATGCTTCAATGATCATGAGTTTGCACATATGTCTTTAACACATTGATTTGAATTAACTTGGATATATATGTAGAAGTGAAATTGGGTCATATGGTAGTTCCATTTTTAATTTTTTGAGGGAACTCCATACTTTTTCCATAGCTGCTATATCATTTTTATATTTCAATCACTAGTGTACATACAAGGGTTCCAATTTCTCCACATCTTCACCAACACTTATCTTTTCTTTATAATAATAACGATCCTAACAGGTGTGAAGTGATATATCATTGTGGTTTTGATGTGTATTTCCCTGATAATTAGTGATGTTGATCATTTTTTCATGTAGCTATTGATCATTTGTATGTCTTCTTTGGAGAAATGTCTATTCAAGTGGTTTGCATAATTTTTAATTGGGTTATTTGGTTTCTTTTTTTCCTATTAGTTTTAAGAGTTCTTAATATATTTTGAATATTAACCCCTTATCAAATATATGATCTATAAGTGCTTTCTCTAATTCAGTAGGTTGCCTTTTCACTCTGCTGATTGTTTCCGTCGCTGCACAGAAGATTTTTAGTTTGATGCAGTCCCAGTGCTTTTTTATGCTTTAATTGCTTTACTTTTTGTGTCATAATCAAGAAATTAATGCCTAGACCAATGCCATGAAGCGTTTCCACTATTTTTTCTTCTAGGAGTTTTAGTCCTTATGCTTAAATTGTTAATAAATTTTGAGTTCATTTTGTCTATGATGTAAAAAGGGGCCAACTTCATTGTTTTGCATGTAGATATCCAGTTTTCCCCAAACCATTTGTTGAACAGACTATCCTTTCCCCATTGTGTATTCTTGGTACCCTGGTTGAAGATCAGTTGAAATCATAGGGGTAGGTTCTGAGATCTCTATTGTTCCATTGGTCCTTTTGTCTGTTTTATGCCATTATCATACTATTTTAATCACTGCTGCGTTACAATATATTTTGGAATCAGAAGTGTGATGCCTCCAGCTTTGTTCTTTGTTCTCAAGATTGCTTTGGCTATTTGGAGTCTTTTGTGCTTGCATACGAATTTCAAGGTTATTTTTTTTTCTATCTCTGTGAAAAGTGCCATTATGATTTTGATAGGAAATGCATTAAATCCATAGATAGTTTTTGTTAATATATAGGGTTGTAACAAAATTAACTCTTCTAATTTATGAACACAGGATGTCTTTTCATTTATTTGTGTCTTTTAATTTTTCATCAACATTTTGTAGATTTTAGTGTATAAGTGTTTTCATCAATGTTTTGTAGTTTTTAGTGTACAAGTCTTTTATTCCTAAGCATTTTATTCTTTTTGATGCTATTGTAGATGGGATTGTTTATTACTTTCCCTTTATCAATTATTTTTGCAGGGAAATGCAATTGCTTTCTGCCTGTTAATTTTGTATTCTGCAACTTTACCTAATTCATTTATTAGTTCTAATAGTATTTTTGCAGAGTCTTTAAGATTTTCTATATATAAAATAATGTCATCTGAAAACAGATGTTTTTACTTCTTTTTCTCCAATATGGAGCAATGTTACCTAATTGCTTTGGCTAGGACCTCTAGTATTATGTTGAAGAGAAGTGGAGAGGGGGTGTTTCTATACTTGTGTGTATAAATTCCTAAATAGAGGGATCAACTGGTTTCTTTTCTTTCAGAAGTCCATAATCTCTCGCTCTCCCTTGTGTCTGCCTGCTGTATCACAAGCCAGGAGGTTGGCATGCTCCATTTCTCTCTCTCCATCATAGTGTAAAAGGCTTGAGTTGTGCACCTTCTGGCAATCTCACAGAGCCCTACAATGTACAGCGAGCTGCTTGCCTCTTTTCTGCTCTTCTTAACTACCCTCACCCACCTGAATGAAGTGTGTCAGTTCTGTCAGTCATCTGTGTGAAGCAAGACAGAAACAAGCCCAGCAGACAGCAAACACACTGAAAGATGGGGATGTTGAAGGCACACTCCATTCTTTCTTTTCCCTGAGACAGAAATAGTAGGACCAGGCAGTGTATATTGTTACTGAGAATGGAAAATAATGTTGGGTCAATTTTTAAAACTGCCACAAATGTTTATCTAATGTAAATAGAAATAGAATTTAATTTTTCAATAATAATTTTAATACTTTTTGTATATGAGCTAATACCCTCTCTATAAAGTTAAATAGTGGATACAGTATGCTTCTTTCCCATTTTTCTGGCCTTAATGGTAATCTCTTTAGTATTTTCCCATTAATTAATTTCCTATTTGTAGGAACAAGATACATACATTTTAATATGTTAAAGAAGTATTCATAGTATTTATCAAGTGCAATTATATTCATATTTTTAAAACAATAATAAGTAGCATACTTTATCAAAGGCCTTTTCAATACTGTTGGAAATAATCACATAATTTTTCTTCTTAGATCTCTTAATATAGACATTTATGTTAATGGACTTCCTGATATTAACCATCTTTGCATTCCTTGAATAAATCTCACTTGGTTATATATCTTTTATATTTGATTTGTGTTTAATGTTGATTTATGTTTGCTAATGTTTTGTTTAGTTTTTTGTATTCATAGTTATATTTGATACTTGTTTGTAGTTTTCATCTCTGTACTATCTTCATTCATTTTGGGTGCTAATCTTGCACTTATATAACCAAAATAAATGTAGAGATTTTCCTTCACTTTTAATGCTTTAGGACAATGTATGTATTATTGGGATTATCTGGTCTTTGAAGGCTTGATGGAATTCTGTGAGACTTCTGAGCTTGATATTTTAATATTAAATAATTCTATCAAAAGTACTTATACTTATTTTATGGAATTAATATGTTTAAAGTTTCTATATTTACAGTGGTTAATATTATTTTTTCTAAGTAAACCCTAGCCTTTATTTGGATTAAACTGGACTTTCTATTAACGTATTTTGCCTGTTCCAGGATCCAATCCAGTTTACTACGTCACCTTTAGTTGTCATGTATTCTTAGGCTCCTGTGATTTGTGAAAATTTCTCAGTCTTTTCTTATTTTTTCATGAACTTGACAAATTTGGTAAGGTATTTTGTAAAACCCTTAAATTTGTGTTCATGTGTTTCTCTTTCTTATGATTAAACAGTGGTTATGGGTTTTTAGAAAGAATACTACAAAGGTAAATGTTCAGTGGCTCTTCTCGTGATGTCATTTCAGGGGATACATGATGTTCACATGACATCACTGATGATGCTAACTTTGTTCATTTGGTTAAGGTAGTGTTTGTGAGGTTTCCTTGCTGTAAAGTTATTATTTTCTTTTTATCTACTGTATTCATTGTCAGTGAGTCACTCACTAAGCTCTTAGCCTATTCTCAAGTCATGCTTGAAGCTCTGGCTCCAGGGGGGTGGGGGGCATGAGCAATATACGTAACCTTAACATTTGTACCCCCATAATATGCTGAAATAAAAAAATAAAATAAAATAAAAATAAATAAATAAATAAATAAAAAATAAAAAAATGTTTTAAGACTGAAAAAAAAGAGGGGGGAAAGAACTTTTGAGCTCCACATATATTATTAGAAATTCTTCTATAAGGAAGATTTGTGTCTTTTCCATGTATTTATTTATTAAATCACTTATTCATATTAGTTGGATTCATGTATATTGATATTATAATTTGAGTTATAACCTAATGCTGTATTTTTTAATTTGTTCAGTTTGTTCCATTTTTGGCCATTGGAGCTCTTTCAGGTTGTCTTCTGTGTCCTTTCACAAGTCACCATTGTTTTGTTTTTAGAGTACTTCCTTACTTTCCTGGCATTATTAGATATTCCAAGCTCATCTTGTATATTTCAAGCCTTAGCCATAAAATCATCCATTTCATAAAAAGACCTGTTTGCTTTTGTTAAAGAATGGTATTTTGAACCCCAGATCTCTGCATTGGCCATGATCATTGCTACTGTGGTGTCATTCTTCCTAGGTTCTTTCAATGAACAGAGTTAATTAATATATGTATGATCACTAACTCTTGCGTACACATATTTCTATAAAGGTTTATGTATCTATATTTTTATGATGTATAATGACAGTATATAAGGTATTTAGTAATCTAGAAATCCCTCTGAGGCATGATAGCATAACTTAAAATCAGTATTTACTAGTGTTATCATATTGGGGCTCTTAGCAGGTCATCTTGGTGACAGAAAAGTTTCAAGTTGTTGAGCCCAGGCGAGTCCAACCTGACCTGCCACCATTGCCATTATATACATTAGCCCATTAATCAAGCAGAAGTGTAGATGGCAAAGACAGTAAAGAGAATGGATCATAAAGGGCAATTCCTCTTGTCCTCCCGATCATAGGCAGCATCCTTATGGCTCCATACAGACCATTCACAAGGGATACTGATATTCTTATTCTCTGAGCCCATTTTGCAAACCTTCTTTTCCAAAATTTCTGGCTACATTGCTCCTGAATCCCCATCCTGGCCCCTATAGTCAACATAGCCAATAATTTAGCCACTGTTCATTAAAGAGTATAGGTCCTTACCTCAAGCAATCTTGCTTTCCATTAAAATGAGTCATACTTGAGTTATGCCCACAGCCAGTATCTTTTTCCATTATTCTTCGGAGCATTAAAATCCTACTGTTAAAAAGATCCTGCTTGCCTGGTGCTATTATATTGTGCAGCCTCATCTGTAAGCCAGGCTTATGTTTTCTTTATCAGTTAATACCTACTTGGGGAATTCTCAGAGCGTAAGAGGGGAAGCTATATGATAGCAGTAATCATGATAAAATGTAGCCAACTTGCTTGTGCCTGCTCACGTTTTTCATGGATGTAGCATGGAGAGTTCCTTCAGAGCAAAATATCAGAGTCAGAGTTTGGTGTCAGAGCCTGAGCAGAGCCAAAAAGGTATTCAAAGAGGTGGCCTGATGTGGAGTATCAGAGTCCAAGTGGGTAAAAAGGCAGTCAGGCATTGGGAGTTGGGGAGGGCAGTTAGCCTGGTACAGGATATTAGACCCCAGACAGAGTAAGGAAAACATCCATCCAAAGTTTGTTAACCAATGGGCTTCATTATCAGGTGATTACATGGGCGCTTGCTGATTCCTTGGGAGACTACAAAAAGTTAATAGCTTTAAGTCTGGTCTTAGGCTTAAAGGTCTCTAGATATACCATGCTCCATTATTTTAACTCTCATGTCTTTTGTCTCCTTACCTATAAAATATAGGTATCAGTACTGAGAGGATAAAAGGACTACAATTTATTAGTTTTTACATATTTTATGTTTGCTAGCAATTTATTATAATAATAGGGACCACTAATTATTATTTAAAATATTACTTGTGAATCAAAAATAGCACAAAGATCAATGTTTATGTTTTTAAAAGGCAGTGGAATTATTTTGAATATTTTAATGTAATTTGCGATATATGAATAGTTCCTTGTATATATTTTCTAAATGAAAATACATTGCCGAAGACAGCAATTATACAAAATGAAAGAATATCAAGTTTGCGTAACAGTTTAATTTAATTTTTAAAATATTTTATTATAAACAGAAATAACCAGATATTTAGAAAAAATAAATAAGAAACATTAAAGTAAACTTAAATCATGATTAATTTTAAATTTCTTACATTTTCTTTGCAATTACTGTACCCTTTCAATGATGGCGGCTTTTTTTATCTTGACAAAAATCTATCATCTCCTTTAAAATATTTTCAAATATTAACTTTGTACTAAAAATTATTGATTATTCTTTTTATACTGGAGAATTGAGAGTTATTTTGTATTTTAATAATTTTCATTAAATTTTACCTCATGTAGAGGAAAAAAGAACTGCAGTTGTCTAGGTAGGTCTTAAAAAGTATCATTCAGAACTTACGTATTCCACAAAATGCTCTTAATAAAATTGTGTTTTTTCTTTTCTACCTAAATACTATGATTTTCAATAAATAAGGGACTACATTTTTCTCTCCATGCTTATTTAGGTTAGTACTGACTTTGACTATGTTGAAATATTTGTAAGGATGGTCCAATTTCAAAGAACCTCACAAGTTTGTGATTACATTACCATTGAGTAAAAATATGTATTCATATTTTTTATACTAATGAATTCTCTTCCATACAAATAATTGATTTAAGAGCTCAGTCTCATCACTTCCAAATCTCAACATGACAGATCAATATTTAATTTAAAATAATTTATGAATGAAAATTCAAAATATTACATTCTCAATTAAAGGTTATTTTCTCAAATACAATGTTGCTAACCAATGTCCCTCTAAATTTCATTTTTAAAATACCATTAGAGAACTATATCTTCATATCATGTTGCCTTGTAGAACTTTAAAATTATCCATTAAAATATTAAAAACTAACAATAATACTCCTTAGTAAATATGTGTTAACATCTATATTCAAGACAAAATATAACATGTAGAAAGGATGTGTGAAGAAAGAGAGAAAGAGAGAGAGAGAGAGCATGTGCAATATGTTGGGAGGAGAAGCAGTGGCAATAAACAGGAAATCTCAGTCTGCAGAGCTGTTTGCAAGTTTTTGTTTTGATCCTACGCAGTTCTAAAGCACAAGATTGTGTGAAACTTACAATGCTAAAACGTGTGAGAGAATATAAGTTTAAAATTCAGTCTTTAAATACGTTAAAATAGAAATATTTAGCATCTTCTACAGGACCAGATATTTAATATAGTTGAACACAAAAATTATTCATGTGTAAACATTTAATTTTCATCTAACACACTCACCAGTATGAGTCCAACTTAATGGTTTAATTGTATTAAACCCAAACCAAACACAAAATGAAATTCACACTATAGCTTAGACATTGTTCTTGTTTATTCATTACATTTCCTTAAAATACAACTCAGAATCTCTCCCATCACCCTGTTAGATCTGAGCTAAATTAAGATTGTTATTTTCAATTCTAAGGGACTGCTAAAATAAAAATATAATTAGTATTCAAAACTTGTTTGTGGCAAGAGTAATTAGTTACATAATGTAGTATTCATTGCAATGTTGTATTTCATATACAATGAAAATTGTCAGGTATTGCTCTTCTGGAGTGAAACAGCAAAAATCTAACCAACAAGACTATTCTGGAAGGGAAGAATGCAGAAAGTAACTCTTTGTCCAGAAACAAATAATTCATTTTCACCTTTTTTTTTCTCCCCACTCATAGCATTCCCTACACTTCCACTTCCATCTCTGATGGAAAGATGGGCTAATAAAAGGCTATTCTTGAGGACAACTGGACACAGTTTAAAATTATTTTTGGAATTGCATCTTGCCTGGCTGCATATTTGCATTTTTATTAAATATATATTGTTCTTCCTTCTTATAAAAAGCATTATTTAGGGTGCATAACTTGCATATATTCCCATTTTCTTCTAGATTACACATATAAAATCTTTTCCCTAGGAATGAATGCACTCAATCATGAAAAATCTTAATCTTCAAAGTTCCTGAAGCCTGTTTTCTAAGACTTCATATACTTAAATACATTTAATTCATTTCCATATTTATGATGAGAAGACAGTGTAGATATATTCACAAGCCCACAATATGGACAAACGACATACATATTTTCTGAATTCTGCCTTTAATTTGGTGAAAGGATATGAATATGGAAAAGGCTTCACATATAAATGCTAAATGATCAAATAGTTATTGTTCTTTTATTCCCACACTGCAGAAATTTAGGAAGAAATACCAGTTTAGGAAAATGGTACTGTAAACAAACTGTTTTTAATAATATTTTAAGACAGTCTTTTTGAAGTACTGCATTGATCTACCTAATACAAATATCCAGCATCCAATAACTACCCTTTTGAGAGTGATCACAGCAGTAATTCTTCCACTGTTGACAAGCTCTAGTTTGTGTAGGTAGTTTTTCATTTGAATTTAAAATATTTAGCTAGAAAAAAGCTTGTTAAGTTCATCGAAATGATGTTTCGGTTTTATGGCTAAGCCTCATCTTAGTTTTCAAGACTATTTCAAAAGTAAAATTTTAAGGACCTTGGGAATACTCTTAGGGAACTGTGAGTCATACAACTTTCACATTTTTCCTCTATGAATGGCTTGGTTGATGGAATATATTTTTATTTTTAAATTTTCTTTATAATAAGCAAAAAATATATTTAATATGTGAAACAAAATAATGAGTTTTACAGACAAAAAGAAAGCTGAAAGGACTTGTCTCCAGGCAACTACCTCTAGAAGAAATATTTTTAAAAAAGTCTTTCAAACAGACAGAAAATAGTACCAGAAAGAACTTTGCATTTATAAAAGAGTATGGACTAAATATGTATATAACAATGAAATCGATTTTATTAAATCTCATTAAAATGTAATTTACTTACTGATTTCTCAACCAGGAGTAGAAGGGATCATGTTTACCCTAGTCCACTGAAACTACCAATCAACAAACAAATATATGAACCAATGGGTTTTCTTATTTATTTCTTCCTTGTTTTAATTTTTTTTAATTTTGAAATATTAAAGGGGTACAAATATTTTTATTCCATTGATAACTTCTATAATGCTTAAGTTGGGGATTTTAGTGTGCCCATCACCAGAATAGTGTTCATTGTGCCTGGTAAGTAAGTTTTTACCCCTCTGCCCACCCCACCCTCACTCCTCCTTGGATTCTAATGGGTTTTACATCTCTTTGTGCCCCTGTGTGTCCATAGTTTAGCTCCTAATTTTTAGAGAGTGCATGTGGTGTTTGTTTTTCTTTTCCATTCCTAAGATACTTAACTGAGAATAATGGTTTCCAGTTCCAACCAAGTTGTTGCAAAAGACATTATTTCATTCCTTTTCATGGCTGAGTAGGACACACACACACCATGGAGTACTACTCAGTATATATGCGTATAGGTGTATATACATTTTCTTTAACCACTCATGACTTGGTAGGCACTTAGGTTAATTCTACATCTTTGCAATTCTGAATTGTGCTGTGATAAACATTCAAGTGCAGGTGCTTTTTGATAAAATTACTTTTTTCCCTTTGGGTAGTTACCCAGTAGTAGGATTACTGGGTTAAATGGTAAGTCTACTTTTAGTTGTTTGAGAAATTTCCATATTGTTTTCCATAGAAGTTGTACTAATTTTCAGTCTCACCAACAGTGTATAAGCGGTCCTTTCTCTCTGCACCCACCCCAGCATCTCTTGTTTTATGACTTTTTATAGTGGCCATTCTGACAAGGGTTGGGGATATCTCATGGTGGTTTTTTTGCACAGCATTGGAAATAATCAACAGAGTAAATAAAAAACCTATAGAATGGGAGAAAATATTTTCAAATTATACATCTAATAAAGGGCTAATATTCAGAATCTACAAAGAACTAAAAAAAATCAACAAGAAGAAAAGGAACAACCTCATTAAAATGTGGGCAATAGACATGAACAGAAGTTTTCCATAGAAGATAGACAAATGGCCAAAAAACATTAAAAAATGTTTTGTTTCCCCAATGATTATTAATCATTGGGGAAATGCAAATCAAAGCCACAACAAATATCTTTTTAAGTGATGACATTTTTTTGACCAAAGAAAATAAATCATTAGATATGCCATTTCAATCCATTTTCTTTTTGGAAATTTGTGCTACCTTAGTGTCTTATTACAGTGAGATAATATTAAGAATACTCCTAACTAGCACTTTATTAATATTTGTCATGCAGGGTCAAAAAGCCTTCAATGCTCAGAAATAAACTTTTTAATATTTTCCTCAAGGATAGACCATGAAGTAATCTCTTTTGACTTATTTTCAAATTGATTTTTTTGTGTGTCATTTTGAACAGGTTTTTGAGGAAAGGCTTTTGAGCACTAAAAACCCATGTTTTAATAAACTCTATACCTTCAGCCACCTGAATTCCAATTCCTTGATTTGTAAGGTAATATCATCATACCCTATAGGATAATGAGCGTTAAGGAGAAAGGAGATTTTGCCCAGATGGTGTGTGCACATGCACACACACTCGTGCACACACCTATGCATGAGCAGTAGTAGAATATTTGCATTGTAAAATAAATAAAATTACATATAAGTAAAATAAAAATAAGAAATGAAATCTTCAATTTTCCCACTCAGAAATCACCACAGTTAACACTTTATTTTACAAAAGGGGAAACTGGGGTCCAGAATATGATGATATTATGAAGAAAATAGGTAAATGATGATATCGATATTATAGCACAGTCTCTTGGCAACTGATACTTGTATACGTTTTCTGTGGTGCTTGAATATTTAAAATTCTAGGTTAACCCAATCAAGCAGTCAATTTAACTAAAAACAAGTAGGATGAAATTAGTACTATGGATCATGTTAGGAAAAATAGAAAAGGATTAGATCTACTTAGAATACTGTTGGTTTATTTCAAGTTTTTGGCAACCCGGGACATATCTTCCCATAGTAAAATTACTACCCTTAATGTGAAATATAATTTTTCTAAATAATCTTAATGGTAAAATGATTTCAATTACAATGGTAAATTATTTGGATCTGAAGATCCTAAGCTGTTTTAAAGAGTCTATTGACCATGCATCTACTAATGAGTTTTATGGAGCAAATATAAACTAAGAAAATAATAAGGCTGTCAAGTGAATGGCAATATAATTTATGACCTTTCAAATATTCTTGGACTCACTAAGACTCCTGAAAAGCTCCTGGGGTGTCATAGATAATGTGAATTGCCAGGAAAAGGTCATTAAAAATGGAAAAGCACATTCAATTGCATATGTCTTCATGCCAGTGACTTTCTCTTAAAAAGATTAAGAAATACAGCAATATAGCAAAGGTCAAATACATGAAAGATAATTTTTTTCAAAAAGACTATTACAATACTTTCATAGATTAAAAGCTGGGTGGATGTAACAAAAAAAAAAACAATCATTAGCAAAATTAGCATGCCATTGATTAGTCAGGAATGTTAAAAATATTTGAACAAATAATCACACTATAGTTTATGCTTATATTTCCATAGCTATAAGCTGTTATTTCCCGTTTGGTGATCTTTTACTAATTTGGAACAGTATCTCAAAGAAACTTAAAAAATGTACAGGTGGAAAACACTTCTGGTGCAACGCTTTTATTTTACACATGGAAGTAATAAAGTCACACGAGATGGAACTATCTTCACAGGGTCACAATAATTCTTATCTATAAAGGCAAAATAAGCACATGAATTTTCTGAAGTCAAGTTCACTGATATTTTTCGCTATGTGACTTTGCTACCTATGGTTACAAATTATGTTCTTTACCTTGGAGATATTTTCATTTAGTTGTATAACTTCAAAAAAATTTTGAAAGAGAGATGATCCAGAGAAATATTTTGTAAACCAAATCTAGAAAGAGTTGCCCTTATAAATTTAAAGCCAGTATTTTATTATATAATTTAACCATGTTGAGCCCAAGATTTCTCACCCAAACTAAAAGATATTATTTCTAAGGTCCCTTTAAAGTCTAAAATTTTAGGATTCATGTCATCTTCTGGTTTCTGCAGAAAGAGGTCATGAATGCTTGTGGATGTGACCTTATAGTTCATTTTTTATCAATATGCCTCTGGCACAAACCAAATTTATTCATTTTTCAGAGTACTCAGAGACAAAGAATAAAGATTCCTACAATATTCTGTGAAGCAATATTATTATTGTATAATATAATTTGTTCACTGAATAAATTTTAACTTCAGAAGGAAGAAACTTTAGATTTAGATGATTACATACACATGTGTCACATTGAAAGAGTTTGAAAGAGTTTATAACTGGAAGTACACACAAAGAATCATATTTGGTTCAATAAAGAAACATAGCATTTACAGACTCATTGAAATGCTTTTATATAAAACTTTAAAAATGTTTAAACGATTTGTGTCAAACTATTGAATATATAGGTTATGTATGTTTAATATTTGATTTGTTTCCATGAAATTCTGAAGAATTCATATTTAATTTTTCTTCATATTTTTAACTAGTCTGAAAAAATTTATTTATCTTTGTAAAATCAAGAGAATTATCATCTAGTGAGCACATTTTATGATGCATCAATTCTCTGAGTATCTGAGATCGGAACTTAGAGGGGTATAGATAATATTAACTTACCTCTGGACCTTATACATGTAAACTCCAATTCTGTGGGATAACTTTATTCAATCATATATAAAAAGCATAGAAAGTTGGGGTGGAGAGGATTGGGGAAATACAAGTAAAAACAAAATCTCTTGCTATACCAGAAAACCTCTCCATAACACTAGCAGAGGAAGAAGATAGTTTCATTAATGAAGAAGCATTAAATCAGAATGTGATGCCCACCACAGGCAATCTGCTAAACAAATTCCAAAGACAGAAAGAAATCTTACTATTTTATATAGCCAAGCAGATAGAATCCATTGCATACATTTCTTAAGATAAACAATAACTACTCCTCAAATGAGAGGACTTGACAGTTCATCCTAAATTCACCTGGTCATTGTGGTAGCTACCTATGCTTGCTAAATTGCCTCCGTCCAAAGCTTTGAAAAATAAATTTCTTATATCTATGAAAGGCGATGCGTTTGCAACTTGGCCCAGGCAGCAGCTGTAGTTGGGTTCCTACCCTCTCATAGAAATTGGGAGATAGGGGCACTAGCTTTCTTGATTACAGTTCAAAGAAATGATTTCTGGGTCCTTGAGTAAAACATTCCTGGGTTGTAAAGCTAACAAGAGGCTTACTTAGTTTTTATAAAGATTTACACGTCTCTCAAAGAAGCAGAAAAAGAATAAAAAACTGTCAGTTTTCAAAAGCAAGCGCTGTAAGAAATGGAAGGAAAGAAGAGTCCTTTTCACTTTTGAAATATCAACAAAGTGTTTGGGGAGGATGTGGCTAATGAATACACAGTACATCAATGGTGTGAAAAGTTTCATTCTGGTGACTTTAATCTTGAAAATGAGCCATGAGGGTGACCTGAAACTAATGTGGAAAATGATGAGCCGAAAGCTGTAGTGGAAGTGAATCCATCTCAACCTACACATGAATATTCATCAAAAAAGCTAATGGTGTCTGTTTTTCATTGCTCAATAATAATATGCTATTATTCTAATATTCCACAATGTGTTTATATATTTTCCAAATGATGAAGTATTTCCAGTTTAAATCTGTGATGAGTTAAACTGTTGGTGGAAGATTTTTGTAGAAGTCTTTGTGTGGACTGTATTTTCCTTTAATTTCCTGGCTAAAGACCTAGGAGTGAATTGCTGGATCGTGGACATAGGGTAGCCATACCTTTAAATTTGTGAGTTACTGCCAAACTGTTTTTTTTTTTTTCTGGTGATTACAACACTTTACATGCATAAGAAATGTATAAGAATTCCATTTGTTCAATATCAAGTCAGCATTTGGTTATGCCAGCCTTTAAATTTGAGGCAATCTAGTATATAAGTAGTGGCTATGTAATGATATCTCTTTAGAGTTTTAATTTGCATTTCTCTGATGTCTAAAAATGTCACCACAAGTTCTTTGTTTTATATATATATAGAGAGAGAGCAAACATTTTTTCCCAGTTTGTGGCTTGCCTGTTTTTTCTTTTCTTTTTTCTTAATAGTGTTTTTGGTGAGAAGTAGCTTTGAATTGCAATGAAGCCAAATTTATCGATAGCTTCTTTTTTAGGTTTATCTTTCTCTGTACTATAAAAGAAGTTTCTGCCTAGCCTAGTTATTTTTATATGTTTGGCCCTCATGGTTATGAGCTACATATGAGCTATGTAGGGTGGGAACAGAATTTTATTCCCTGATTTATAGTTTATAAGTGTGTTGCTTAATTTCTAAGTATTGGGAGATTTTTCAGGTATATTATTTTATTATTGATCTCAAATTAAATTCCATTTTATCCTCAAAGAACATTTGCTATATATTTCCATTTCTTTGAAGCATGTTCAAACAATTTATAAATTT
Organism: Microcebus murinus; assembly: GCF_040939455.1. NCBI lineage: Eukaryota > Metazoa > Chordata > Mammalia > Primates > Cheirogaleidae > Microcebus > Microcebus murinus. The sequence goes on along the minus strand of NC_134106.1, from coordinate 47,123,417 downwards.
ATAGCCCACCATATGACTTATGTTGATGAACATTCTACATGTATTGAAAAAGTATCGATTCTGCCATAACAAGTCCAATGTTCTATAAAGGTTGATACACACATACACAAACACACACATACACATAAGTGTGTATGTATATCTACACCATATTTTGATTTTTACAAAAATAACATATCGGTTACAGAGAATACCTAAGATATCCCACTATTATTATTGTGATTTTTGTCTAATTCTCTCTTTAGTTGTTTCAGTTGTTACATTATATAATTTGATTTTTTGTTATTATGGATGTGCTCATTTAGAACAGTTATATCCTCCTGATTAATTGATCCTTTTATTATTTATAAATAGCTTTATGTAATTTTTTCTGCCTTAAAATATAAATGCTTTGAAATTATTTTAGCCTGTTTTGTCAATATACAATTAGAGTTTGCATACTACATCTTTTTTGACCCTTTTATGTCTGAACTATTATATTTGGCCTTTTATAGCTTCTCTCTCATCAACAGCATATAGCTGGGTCTTCCTTTTTTTTATATGACCTAACAATCTCTGCTTTTGGGGGAAGGGAGAGATTTTAGTTCCCTTATATTTCAAATAATTGCTGATATTGTTGGCTTAAATGCACTATCATCATATTTTTTAGTTTGTTCTCTGTTCTTTGATTTTTCTCATATTTCTTGCCTTCTTTTTTATAAATAGAGTATTGTTTTTAACCATTATATCTCCTTTACTAACATTTTAGACCAATTTCTGTTTGGCTTATATTTTTATAATTAACTCAAAATAACCACAGGGCACATTCTTAATTTATCACTAACTATAAGTTAAAATGGCACTTCATATAAAATTTAAGAAACTTACATCAGTATACATTCATTTATTCCCTTTCCTATTTTTGTGCTATTAGGTCATTAAATAAAAAAGGTCTGATTTCAGATCAAAAGTGTAGCTTATTATATCTCAAACAAGAAGCAGTACAATTAATCAAAATATGCACCTAAACTATTAACACAGTTTTGCCATCTAAAAAGCTTGTTTATGCCAGCAGTGAGAAGCCTAGAGAATGAGTGATCATGAAGTCGCAAAAGGCATTTTCTATAGCTTGTTGAAAACTGAATACTTTTCCTTGCAAGAAGTGGTCCAAAGCCTGGAAGAAGTGGTAGTCAGTTGGTACAAGGTCTGGTGAGTGTGGTGGATGACAGAAAGTTTCTAAGTCCAGCTGCTGTAGTTTGAGCAGCATTGTTGTACAGCATGTAGTTGAGCGTTGTCACGCAAGAGGATTGGCCTGTCTCTATTGATCAATCTCTGCTGCTTAATCACTAGCATCCTTATCATTTTGTCAGCTGGTTGCAGTAGACATCTGCTGTAATTGATTGACCCGGTTTCATGAAGCTGTAGTGAATAATACCAGCTCTGGATCACCAAACAGAAACCATTAGCTTTTTTTTTTTTTTTATGCATATTTGGTTTGGGACTGTGTTTCAGCACTTTGTCTGTATCTAAGACAAGGGGAAGGGCTTCTGGCAATGACTTCACTCAGCTCTTGCTCATTGAAAAATTGCTAAAGATGCTTTTCTTTCACCTTCATTTGTGAAAGATAAATTTGGTGGATATAATTTTAATTTGACATGATATTTTTCTTATTTTAATACTTTAAAAGTACCATTGTGTTTCTTTCTTTTTTTTTATTTGAGCATATTATGGGGGTACAAATGTTCTTAAGGTTACATATATTGCCCTTGCCTCCCCTCCTTCCTTGAGTCAGAGGTTCAGGGTGTCCATCGTCCAGGTGGTACACATTGTTTCTTTATAGTTTGTATTTCTTCTGATGAAAAGTTGACAGTTCATCTTATCTACTATTCATATGTGTGTATATTTAATGTCTCATTTTTCTCTAATTTTTTAATAATTTTCTAGTTATGTTTTATACAATTTGGCTATAATGTCCTTTCATTTGTCTGTATATGTGTGTGTATATATTTATCCTTCTTAGGATTTTTAGAGTATTTTAAATATGTGAGTTGATATTTCTCATCAAGGTTGAAAATCCTATTTTTGGCCCTAATCTCTTTTCTGTTTTCTGGGACTCTAATATATATATTTGACTACTTAATATTTTCCTACAAGTCAATGAGGCTGTACCGATCTCTTTAAAATTTTTTTCTCTCCATGTTATAATTAGAATAGAGTCTATTGCCTTATACTCAGGCTGTCATGTATGATCTGATATTAGAAAAATCCAGTTGAGTTTTATTTCAGATATTATACTTAAGCATTTATAATTACCCTTTATGGCTTTGTTATTGTTTCCATTTCTTCATCCATATGTTCAATGATTTATGTCCACATTTTACTTGAATGTCTTATACATATTTATAGTAGGTGTTCAAATCTCTTGCTTGTTAATTCCAACATCTGTGTTATCTTTGGGTCTCCTTCAAATCAACATCAATCTCAAAATCTACTCAGCTCTTGTCAGAACTTCAAGACTCCTACCGTTTTGCAACCTTTGCGGTCTCTGCTCAGCTAGAGCTTTTCCGTTGTTCTCTAACACGGATTCTTGCTCTGTTAGATTAGTTTTGGGCTGAGTCAAGAACTAAAGGCAAGGAGAACGTCTGGAACTCCTTCTCTGTGTATATTCCTCCATTGCAATGCCTTTCCAGTTGCTTCAGCAGTCATGAACATTGATTTGTTTTTCCTCTAACTAGCAAAACCACCACCCTTTATTTGAGCTCCACTTTCCTGTGCTGAGGTTTCAAAATTCCTCATGTAGAAAAGTAGGGTAAGTGTGTAGCTCTCCCAATGTGTTACCATGTTTTGAATGGTCAGAGCACTGCAAGATATGTTGTTCAACACTTAAAAAGTGTTTCTTCATATATTTTGTTAAGTTTTATAATTCTTTTATGGCATGAGGGTAAATCTGATGCACTTTGTTCCATTATGGCCAAAACCTTAATTCCAAGTAACCATTTTTCAAGCATTTATTATATGAAGGTGTTTTGGTCATGTGTTAGATATATAAATTCATTTCCGAATCCCCCAAAACATATGACTTATGGATTGTTTTCCTGATTTTACAGTTAAAAATCTTGCATGTCTCTGAGCTTAAACTACCAAGGTAATATAAGTGGTCAATAAGTGTTGGACTGAATTTTAAATTGAGGTCTGTCAGAAACCAAAATCTATTCTCTTAAAATTTATACTTTGCTATTTTATGGCCAAGTTACTTATTTAATATAATCTTCAAAGATGCTTACTAGGTATAGTGCATGTAAAAAAAATACCATTTGAGCTATGCAATGCAGGTTGTGCTTGAAGCAGAAATGCAGGGCCCAGAGCCACATGCATTCTGACTGTGCCAAGCCTTCACCAATCCACTCCTGTATGATAGAAAAGAGATTTGCATGAGTCCTAGACATCTTTTGATTACTCTTTGAAACCACTGCACTGCAGTTTGTTGTTTATAAGGAATCACTGAAGTTACTATAGATATTTTATCTGTAGAAGAAAGGACTAAATGAAGATAGAATAGCTACATAAACAATGTTTTAAAAGCCAAGGAGAGGCAAGATGATTATTTGAGGGAGAGGAGTCTTGAGGGCATGCAGTTTCAAGATAGAATTCATGCATAAACTACAGAGTATAAAGCTGGATGTGATATAAGATATAGGCCCTTAATTGATTTAAAATAATGTAGATATTGGCAGGGCTTACTGGTGGCTCATAACCTGTAATCCTGGCATTTTGGGAGAACAAGGCAGGAGGATTGCTTAAAGCCAGAATTTTGAGACAAGCATGGGCAGCAAAGAAAGATCCCATCTCTACAATAAAGAAAACAATTTATCCAAGAGTGGTAGCTCACACCTGAAGTCCTAGCTACTTGGGACGCTGAGGTAGAAGGATTGTTTGAGTATAGTAGTTTGAGCTATAGTGAGCTAGGATCATCCCACTGCATTCCAGCTTCAGTGACAGAGCAAGATCCCACCTCTTAAAAAAATTATGTAGATATTAAGCATTCTTATCACATACAGACAAAAAAAAGAACAGAAAAAGAACTAAGATGATAATGACATCAAATAATGGATATGTTAATTAGACTAATTATTATTTTACAATGTACATGTATATAAAATAATCAAGTTGTACACCTTAAATATATACAACTTTTACTTGTCAATCATATCTCAGTAAAGCTGCAAAAATAATCAATGAAAGAATTTTCTTAGAATCAATTGGCTATGTAAAATTTGCAAGAAATAGTATTATATAACATATCTGTAAATTGTATACTCCACATCCTTTAGATTGGCAAAATTTTAATAACCATATTAGCATTCTTTAGAGAGATAAAACCAACAGGAGAGAGAGAGGGGAGGGGATTTATTAGGGGAATTTGCTCACATAATTATGGAGGCTTAGAAGTGCCACAATATGCCTTCTGCAAGCTGAAGAACCTATGAGACTAGTAGTATGGCTGTACAAGTTCAAAGGAATCAGAACCAAGGATGTGATTGTGTAAATTTCAGCATGGGGCTAAAATCCTATGAACTTGGGGAAGGTGGGGAAGTGCTGGTGCAAGTCTAAGAGTCCAAAGGCCAGAGAACCTGGAATTCTGATACCCATATCCAAGGGCAAGAGAAAAAGAGTATCCCAGCTCAAGGAGAGACAGCAAATTCACCTTTCCTCTGCCTTTGTATTCTATCTGGGCCCCTGGCCAATTGGATGGTGCCCACCCACATTCAGGGGGTACCTTCTGCACTCTGTCCAACAATTCACATGCCAATCTCTTGTGGAAACACCCTCCTGGATACACCCAGAAATGATGCTTTACCAGATATCTAGATATCCCTTAATCCAGTCAAGTAGACATCTAGACTTAACCATCACAGATGTATATTAATAAAACTATAAAATAAAGGCCATGCAGAGAGTCCAAACAAGATATCATCATGAAAAGAATTGGTAGAAATGCAGAATGCAGATGCATGGCACAGGATTTAAATGAGGAAGACCAGATCAAAGCAAGCTATTGTGAGTTAGGAAGGTAGGAGGAGATAATCCCACAATATCTGGGGCAGATTCCCAAGCTAAAAACTGCTCTGAAAGGCAAGGGTAGGTAAAGAGCTTATATAAATGGAAAATCATCTTAAAAATTGTGTAGAAGGAAATATTATATTGAGTGAAAAATTCAGATTAACTTCTGTAAGATTCTCAGGTATATTTTATAATTTATTTGAGATTGAGTCTATATGTTCATATTGAACTCAAGATAGTATTTATCTCACCAATACTTTTGAGAAATTGGAACATTTTTGATTATCAGGATTAATGGTACTTTAAGTTAAAAGGATTGTATTCGGCTAAGATACCATCAATCAGGCATATCGAACTCCAAACTAAGAAACTTGTGTAGTTTTAATTTTCTCCTATACAATGTATTAATGCTGAATCAGGTTTTCTTATAAACCTCCCTATAAAATTCAGAATGTTTTTGTCATCCTATTATGGCTCTGTAAAAGATATAAGCCAATGCAATAATCTAAATATAGATTGATCTTGCAGGGAAGCAAAGGTCAGTATTTTAGCCATTTGGGCTATAAGCAAGTAGAGCAAAAGGATTGATGAGTTTTAGTTAATACAATGACTAATGAGCAGATAGAAGTTTGTTGGCTTTCTCTTTGCTGGAGGAAGAAAAACTAAAAAGAATTGGAAGGTTAGGTTATTCTTTATTATTTTTACACACACAATCTCTCTCTCTCTCTCTCTCTCTCTCTATATATATATATATATACATATATATATATATATATATATATATATATATATATATATATAGTAGGTCCAAATTCCAGAAATTGCAAAATTTTTGAAAATCCTATTTTCAAGACAGGTTTTGTTTAAGTTAGATCTTGGTAGTTAAATACATCTGCAGCTCTAAAAATATCATTAAACTGGTTTTACTAAGACAGAAATGGTTTGCAGCTCAAATAGAAAAGAGATGAAACCTATGTCTCATTAATGAGCAGAATTCACCTTGTTTATCTTTTGATGAAGTAACATAAATCACTTCTTTCAGTACTGAGTTTGAAGTTTCATCATTAGGGTTTCAATCAGTAGTCAGTCCTGACATGGACCTATAGCTACACATAATCTCTCTTCCTCTAAAACTGTTGAATTTGGAGTTCATTAGGCAATGTAAGGGGAAATGTGTGCTTTTATTTTATTTGTCTATCATTATTGGATGTGTAGAAATCTAAGAAAGTGCAAGATAGTGTAGGATCAAAGTTGTATTTCAGAAGATAAGATTCTAAGACTTTGGTTAGAGTTTGGAATTCCTCAAATTCATTGGAGGATTTTAAAAATTATATGTGTGTGGGGGGGAAGGATGGAGATAGAGAGGTTCAGAGAAACTGTTATATTACGTCTCCCTAATTAGATGAGAAGCTTGCAAAGCTAAGGAACTATGTCCTATTTACTGTTATAGCCTCAAAAATTTTCAAAACACCTAAGATGTAGTGGCACTTAATAATTCCAGAACACCTAATACTCAATAATAATTGAACAAACTTATAGTAAATACATTATCCAAGAGCTGTGGAATATAATTGAAATTATATTCATTTCTCTACTTCTAAAAGGTAATTAAAATTACTACACTTCATCAGTTCCTATTTCTAACTAGAGAAAGGTTTGAATAATCCAGACATAAACTTGCCAGTAATTCTTTTAGTTAGAGCAAGCACCAAGCATCATGATTCACTGATTATGTCTCATTTCTGTAGATTCTAAGCTCAGATATCTTTGTTTCATCAGAGGCTCTGTTAATGGTAGAAGGCCATTGGCAACAGACCTCCTTTAAGTCAATTTTATTAGTTGTCAACTAATCAACTATTAGTTGTCTATTCTTTTGATTTATCAGTAATATTTCATTGTTCCGGTATGCAACAATTTGTTTATCCATGCACTTATTAATGGATATTTCTGGGTCATAATCCAAAGCAATATTTATTTATTTGTTTCTCAAAATTGTCTATCTTTAGCCTTTGGGAACTTTTTAATATTATTTTCTCTGCCATTTCAACATGTCTCCAAATTTTTGAACATTTTTTTTTGTTTGTTTTTAGGCACTATGAGATGTTCCTAACTTTTCAGGTGAATCAACCAGTTCAGGAATCAATCCCTGATTGCTTTTACTAGACAATACATAGTTTGTCTTTTAATCCACTTAACAGGGTTTTATTAATTTATTCATGGAATAAAAATTTCTAATTTTGCTAAAGTCTCATTTATCAATTTTTTCTTCCAATGGATAATACATGTAGTGTGGCCTAAAACAAACCTTTTTTTCCTAAAACATGGCTACAAAGATTTTCCTCTATATGTTATACTTTACAAGTTAAAGTTTTAAATTTCAGATTTCAGTCTATGTTCCTACTGATTTACTTTTTGCATAAGTTTTGATGTATATAGTGTAGTCAGACTAATTGGACAAGCACCATTTGTTGAATATACGAAACTGGCTCTATGTAATTGCCTGTGCATTTTTTATAAATGAAAGGCTGACTATGTTTTTGTCTGGGCTCTCTATGTTTTTCCTTTTTCCCAGAACATAATATTTGATTACATAATGTCAAGCAGAACACTGCGTACCAGTTACCAATGTGAGGAGAGAAGTCCAATTATATGGAGGATAGTAGAGATAATCACAAGGCCAGCCACCATGAATAGAAGTTCAAACACTTCTGCCCACCGTATCTTCGCATTGGAGTCACCAAGAAAATCACAAATCAAGTATTTAGTGGAAAAACACTTTGCTCACAAAGGTAGACAGAGCAAGATCAGTTTCAATAGTGGACACCAGTCCCCATGGTCCCTCCTGAGAGCCAATGCAGGGCAGTTGGCCTATAGGCAGCCCCCTAGTGCTGCAGTAGAAGGGCTCTGACACTTCCTCCATGATGTCTGAAATATTGAAAGCTGCAGGCATCCCTGAAGGCCATTGATGCATACACACAGGCTGAATGAAGGAGTACCCACTGAGTGTGAAACAGAGAAAGATACTCCCACACAAAGCGTAAGCCCAGCACAGGCACTGCCTTTTCCAGCATAGCAGATTCTAGTAAATCCTCCAACATTATTCTTCTTTTTCCCACTTGTTTTGGTAATTCTTTATATTTTCCCTTTCTACATAAAATTAGCATAAGCTGGTCAATATCGAAAAACATACCTACAGGGAATTAGATTGTGTTTGCATTCACTCTACAGATCAGCTAGGGGACCATTGCCATCATAAAAATGTTGAATATTCCAATTCATGAACTCAATATATTTATTCATTTCTTAAAATATTCTTGATTTCTCAGTGTTTATAGTTATCAATATGCAAATCCTCTATGCATTTTGTTAACTTTATAACTAATTATCTTTCTTGATGCTATTATAAATATTTTAAAAAGGAATTTCTAATTGTCTTGACTATCATGCAGAAATGCAATTCAATTTCTTAAATTGACCTAATACTCTGGAACATTCCTAAATTCTTTTAAAAGAACTTAGGATTTTTATGGATCTATAGATTATGAATTTATATACAAATATCAGGTCTTGCCTAAGTAGAGACTTATTTCATTATTTCTATTCTGTATACCTTTTATTTTTTTTCTTGTTTTATTTCACTAAGACTTTCCAAGCCGATGAGAGAGATCATCTTTGACTTGCTCCTGATCTTATGGAAAAAGTTTATTAATTCTTTACTCTGTAGTGTTGTGTCAGCTGATGAGCTTGTTGAATGGATGCTTTTTATCACTTTTATAGCATTTTTCATTTCTAAAATTTTCATTAGATTTTTACCTATAGTTTCCATCAATCCATTTGAAATTATACATCTAGTCTTGCACATTATCCCTCCTTTTTATAATGGCATTTAACATATTAGCCATAGTTATTTAAAATTCCCAGTGAGATAATAAAACTGTGTCACACCTGAGTCTAGTGTTGTTGATTGCTTTGTCTTATAGCAATCTGTTACCCTTTGATGTGCCTTGTACCTTTTGCTGAAAAGTAGACATTTTATATAACTAATCAAAGTGGGCTCTCTAATCTATTTATATATTCTTATTTTTGTTCATACTACAGTATTTGATTGCAGCAGATTTTAGTAGATCTTGAAATAAGGAACTAGGAGTCCTCTAAATTTGTTTTTCTTTTCCCTACTTGTTTTGGTAATTCTAGTTACCATTCATTACTGATATGGACCTTGATGACATTTAAATAGATTTAACTAATACATTTTCCTAATATAAAATAGTCTATAAAATTAGAACTTCACATTCCAATGTGGAAATGTGGACATCTTTCATTCTTCTGGACCAAGCCCATTCTGTGTCTAAATAAAAGTTATATATATTAAAATAAAGAAACAAAACCAATATATGAGAATTTTTCAAAATAGCACTTCCTGGATGTCAACAGGAAATTAGCACTTCCTGGATGTCAACAAATCATGCAAGCTTGTTTTTTAAAATATTTTAATCAGAGACTAGAGGAAAATCACAAATGAAAAAGCAAAATGTCATAACAGTAAGCCTTTCCTTGTTTGTAATTTTATCTCCAGAAATTAGCTCAGGGCCTAAAACACTGTAACTGAACAATAAGAACTTGCTAAATAAACAAATGAAGTCATGAAGACATAAAAGAAGTAGGTCATTACTAGATTTTGGAGGCACATAAATTACAGATTAACGAATCAGGGATATTAAATATATATATATATAACATAAAATAATTATTTCACATACAACATGAAGTTCTGATTTTATAAATTATTTTATGCTATTAGGAAAATATATTAGTTAAATCTGTTTAAATATCATAAGACAAATAAAAAAATAAGTATCATTGAGAAACCATTCCCTTGTACATTTCTTGGAAAAGGTTGAGAATAATTTCAGCATCTCCATAATACGAAATATTTAAAAGACTCTTTGCAATGCATCAAACTGTAGGGATTTAATTTAACCAAAATAAATATTTTAATATTAAAGTACTACATGGATGAAAATGTTAGTACCCGGAATATAATTTTATTTCTTTTGAAAAGACCACTGGGAGAATTTGGCAACTAGAGGTGGGTGGAAGGAAACTTAACTAAACCAACCAAATAAAACTAAAAGGCAGAGGGTAGAGCAAGGGTAAAGCATGCATTGTAAGTAGGATTTGGTGATTTCTCTAACTTTTATTAACATGAAATAGATGAGTTTTATGTTCTGTAAGACCTGTAAAGCCATATAAAAGAATATGTGTCTCTGAAATAAGGGGATAAAGGACTGAGTCTATCACTTGAAAAAAGGAAGATGGAAAAACACCTCAGCCATGTGAACTCAGTTTCATATTTATGCCAAGTTAAAAGTATTTAAAACTTCTATGTTATTATACACAATTTCTGGGCTTACATCACAAGCAGAAAGTCAAATACTAATAAATAACCTACCTTTCCTAATGCAAGTAATAATGATGTGCTACATTAAGTGAAAAATAAATAATAATACTCATTTTCTTAGTGTCTCATCTATGTTCTCACTTAAAATAATTACATACTTTCCTTAATATTTATTCAAACATTCAGCAAATTATTGTTAGGTCCCCTTCATTGTCACGTACTGTTACAATAAGGATATTTGATAATCATACATATTATATTGAATAATGGCTGTGACTAAATACCAAATTAAAATTTATAATAAAGATAATAAAGTAAGCTATTAATTTAAAAAGGAAATTCTAGTTAGATTCATGGACCAAATTTTGGAGAGGTGTCACATAGCCACCAGTCATTTGGCTTTTTAATAATCTTGTATATAAAATATTTTTCTAAAAACAAAGAAACTGTATCAAAAATGATATATCAAGGTAACAGATTTTGATTGCTATACCTGGAGAGGAACTTTTGTCTGCAAATTTGTATGAAATTTACATGCACGGAGGAAAAAGATCTGTGCTGTCACAACAAATATTTTCATATCTAGTATTCAAATATACTTATCTATTAAAATCCATTAGAGCACAACTGCCTTATGTGAAGGAATGTTCTGTAATTTGCTACTTTATGGCAAATGGCATGAGTTTCAATTCATTTTTGAACTCGAACAGATATAAAGGAGTTGACAAAATAATCTGGCTCAACATCATCATATTCTGGTAGCATATTAGATTGTCTTTGATAGTACTTGTGAGACAATAATGGTAAAGCTGCCTTCCTTTGTTTCCTGCTTGTGTTTGTGAGAGAAAATGTCTGTGGCAGCATAGGTAGCTTGAAACTTCTGAGAAAATTGGTTATTTATTTATTGGTGGTTTCAAACTAAAAAAAATTATTTCTCTATGGGAATGCATATGTATTTCTATATGTAGGGGTGTGTATATATATAATATGTGTATATATATAATAATTGTACATATTCTTGGGGTACATAGTGACATTTCTATACATATATGTAGAGTGTTCAGATCAGGATAATTAATATATCCATCATCTCAATCACTTATCATTTCATCGTGTTGGGAACACTCAACATAGTCCTTCTAGCTATTTGAAATTATATAATATACAAACTAGAGTTGCATAGAACACTAGAACTTATTCCTCCTATCTAGCTGTAATTTTGTGTTCTTTAACAAAACTCACTCTTTCCCTCCCTGAACCCTACATTTCCCAGCCTGTAGTTATCTTTTGTTCTACTTTTAACTTCTATGAGATCAACTTTTTTTTAGTTTTCACATATGAGTGAGAATATTGTGTGTTGAACTTGCTGTTCCTGGCTTATTTCACTTAACATAATGTCCTTCAGTTCCTGGATGGAAACTCTTCCACTTGATAATGTACTTAAAACCATAAAATAGAAGAATGTTAGAAACTATGCTTTTTGGTAATTATATTTCTAATTCTAACTTGGATACTAGGTAACAAGTTTCCCTCCTTATTTTTTGGTTGTGGAGACCACCTGTTCTTCTCTTGAGTAGAAGTAAGGACCAGTCCTCAAAGGAATATTCAGGAACCAATAATGTACATTAATATGGGGAAAGGGAGGTTAAGAAAATAGACAAGGAATTAGAGAGAAGTGATGGCAGAACATCAATAAATCAATTAGTGTCTATCTGCTTTTACTTTCCTGGAATTCCAAAATGTTTAATAAGAATAATTTAGAGATCACATCTAGCCTAACTGTCTCATTGTACATGAGCTGAAGTTGTGATTAAAATTGGTGTCAGACTTTCTTAAGCCCCAGAAATGGAACATAATGGAAAAAAAAGAATTTGATAAATAGTTCTCCTCAGTATCCTTTCTTACCATATATCACTTATTTGATATATAGTTCTCCTCAGTATCCTTTCTTATCATATACCACTTATTTGAATAAGTGAAAAAATTATGTGATTCAATGAGCATTATAATAAAATATTAATAAATAGTATTGATCATTTTATGTTAAAATAAATCCTGACACTTAGTGTTTATTAGATTAATATGGTGTCTGTATATTAGCAGTGCCATGTACCATTTCATCAATAACTGTTCTCTTTATTGCATTTGTCTAACACTGCACTTTATGATGTAGTTCATATACATTATCTTATTTAATCATCACTATTGAAAGCTGAGATCTGAGAATTTTCTTGTTTCTATGAAGATTTTGAGATGCAGAAAATCTAAGAGAATCATCCTAAATTCATACAAAATCTATAGAGCTCAAGCCAAGGTCATATGATACAACATTTTTCGTTACACTGCTGCTAGATAATATGAGTTGAAGATTAAGATGGTGTGTAGTCAGTAGGCAATTTACTCCTCCAGAATTAATAATTCATGTTCTGTATATTCTAGCGTTCACCTGACATCATGTCAGGGAACTCTGCGAACGAGGCCCCAGTGACATGAGGTATAATGGGAAACATGGACAAGTACCACATGAAGTCTCTTCTTTAAGAAACCAACACTATCTATTTGAGGGTACAATATTTAGACAAGTAAAACATTAACCAAAACTAAAAAGGCAAAAATGTAGTTCAAGAAAATAATATGTGGCAACAAAAAATAATAATTAATTGTGAAATGTGCTGATCAGAAAACCAAGCCTAAGTGATTTTGGAGGTGATCATTATTGCTTCTGGCTATCTAGAAGGAAAAATCCACTTGGAAGGGATGAAACCTGAAGTGGGTGTTTACGCTGAAACTGTCTTAACACTGCTACATCAGAGAGAAGATTGGTGGAAGGTGCACCTTATAAAATGATGGCCAAGTCTGTGTTGAGATGCAGTGAAGTACTACCAGATGTTTGTGGTAAAGTGAATAGATAACTTCATTTCTCAACAAGGAACCAATTTCTAGAGCACTCTAATGCAAGGAAGTAACTTTCGTATGTTTTTTCATAATTATTGGGTTTCAAATTGCTGAGAAATATCCTCTGGAAGCTAGTCCCATGCAATAGCAAAGCTCCAAATGAGAATCTTTTAAGGGAATAGGGAGGTGTAGAAATTATATATTTTAGGTAAGCTGTTATACTGACATATAACATGTACAGAAAAGTCTGCAAATCATAAGTTCAGTGTATGCAATCTTTACAAAGTCAAAACACCTATGTAACCAGCATCTAAATAAAAATCAAACCTTAAAAGAGGCACAGTGACTTCTGAAAATCTCCTAATCATTAAACCAACATAATCACCCTCAACCTTCTCTTACTGTAGTTTCCTAACCTCTGAACCTTATAAAATGAAATAATACAATATGTACTCTTCTATATCTGATTTTGTTTACTCAAGAACACTGCTGCATGTAAAAAAAAAAATCCATAGTTTCCATTGCTGGACTGTTCAATTTTATTACTATGACACAATTTATTTATCTTTGCTACTTTTATTGGTGCCATGAAAAGTTTTCACGAATATTCTTGCATATGCCTTTCAGTGCATTCATGAACATATAATTTCTGTTGGGTACATTTCCAGAGATGAAATTGTTGTGTCATAAGATAACTTATGTTTAGCTTTATTATATATTGACAAATAAATTTCCAAAGTGGTTGCATCTATTTACATATTTCCAATGAACATATGAGAATATAAATTTTTCCACTTTCTTGACATCACTTGATATGGTTATTCTTTTGCATTTGGATATCTTATGGTTGTGTATAGCTATCTCTTTGTGGTTATAATTAATGCCTTAATAATGAGCAAAGAAGTTGAGGATTTTTTCATATCTTTATTTGGATTTTAAAGTTCTAAGTAAAAATTTTCCAATTCTCTAAATTGAACTAATTGTTCTACATTGATTTGTGGTATTGATTTGGTTTCTTGGCAAGATAAAAATTTTACAAATATTGTCTCCCAGCCTATAGCTGGCCTCTTTTATTGATTTAAAAAAACCTTTGTAAAAGAAAATATTTTAATTTTAATAAAGTTTGATTTATTATTCTTTTAATTTTGATTGCTTTTAATTCTAGTGTGTTTGTAGTAGTGTTTCATTGTGGTTTTGCATTTTACAATTTATGAAGCTATTTTAAATGGCATCATTTAGTATTTCATTTTTAAAATTTTTCTTGATAGTTTATAGTCAATATAGTTAATATACTTTTATATATTAGCATTGCAGCCAAGAACATTCCTAATTTCTCTTCTTAATTATACTAATGTATCAATTGATTCTTTGGACTTTTTAATATGCAATATCATATTATCTGTGAATAATGATGTATTTATTTTTCAGTTCTATTTCTTTTACATTTTTTTCTATTCAAAATCATTTAATTTTTTCAGAATATTATGGGGATACAATCATTAAGGTTACATACATTGACCTTGTCTCCCCTCCCCCCTCGAGGCAGAGCTGCATATTTTTTCAAGCATGCAGCATTTAAAACATCACCTTAAAAAAAGAATTTTTTACAACTCATTTTTCTTTTTCAATATGTCTGTATTAGCATGACAGCATTTCTCAAAGCAAAAACATTTAAAATGAAAGGAAGAAGAGTGGTTGGTAATGAAGAAATCTTTCTTATGTAGCTGATCATGAAGAGACTTTCTTAGGAAGGCCTCAGGGAAGTGTCCAATGTACAATTCTTTGAGTCCTTAGAGGAAGACAGATGATTGATGACAGAAATACCTGAGGTCTTTTTGAGCTCTATGCTTCAGGGGAACACAAGGATTTCCCAGTAGAGGATCTGATGAAGACTGATATTGACCAATAGAGGCATAGTGTTAAAAGAGCAACAATCCAAATACCTTAAAATTGTACTAAGAAGATAGGAGCTATCTCTCCTTTTAAGGAACTGCCTCATTTTTCATTTTCTTGAATCAGTGCCTTTCAGAACTTTGCATAGCTATAGTAGAGACTGAAACATTAGGAATACTTTCAGGTATCAGTTATACCTCAGAGATTTTATAAATCTGTAGACCAGTATTGACCAAAACATTCGGATGTTTTTAAATGTGTTTTTGTTGTTGTTATGATCAGAAGGTCACATCTTTAAGCAACAACCTTGAATATTTCATTAAATTACCACTTTTTCTCTAGCCAGAGGTCTGCTTTGAATAAAGTAGAGCAGCTGTCAGTGAAAATAAACAATAGTCAAACATACGCTGTTTATTCCCCATTGACAGAGATAGACTCTTTCTTCCTACATCAACTGACACCTATACAAAGTAACCCATTGTTTAGGGATACTACTCACCTTCTATAGAAGTAGAGAATAGAAAATCTCCACGCATACAGGACATCAAAGAAGCCATAATCATTTTTCTGACCTTATTTATGTTAGACTACAACTGATGCATTCCCATTTAAAGAAAAAATATTGTTTGCTACCTTCACTTTATTTAGCATAAATGACATATCAAATTTGGTACAAAGATGAGTAGTTTCCGCAAGAAATAACATCTATATAGCTTAAAGCAAGTCATTTGTTCACAATTCTGCAATGTTGGTGGATCAGCCAGTTGGTATTTCTGCTGGTCTTGTCTTTGGTTTCTCTTCTAGTCATGTGACAGCTTGACTGGGGCTCGATGATGCAAGACAATATCTGGTAATTAGCTGAGGCTGCTGTCTGGGATGGTTTGTTCTCCTCAATTTGGCCCAACTAGCAGGTTACCCTGCTGGAGTAGAGGGCAGTAGCAGCATTCTAGCAGGGCAAACTCTGATGCTCAAGCACTCTTCAAGTCTCCGCTTGCCTCATATTAGCTGATTAATCCCTGGCCAAGCCAAGTCACATGGCCAAGTCCTTAGTCAATGTGTCAAGCAGTGGATATAGGGAGATATGACTCCTTGGGGACCTTTAATTTAACAGAGTACTATAATGCCCCAGTAGAAATAAAACTAATGTTAATTTTTAACATTTCTGCTCTTGGTTTCATATAATCAAAAAAAATTTTTTTTGAGATTTTTAGATTTAAAAAAGAAGCACAAAAACCCACAAAATAGTACAGAGAGTCCCTGTATACTTTTCATCCACTTCCTATCATGGTGACATCTAACACAGTTATAGTATAATTAACAAAACTAAGAACTCAATGCTGATGCAATATTATTAACTAAAATAGAGGCTTTATACAGGATGCACTAATTTTTCTACTGATATCTTTTTCTCTTTCAGGATCCAATACAGCATTCCACACTGTATCTCCTTAGCTCTCTCCTTAGCTTTCCCCAATCTGTGACATTTCCTAAATCTCTCCTGTCTTTGATGACCTTGACATCTTTTGAGAAAGCTGGTCAGTAATTTTGTGAGATGTCTCTCAATTTGTATTTCTTTGATGTTTTTTCATGATTAGATTAAGTATATGCATTTTTGGCAGGAATAGCCCAGAAGTGATGTTGTGCCTTTCTCAGTGCATCTAATAGGATATACTTGATGTCAACAAGTATTGATGTACTGATGTTAACTGTGATCACTTGGTTAAGCTGATATATGCTGGGTTTCTCCACTTTCTGTAAGTATAGCCCTAGAATCAACTAAATTTCCAAGGCAGAGGGAAGAATGTGTTAAAAATATCTTTAATTTTCCTAACCCTTTCTATCAATTTCTTAGTGGACTCTTATGAAACACAGGATATTATAACTCACTTTCCCCAAATATCTTTCTATTTCTACTTAGGAGTATTGTTTTACAATATATATATTTAACTATTTCTACCAGAAGTGACCCACATTTTAAATTGCAGTGATTTTTCTTTCACCCATCACTAAGATTTTACATAATTAGGTTTCTGCTCTGTGTACTTTTAAACATCTATTAAGATAGTATCAAAGTGCATCCAATTAAATAGTGCAAGGTATTTACTTATGATAAATATGACTTTCTAGTTTAGTGACATGCAAGACTCTTGCAGCAGTAGCGGATACTGATTTATCCCTATGACTTTTGCATATTTTTGATATTTTGTATTTAGGTGTGTTGGTCTTGCAAGCAGAGACAGTGATTGGTTTTATTTTTATTCTGGACTATCTATTCAAGTATGGTTTTTATAATAAACAAGTTGACAGATCAAAATATTGTCTCCCCCTGGAGCAATGTTTAGGCACTCATACTGACCATTTAAAATAGATTCACATTCTAAGCTCAGGGTTCTTCTCTTGTACTGTAATCCACTGTTTAAGCAGGTTTCATTTGGCCTTCATTACATTTCCCAGTAGGAAATTGGGCCCAGGGAAATGGCACAAGTAAATGCTAATTAACTTGCTATTGCTATTGTTGTAAGTAGTAAAGTCCTTTATCTCTGATCTAGGAATATCATGGCTTCTGGTAAGGTAAAAATCTCAGACTACTCTGCACAGGTCTTGATAGCTGTCTGTCAGGCTTTCCTCTCTGCACTTATTAGCATCTTATGCTGAAGGATATAAAGTAGCTTAGTGCCAGATGAAAGTGCCAAACTGGAGAAAACAGGTTAAAATAATCGTGTGTTAAATTTTTAGAAATGGAAGTGAAGCATTTGAATTCATGGGAAAAATAAGGCTTCTTAAAGAAGATGTGTTTTCAACCAGACAAAAGCAACAAAAATCTCAACAACCTCCCTATATATGTTATTTTATTCTGTATGAAATTATATAATGCATTTTATTTTCATTATTTTTAATTTCCCAAATGTTAATGAAAAAATTAAATAATACACATTTAGATACTGGAAAGAGTTACAGAACCTCTTCATTCCCTCTCAGCCCTTTATCCTTTCAGCAATAAACACTGGTAATGATGTAGTGTTTCTCTATGCTTAAATATTAATATGAGCATATGTGAATATATACAATTTTAGTTAACATTTTTACTACAACTTGGTCCATACTTTATGTTCTTATTCTTTTTCCTAACTTAACAAATATCTTAGAGCCCCTTTATGTTAGTATATTAGGAGCTACTTAATTATTATACTTGTTACTAAATGTTGCTCAATGTATTTCACCATTCCCCAACTTATACACATACGTGTATACATAAAGGAAAACATACATGAATGTATTTGATAATGACATGATACTGTGTCTATTATTGTTGACCTACTCAGTTCACTTCTTCATTTGTTTTCACTGGCTCAAATAAAATTGAATGTTACTTTCCGAATTATCTATTAACTAGCATTTACATTGCTCTCAAATTTTCACTACTGCAATACTAAAATGATACTCTATGATCAGATGTCTATTTGCAGATATGCAAGTATCCCTAAAGAAAAGACTCCTAACAATAGAATGTCTTATTCAAAACATTGCTATTTTAAAATCACATTATGGGTAATAATTTCATTTCCTTTTTTTCTATAGTTACATTTTTAAATTTATTTTTTTGCTTTAGGATAATGACTTGACCATCTAGTACAATATTTAGTAAAACTAGTATTTTGGATGCCTTGATTCATTCCTGTTTTTAAACCTAATAGTGTGTTATTTTCTATTTAGAATAATGCTTACTCTAAGTTGATTTTCTAAATATCATTTTTATGAGTTTAAGAAAATTTCATTATTTGCTTAGGTTGCCTTGAATTTTGGTCCCAAATTAAAGTTGACATTTATTAAATGGGTTTTATGCATCTGTTTAGATGATAATATGGATTTTATTTTTAGTTTTGCTGGTGAAAAACTATCCTTGAATTTCTTAGATGAGTTCAATTTGATCATTTTTATGTATGGTTCTATATTTTTATTTAGGATTTTCTATTTATATACATGGGATTGCTAAACAACTTTGCCTTACTCTAAACACTGATTTTGGTATTAAATATCATACTGAAGTCTTCAAATTTGGCATTTACTCTTAAAAGTATTTACTCTTTTTCTAGTATCTGAAGGTTTTGTATGCATTTAAAATGTGAACACCATATGTCAAGATTGTTGTAGATCATTTGAATATTTCATCCAAGGCTACTATTGAATATATGAAAAACTGAAGAAACACTTGTTATGCATTTCAGAGACCTGCATTTCAAAGTGAAAAGACTAACTGAATTAGAGGTGACTGCTTACACTGCAAACCTGTTAAACATATTCCAACTCTATAATTTTAGTTAGTTATCAGGACAATACTCGTGAACTTGCACATTCTATATGAAGGTCATTATGAAGTCCTCTAAAGGCATCCTTTGACGGAATCAATTTTGACATTTATGATGGCTCAAAACAAGGTTCCAAGCAATGAAAAAACACATGGTCCCAGGCAATGGGAACATGAGTGCAGATCACTAGTGTAAATAGAACAGCTACTCATATTAGTTCTGCCCGTAGCACACAAGGAAGAGAAATTTTGAAATAGAGATCATCAGGACCAAAGAAAGGAGTATCGCAGAATATTTTCAGATGGGTCCAAATGTAGCCAATCCTACTCTAGTGGATGTTTGCAAAATTCAATTCTCTGCTTTTAAATTCAAGTACAGCAGGTCCTGGAATAATGTCGTTTCATTCAATGTTGTTTCATCCGAACGTTGATGAGAAAAAAAATCGATTCCTGTGAAGCTGTTGTACCGTAGAGTTTGCAGGTTCTCCCCATGCCTGTGTGAGTTTTCTCTGGCACTCTAATTTCTTCCCACATGCCAAAGATGTGCACATTAGGTTCGTGTGTAAAGGGTCCCACTCTGAGTGGGTGTGGGGGGTGTGTGAGCGCACCCCGTGATGGGCTGGCCTCCTGTGCAGGGCTGGTTCCCGCCTTGCTTCCTGAGGAGCTGTGGTGGACTCCAGCCACCTCACAACTCTGAACTGGAATAAGCAAGTCAAATCATTATCTTACTTGTTTTCATTAATCTTTCTTAAATGTATGTATGGCTCACATTTATTTCAGTGTTTAGTATTATATATATTTGGTCTTTGCTTAGAAGTTGGGTGATGTCTGTGACCAGAAATGTGCTGTAGGAATGTAACTCTTGCTATAGCAATTAGCTTGAAATAAAATGTTCCGTGATGCTCATTTCTCTTAAAGTAGCAGTTTCACGGGACCTATTGAGGACTTAAAGTGAGGACTTACTATATGAAGAATGTAGATTTTTGGAAATAAAGGATTATCCCTATATGAGAGAAAATGCCATCCAAAATTCAGCTTTGTCACTAAATTTATCAATTCTTCAGCAATATTTAAATATATACTCTGTTTTATTTTGCATTATATACTATTATATCATTGTGTGTGTGTGTGTGTGTGTATCATACATATTTTTACTCTAGAAATTCTATTTGATTCTATTTTTCTCCCAGCTGAAAGTGCAGCTGAAGTTGACCCAAAAGCTGCAGCAATGAAGTTCCCACAAGAGAATGCTCCATATGGGCCAGCTGGGATTCCACAGAAGGAAGCAATAAATGCCAGGGTGATCAATCCAGATATTTATTAGGGAAACTTACAGAGAACTGCAGCACATCCCCAGGTAGACAGGAGAGAAAGGAATGTTTTATCTGTGTGTGTCCACAGCGATGGGGGCAGGGTATAGATTTTATATGAGAGTTTAAGAAAGTTGGCTCAGGAAAGGGGCCAGTTTCTTTCAGTGTTTTGATCAAGAACCTAAACACCTTTTTCAGTGCCTGGGAATGTTCAAGGCCCCAGCTGGGGTTCAAGCGTGTAGGGAGGGAAAAACATGCTGATGGCTGAATCACAGAACGGTCAAGGCACTTAGTGTTTTTCTTGGTCAAGACACAGAAACAAAGTGAAGCAAACTGGGGTCCTTATAGGTTCTTTCAATTCTTTAAAAAATCGCTTTCAATGGTTTATTTGTTGGACATCGTTTATTTCCTCTTATCGTTTCTTCAAAGATACCAAAGATAATTTGGTTATTATAGCTAATACTACTATAAGAATCTATATCTGTTGTTGTTCTTGAATCTTACAGTGAGTCTTTACTTCCTGCATTTTGAAATTCTTTTGTAGATCGTTTTTTCTTTTTTAGTTCATATTTTATTTAATTTTTCAATGGGCATGCTAATAGGTCTGCATTTAGGATATCTTCCTCCAGAGATTCTGTACTTATTTCTGCTAGGAGTTAGGGAGAATATTTGTTCATAGCTGGGATCATAGTTGTTATATAATTTTACCTGTTCTTATTAATTTCATCATAAGTACTTTCTTATGTTATAGCTACCTTTGCATAAACATAATTTTTAATGACTGCTGAACATTCATAATTGAATATAACAATTTAATTAATCATTCTGTTCTTGTTGGGCATTTTGATTGTTTTTGCTATCATAAACAATGTCACAACAGGTACCTTTATGCATGAGGTTTTATTTAGACTTTTTTCCTCATGTTGAATGTAAAATTACTAGAGCAGAGGTAGTGAAGCACTCTCAGGTCTTTGATTGTGAAATTACTATTTAGAAAGGTTATAAGAATTTATACCCATTTCAGCAGTGTATCAAAGTGATCATCTCAGCCTACCTTTCCTCTGATGGCTAATTTATAGGTGAAAGAGAGCATTTATTGTATTTTAAATGTTTGTATTTTTTACAAATACAAAATTATTGTATTTTAAATTTTAAAATACAAATTTATTATACTTTAAATATGTTTTTTTTAAATTTCTAATGAACATTTTCCTCATATGGTATCATTATGTATTTTTCTGTTATTGAAGAATTCTTGTTAGCTTTATCTTCTGTTAGTTTTTTTGCTAGTAATCTAATCTTTTTTCAGTTCCTCATGGAAAATTCAAGGCAAAATCAGGTTAAGACTCTAGGAAAGCTTGGGACTTCTTTATTCTATCTATATACACTGTCCTGTTTGTGGTATTTGGGGAGTTTGGGGCTTCTGGTTTGATTTATATTTAGTTGTATTTATGTCAGAGACTATATGTCAAAATGAACATATATGCCCAGTGGTGGCTGACCTCATTTTTTTACCAATGAAAATATACTGCTATTTAAAAAATTATATATACATGCACACACACACACACACACACACACACACACACACACACACATTGGTATGAAACCAAAGTAACCAAATCAATTTTATCATGACCAAACCCAAATTTGTTAAATTGTATATTTTCTTTGTCTATTAATTTTTTTTTTTTTTTTTTTGAGACAGAGTCTCGGTTTGTTGTCCAGGCTTGGACAACAAACCTGGTTTGTTGTCTAGAGTGACTGCCGTGGCGTCAGCCTAGCTCACAGCAACCTCAAACTCCTGGGCTCGAGCGATCCTTCTGCCTCAGCCTCCCGAGTAGCTGGGACTACAGGCATGCGCCACCATGCCCGGCTAATTTTTTATATATATATCAGTTGGCCAATTAATTTCTTTCTATTTATAGTAGAGACGGGGTCTCGCTCTTGCTCAGGCTGGTTTTGAACTCCTGACCTTGAGCAATCCGCCCGCCTCAGCCTCCCAAGAGCTAGGATTACAGGCGTGAGCCACCGCGCCCGGCCATATTAATATTGATGCTCTAAAATTACTATAATGCCCTTAAAAATGACTCTTATACCAACTATATTTGCATATTTTAAAATTTAAACTCCAGTCTCCCCAACTCAAGGGTCAGGCAGAATAACAATGTGGCTGTTAGTGATAATAGCTATCTAATGTTTAATAAATCATTTCAATAGCTTATGAGAAATACTGTGTTACCCAAACACCCAAATAATATAATGGCTTATTAACTGTGTGTCTGTCGGTTTGTGTGTATGTATACAAATGTAGTAGCATATAAAATATGTGCCTATGTACATGTTTGTGTAATATTAACATTTGCAAGTATAGCATGTAAACATATTTGTGTGTGTGGGTGTATATCAATGGTTTTTAACTGGATGTTAACTGTTATCTCTTGTTGTCTTAGAATTTCAGATGTCCTAAATGCTTGGCTTTTAGGTGCTAAAGGTATCTGCTTATGGCATGTTAACAAATTGCAAAACCAGCTTTGTAGCATGTAGTTTATCTCATCACATTTTGAATAATTTCAGTGTCAAGGAGGTGGGTTAGAAGAGGATTAGAGAGGATTTACATAAAAAGAATTATGGAGAGCTGAGGCATTTCCTCTGCCTTTAACCAAGTCACATGAAAGGGATGTCAGAGAACCATTTGAGAAGTCTGAGAAGTGTGCCCTGCAGTTCAAGGGCCATAGGAAACATACCTGAATCACACTTGAAAGAGTCTAAAGGCAAAGGTGTGGCTGCTGCTGCTCCAGTGGCAGTGTAGAGAGATATGATGAAAGTAAAGTTTATTTCCCCCAATAGGAGAGCTCAGGCTAGATGTGGCTGTCCCCCACAGGCTAGATGTGGCTCCCGATCAGGAAACCACTTTTACTCATTTTGGAAGAGGGTTCACCCAAAAAGGCCACCTACTTGGAGGAAAAGAGAGAATGCCTGGGTATGTTAGACTGTGAGGATCTAGGGACTGACAGATGTCATGCACCTCAGCCCATACCGATGGGCTGAGGTCCCCACTGGCAAAGTATCGGAGGAGAGAAAATGCTCTCATGTAGTATCTGCCATATGAGTAGGGATTGATGCTACATGAAAACGTACCAATCAAGTAAGGTGGCACCTCTCATAGTATAGCCTGCCTTTATGCCCACAGGCACTAGACCTTCCTGAATCACTAGTCTGAGTGCATGAAACCCCCCTCCAGCAACAATTTTGCAGAGTTTAAAAATCATGGAAGTCAAAGGGAGAAAAAGGCAAAGAAATGCGAGAAAAAAATCAGAAATAGAGAAAATGTTTTGGACAGCAACATTTATCCTTCATCTTAAATTATATTTTATCAAAGAAGAACTAAATTCTCATGAGACAAGGTTTTCTTAAGTGAAAAACTACAAGTCATTTGGTATTCCATAGTAAAATGATTTAAAATGATGACAGGACACTGGAGAAAATAGCAATTAAAGATCATCTTTCTAATCCAATTTTAAGCAATTTAATATGCTGTAGATGAAAGTGAATAGGTAAAAATTATCATTTCTTATATAAAAGTAGAGCAAATGAATTCATCAAACATATCCCTTTAAATAGATTAAGAGCACACAGTTTCAAACATTGATATATCTGGATTCCTAGTAGTACAAAGCCTCTAAATATTTTCTTCTTCAGATTATTTTAAGCAAAAAAATCATCTGATCTCAAGTCCCCTTTCAATGTCAGAATATATTAGTTAATCATTTCAGATTCTCCATCATTTCTGCCAAAGAATACTAATATAATTCCAATTGAAATACAAAATATGCAGAAAAAATAATGCAATCATCTTCTCCTGAAGAAGCACCCTGCCAAACATTTTCTCCATACTGTCTTCTTTGAAAAAAAAATGCAAATGGTGCTAGAAATTTTATTTTAAATACTTACAAAAAATTTTTCCTGTTTCACTCAACCACTTGTTACCAAATTTCTCAATAAATATTAATTACATTAAAAATATATCTGTCTGACATATGAAATGAAAACAAAATGTTTTTAAAATTATCAGGCAAGAGAAGTACTGAAAAGTTTGCATTTTTATTGAGACTTTTATTGAGAGTTTATATAATGTATATAAAGAAATAAATATCTAGAAATGGCCTTAAGGGCATATGCCAAATAAAGAAACATTAATCAAGAAAATCTAGTTAAACTTGGTAAGAACAGTGAAAATTCTGGTATTTGAACCAAGATTTACTTCTCTCCCTGCATTAAGCTCAGTGATATAGAAATTCCAATTCCAGACTTGGTCCCTTCTCTTCTGTATCTACTTATCAGAGGGCTATATTCCCAGGAAAAACTAGATGTCAGAGTTTTTCATAACTCACCCACATTCTTATTGTTGGTGCCAAATTCTACAATTGGGGTTGGAACAAGAAGGAATCCCTCCTTCCACCCAGCCTCCACTGGTAGGATGGAGGCTCTACTTTGGATGTGGCATCACTGAGGATACTAGAGACTTGTGACCCCTTGCTTTGGCTTGTGGGGTATGGATTCCATGCTAGAAGAGGCAAGCCAAATAGTCTTGGGACTGTTGGCCCCCCAGAAATGTTAAGCTCCTAAATAGAAGTGTCATTCAGAGAGAAGTACACTATTGTCCGGCCCCCAGCAATAGAAACGTGGTTTCAATGATTTTGCCCATGGATGAAGCAGGTCATAGTATAGAAAATTACTAGTCTCTTCCTTAAGGAAGTGGCTTAATTTACAACAGAGCTTGAACCAATTTAAGTGTAAGGGCACTCTTAGAAACAGTGGAGATTGTGGTTAAAAAACACAAAGAACAATAGAAGGAATAAAGTCATGGCAATATGAGTTAAACTGTAGGCTAGAGAGAAATGAGAAGAGAGACAGCTGGGAAGAGCTTTTCTGGGTGGAGACAAATCTCAAACATAGGCTTTAGGAACCATCTCTTTATAGGAGCCTGGGTTTGATTGGATTAGTCTGTGAGCAATTTACACACCATATCACTGTTGAAAATAATAAAACAAACAATCAGCTATTAATTAGTGAAACTTAACAGATGGATGTGGTTAGAAAAATAAAACTCAGCCAAAACCACTGTTATCCTAGGATGGCTGTGACCCCTGAAGAGCAACGTAAAAGGCTTTATTCTACAGGAAGAAATTGCCTTCAGTAAAGTAATTCAAACAGTCACTAAACAAATAAACAATAAAATAACAATAATAAGTCTGGGGGAAGCAAAATGGCCAGAGTTGCTACAACATAATATCTAAAATGTCCAATTTCTTGTAAAAATTATGAGACATACAAATAAAAGGAAAGTATGAGCCATATAACCCAAAGAGGCAACAGAAACTTCCTGTGAGAACAGCCAGATACTGAATTTATTAGAAAGAGTTTAAAGTAACCATTCTACTTTAGGTCTATATTCAAAGAACTAAAGGAAATACTGATTTTTAAAAGTCCATTATTATGATGATGTCACATTAATAGAGGATATTAATAAGGATATAGAAAGTATACAAAAGAATTGAATAGAAACAGTAAAGATGGAAGTATTAATATAACTGAAATTAAAAAAAAATTAACTGGAGTGATCAAAAGTAGATCTAAACTAGTAAACAAAAAATTAATAAACTTGAAAATAGAGATCATGCAATCTAAAGAACAGAGAGATAAAGACTGAAGAAAAATAAACAGAACCTATGAGAAATATGGGACACCGTTATGTAAACCAAATACACATAGTAGGAATGCCAGAAGGAGAAGCAAAAAACAAATATGTTTGTATTGAAAAAACTATGTCTGAAAAGTATCTGAATATTTTGAAATACATTAATTTGTATATTCATGAAACCCAAGTAGAAAAATAACAGAAAGAAATCCACAGACACAGCAGAGTAAAAATGCTAAAAGCCAAAGACAAGGAGAAAATCTTGAACGTATGGAGAAAAATCAACTTATTACTTATAAGGAATCTCAATAAGAGTAACAGATGACTTCCTGTGGAAACAATGGCAACCAGTGGACAGTGGAATAACATATTGAAAGGACCAAAAAAAATAAATAGTCATTCAAAAATGAAGGCCTAGGCAAAGAGTTTATGAAGAAGTCCCCAAAGGCAATCACAGCAGCAACAAAAATAAATAAATGAGACATGATCAAACTAAAAAGCTTCTGCACAGCCAAAGAAACAGTCATGAAAGTAAACAGACAACCTACAGAATGGGAGAAAAGTTTTGCATCCTATGCATCTGATAAGGGGCTGATAACTAGAAAATACTTAGAACTCATGAAAATCAGCAAGAAAAAAATCAAACAACCCCATCAAAAAATGGGCAAAGGACTTGAACAGAAACTTTTCTAAAGAAGACAGAAGAATGGCCAACAAACATATGAAAAAATGCTCAACATCTCTGATCATCAGGGAAATGCAAATCAAAACCACAATGAGATATCACTTAACCCCAGTGAGAATGGCCTTTACCAAAAAGTCTCCAAACAATAAATCCTGGCGTGGATGCAGAGAGAGAGGAACACTCCTACACTGCTGGTGGGACTGCAAACTAGTTCAACTTCTGTGGAAAGCAATATGGAGATACCTTAAAGCGATACAAGTGAATCTACCATTTGATCCAGCAATCCCATTGCTGGGCATCTACCCAAAAGATCCAATGACACTCTACAAAAAAGACACCTGCACTCGAATGTTTATAGCAGCACAATTCATAATTGCAAGGCTGTGGAAATAGCCCAAGTGCCCATCAATCCAAGAATGGATTAATAAAATGTGGTATATGTATACCATGGAGTACTATTCAGCTCTAAGAAACAACGGTGATATCACACATCTTATATTTTCCTGGTTAGAGCTGGAACCCATACTACTAAGTGAAGTATCCCAAGAATGGAAAAACAAGAACCACATATACTCACCAGCAAACTGGTATTAACTGAGTAGCACCTAAGTGGACACGTAGGTACTACAGTAATAGGGTATTGGGCAAGGGGGAGGGGGGAGGTATATACATACATAATGAGTGAGATATGCACCATCTGGGGTATGATCATGCTGGAAACTCAGACTTGTGGGGGCAGGGGGGGAAAGGGCATTTATTGAAACCTTAAAATCTGTACCCTCATAATATGCCAAAATAATAAAAAAAATTTTTTTTAAATGAAGGTGAAATAAAGTCATTCTTAGATAAATAAAAATTTGTTGTTAGCAGATCCACCCTATAAGAAATATTAAATGAAAATTTTTTGGATAAAGCAAGTGACCACAAACAGTAATTTGAATCCACATATAAGTACAAAGAGCTACAAAAAAAATCAGTTTGTCCTAAAAGACATCTATATAACACTTCACTGAACAACAGTAGAATATTCATACTTCTCTAGTGCACAATGGAATATTTCCAGGATATATCATATGGTAAACCATAAAACAAATCTTAACAAATCTCAGGGAACAGAAATAACAAAGTATTTTTTCCAACTAAAATGAAATGAAATAAGTCAATAAGTGAAAGAAATTGTGGAAAGTCATAAATATTAAACAACATACTCCTAATTAATCAATGAATAAAATACAAAGTAAAACTTAGAAAATACTTTGAGGTAAGTGTAAAGTAAACCCAAAGCTTATGGGATGAAATTAAAACTAAGCATATCATATTCAAGCTATAGAAAATCAAATGTAAACAGAAAATCTTGAAAGAAGCCAGAGATGGAGGAAGTATCCTTAGCTAGAGAGCATGAGAAATAAGGGCTACATCCCACTTCTCAGAAACCATGTAATCAAGAAGAGAATGAAGTAAACTATTAAAAGGGTTGAGAGAACAAAAAACAACAAAATAAAACAACAACCTAGAATTATGTATCCTGAAAAAGTATCTTTCAAAGTGGAAAATTAATGGCTTCCTTGGACAAAAAAAAATAAAAAAAAATTAAGGGACTTTGTTGCCATTAAACCTGCATTCCAAGCAATGTTTAAAAGTTCTTCCAAGAGAAGGACAATGAAGTACATCAGAAACTCATATTTACTTGAAAAAAGAAAGAATATCAGAAATACAACATGAAAAGTTCCATTTTTCTTAAATGATCTAACAGATAACAGTTTGTTCAAAATAGCAACAACAGAAATATATTCATTTATATATGCTTGTCTATGTGTGTGCACGCACACGGATTAGTGAAATGAGTGACAGAAATGAAACAAGAAATAAAAGGAAGGAATTATTTTGTTATTGTAAGGCACTTGCACTACCATTAAATATTACAGTGTTATTTGAAAATAAACTTGGATTAGCTGTAATTGTACACTGCAGACTCTATGGCAACCACTGAAAAAAATTTTTTTAAAGTATAACTGATATGCTAGGAAATAGAGAAAATAGAATCATAAAATGCCTAATTAAAACCATAAAAAGCAGGAAAAAGTGAAAGATAAAAATAGAAACAAAGAACAGGAACAATGAATAGAAAGCATTATCAAATATGATAGATACTAATCCAATTACATCAATGATGTAATTGTATCAATTAATAAGCAGAAATGTTTGGAGATTTTAAAAAAAATCAAAACCTAACTATTGTCTAGAAGAAAATCACTTTAAATATAAAGACATTATAGATTAAAAATAAAGGGTTGGAGAAATATATACAATGGTAGCACTAATCAAAAGAAAGTGGTTTTCTAGATATAATAGCATATCATCAGCAAATAGCAAGAGTTTGATCTCATCTGTCCCCACTTGGATGCCCTTAATACCCCTCTCTTGCCTGATTGGTATAGCTAGGACTTCAAGCACTATTTTGAATAGAAATGGAGACAGTGGGCATCCTTGTCTAGTTCTGGTTCGAAGTGAGAATGATTTCAATTTTTCCCCATTCAGTATGATATTGCCCATGGGTTTCTTATAAATGGACTTGATAATTGTAAGGTATGAGCCATCTATGTCTGTTTTTTTTTTTTTTGAGACAGAGTCTCACTTTGTTGCCCGGGCTAGAGTGAGTGCCGTGGCGTCAGCCTAGCTCACAGCAACCTCAAACTCCTGGGCTCGAGTGATCCTTCTGCCTCAGCCTCCCGGGTAGCTGGGACTACAGGCATGCGCCACCATGCCCGGCTAATTTTTTATATATATATATCAGTTGGCCAATTAATTTCTTTCTATTTATAGTAGAGACGGGGTCTCGCTCAGGCTGGTTTTGAACTCCTGACCTTGAGCAATCCGCCCGCCTCGGCCTCCCAAGAGCTAGGATTACAGGCGTGAGCCACAGCGCCCGGCCTTATGTCTGTTTTGTTAAGAGTTTTCATCATAAAGATGTGTCAGAATTTGTCAAATGCTTTTTCTGCATCTATTCAGAGAATCATATGGTCTTTTTTCTCACTTTTATTTATGAGGAGAATTGCACTAATAGATTTGTGGAGAAAACCATATGGATTCTTCTGGGAGACTCCTAGGTTTGATAAATGAATTCAGTAAAGTCTCAGGTTACAAAATCAATATATACAAATCAGAGGCATTCATATACACCAATAACAGTCAAACCAAAACTCAAATCAAAAATGCAATACTTTTTACAATAGCCCCAAAGAAAACTAAATATCGAGAAACAAGGTAGAAACATCTACCTTGCTCATGAATTGGTAGAATCAATATCATTAAAATGTCAATATTACCTAAAGTAGTCTACAGAATATTACCTAAAGTAGTCTACAGAATAAATGCGAGCCCCACCAAGGTATCATTGTCATTCTTTATAGATCTAGAAAGAATAATTCTTCAGTTGATATGGAACCAGAAAATACCTTGTATAGCCAAAGCAATCTTAAGTAAAAAGAACAAACTGGGAGGCATCAGTCTTCCAGACTTCAAACTGTACTACAAAGTAATAATAATTAAAACAGCCAGGGACTGGCACAAGAACAGAGACATTGATCTTTGGAACAGGACTGAGATTCAAGAGATGAAACCATCTGCATATGGTAATCTAATCTTTGATAAAGCAGACAATAATATACACTGGGGAAAAGAATCTTTTTTCAATAAATGGTGCTGGGAAAACTGGATAGCTACATGCAGAAGAATGAAACTGAATGAAATTGAATCCCTACCTATCACCTCTCACAGTAATCCACTCAAGATGGATAACAGACTTAAACCTAAGGCATGAAACCTTAAGAATCCTAAAAGAAGATGTTGGGAAGGCCCTTTCAGACATCAGCCTAGACAAAGAATTTTTGAAGAAGACCCCCAAAGCAATCACCACAGAAACAAAAAGAAACAAATGGGATTTGATTAAATTAAAAAGCTACTGCACATCCAGGGAAACTATCATTAGAGTTAATAGACAATCTACAGAATGGGAAAAAATACTTGCTCTCTACATATCTGATAAAGGTCTGATAACAAGAATCTACCTAGAACTTCAAAGAATCAACAAGAAAATATCAAACAACCTCATCAGTAAATGGGCAATGAAAATGAAAAGAAACTGTTCCAAAGAAGACAGAATAATTGCCAGCAAACATATAAAAAAAATGCTCAACATCGCTAATCATTAGAGAAATGCAAATCAAAGCCACAATGAGATATCATCTAAACCCAGTGAGATTGGCCTCTATCAAAAAATCCCCAAACAACAAATGCTGGTGAGAATGTGGAACAACAGGAACACTTGTACAATGCTGGTGGGATTGCAAATTAGTGCAACCTTTGGGAAAAGAATTTGGAGACACTTCAAAGAGCTAAAAATAGAAATACCATGCAATCCAGTAATAGCATTATTAGGCATCTACCCCAAAGAGCATAAGACATTCTATTACAAAGACATCTGCACCCGAATGTTTATCACAGCACAATTCACTATTGCAAGGACGTGGAAACAACCCAAGTGCCTGTCAATTCAAGAATGGATTATTTGAATTTGGTATATGTATACAATGGAATATTACTCAATTATAAGAAACAACAGTGATCTAGCACTGCTTATATTTTCCTGGATTGAGCTTGATACCATTATCTGAAGTGAAATGACAGAAGATTGGAAGAATCGGCTCCACATGTACTCACCATCAAATTGGTACTGACTGATTAACACTATGGTGCTCAAATGGTGGTGGTGTTCTTCAGGGATTAGGGGGATTGGAGGGTAGACTGACAACTGAGGGATGCAGTGAGCATTATGGAGGGGAGGGGCATACCTCTAGCCCTTGCTAGGGAGAAGTGAAGATATAAAATGTAACGAAAATGTTTGTACTCTCATATTTTCCTGAAATAAAATAAAAGGGTACATGGGCATACCTCCTTTTATTATGCTTCACTTTATTGCACTTTGCAAACATTGTTTTTTAGAAATCAAAGGTCTGTGGCAACCCTGTGTTGAGCTAGTCTATGGAGCCAATTTTCCCACAGCATGTGCTCATTTTGTGTCTCTGTGTCACATTTTGATAACCACTGTAATATTTCAAACTTTTTGTCATTATTATATATTATGGAGATCTGTGATCAGTGATCTTTGATGTTATTAATGTAATTGTTTTGGTGTGCCACAAACTGAACTCACAAGAGATGTCAAACTTAATAAATGTAAGTGTTCAAAAAAAAAAGTGGGAGTAGCTATATTAACTTCAGATAGACTTTAGAAGAGACTAAGTTATCACAGATGATAATAGTCATTACATACTGATAAAGGGTTGATTCTACAAGAAGACATAACAATTTTTAATGTGTATGCACCTAAGAACAGTGTCAAATATGTGAAGCAAAAACTGATAAAACTTCAAGTAGAAATAGATGTATCCACTATGATAACTGGGGACTTTAACACTTCTTCAGAAATAGAATAATCTAGGATTCAAAGAGCCAGTTAGGGCACAGTTGAATACAACATTATTAATCAACTGCATGTAATTCACATCTGTCAACTTCTAACACCAAAAGAACAAAATATGCATTCCTACCAAGGTCAGATTAAACCATATTGGACATAAAAATTTAAAATAGTATATACTATACAATATATGCTCTCAGACAACAATGAAATTAAACTAGAAATCAATAACAGGAAGATAGCTTTTAAATACTAAAATACAGATTAAAGAAGACATTTCTAAATAACACATGGATCAAAGTGGAAATGCTATGAAAAATAAAAAAAGATTTGAACTAAATGGAAGTGAAAGTATAACTTATTAAAAATTACAATTATCAGAGAAAAACTTATAGCATTGAACACATATTTTAAAAATCTAAAATTAATAATTTAAGCTTCTATTTTAGGAAGCTAAAAGAAGAGAGCAAAGTAAATCCCAATTAAGGATATGAACATTTTTAAAAATAGTGTAGAAATCAAGAAAATTATAAACAGAAAATCAGAAAAATCAATAGAGAAAATTAACAAATCCAAAACTCCTTCTTTGAAAAGACTGATAAAATAATTAGGTCTTTATCCAGGCAAATTAAGAAATGAAGAAAGAAATTACTAATATCAAAAATTAAAGAAGGGACATAATCACAGGTCCATGGACATTAAAATATAATAAAGGATTATAATGAACTTTATGTCCCCAAACTTGATAACCTGGAAGAAGTTGAACAATGCCTTGAAAGACATATCTGCCAAGACTCACACAGGAAGAAATAGACAATCTGAATAGCATTATCTCAATTAAATAAATTGGATCAATAATTTAATAACCTTCCAAAACAGAAATGATCAGGCCCATATGGGTTCCCTGGTGAATTTTACCAATCAATTAAGGGAGAAACTATACCAATTCTCTATAATCTCTTCCAGAAAATAAAAGCAGAAGAATACTTCTGACTCATTCAATTAAGCCAGAATTACCCTAATAATAAAACCAAACAATGGTTTTTTTAAATGGTATTATTTAAGAAAAAAAAACTTAAAAGATACTGTCTATCATGAACACAGATTTTAAAATCTTCAGTAGGATGTTAGCAAATCAAATACAATAATGATTAAAAAAATCAGGGAAGGGGGCAAGATGGCTGACTAAAGACATTAGTCACCAGATTGTCCTAAAATCAGGAAAAAGTTTCAGGTGAAAAAGCATAGCCCAGGCCGGGCGCGGTGGCTCACGCCTGTAATCCTAGCACTTTGGGAGGCCGAGGCGGGCGGATCGCTCAAGGTCAGGAGTTCGAAACCAGCCTGAGCGAGACCCCGTCTCTACCAAAAATAGAAACAAATTAATTGACCAACTAAAAATATATATACAAAAAAATTAGCCGGGCATGGTGGCGCATGCCTGTAGTCCCAGCTACTCGGGAGGCTGAGGCAGTAGGATCGCTGAGCCCTGGAGATTGAGGTTGCTGTGAGCCAGGCTGACGCCACGGCACTCACTCTAGCCTGGGCAACAAAGTGAGACTCTGTCTCAAAAAAAAAAAAAAAAAAAAAAAAAGCATAGCCTGGATGGAATACTGAGAGAAAGGTGCCAGAACCTTACTGGAGATCCCACAGGAGGAAGTTGCAGAACAGAACAAGGAGGAGCAAGATATGGGTAGAAACCAACACCTGATGGATTTGCAATCTGGCAAAAATGATAGGTGGGAGTATTTACTTTTCTTCTGCTCACAACTATGGCAGCCTGCCAGCTCCCAACTTGTCAGAAAGCCCTTCTAACTCTCATGAATCCAGGTGCTGCTGCCTTTGGTGAACTGAGTGCTTCTTGCTAAGCATTAGCTGTAGAACTGCACAGGGTTGCTTCCTTCCACCAAAGACCTGAAGCTGAGGTAGTGGGTGCCATATTGCTCATGCACATACTAGATGCCTCTGTCTTGCCTGGGAGGTTACAGCCTCTCAGTCTCTTTGTCACTGGATCCTACAAGAACATTCCTCAGGACCCACTTCGAATGTGACAACAACAAAGGAACAGGGAGAGACAGGAGAGCTGCAGTATTCCTAATGTGGGGTTGATCTGGAACTTGGGGCTCCAGGAGCTGGTTTGATGAATAGGGGCATAGAGGCTGGCTAGTGCTGGGGTGTGGTTGAAGCCTGGGGCCACGGGAGCCAGTTCAGTGTTATAGGAAGTTTGAAGCCTAGAGCTGCTGGAGCTGGCCTAGTGCTTGTGTATACCTGGAGACTGAATCTAAAAAGCTTGCCTGGTATTGGGAATGGCCATGGAACCTGGTACTGGAGCTGGACTAGAGCCTGGGATCACTGCAGTTGGCCTAGCACCAGGCAAGCCTAGATGCTCAGTCCACTAGTACTAACCTAGAATCTGGAGCCATGGGGGAACTCTTGGTACTGGGTTTTACTGGGGCAAGCCCAGTGTTAGGGGCCAAGTCAAAGCCTGGTTCTTACTCCTCTGTTTTTCTCCCAAGCAGAGAATATCTCTTGCCATGCTGTTCTGCCTGGAGTATGGGAGGGGTGACATGATGATGCAAAACTGTCCTTCTGACCCTGTTCATTGAGTCTTTTCCTATTTCTATGCTACACCCAGGTGTCATTATCTTTACCTGGTTTCTTTAGCTCTTGTCAAGGTATTTTCATGCATAGATAGTTTTTCAAATCAATGTTTTTTCAGGTAGATGAGCAGTGGATATCACTCTTCCACTATCTTACTGAAGTTCCTTGCTCTATTAAGAGAATAATTAAAAGTTTTTGAGTTTGATATGACAGCAGTTGATAGTTAAATTTGGTATATCATATGATTATGATTTTGTTTTCTTTTAAATGATAAAGCCTAGTTCCTTTTTCACTTATTGGACTATTAAACTATGAATTAAACCAAAATTTAAAAATAATTATTTTGGGGGGTAACATTTTCATCTAGAAGACTAATCCTAAGCAAGGTAAATTAGATTTGGGAGATATATTTCATTATAACCTGCTGAAAAATTATTTATTATTTGTTATTTATGATTCTGAACACATCTAAATCCAGTTTGTCAAAACTAATATATGGTTTTGTCTAGAAAATGAATGTGTTTTAGTATAAGGTCTCTCATCTAAAATTATATGAGATTAGAAAAAAAGTAAATAATATGAGACAAATTATAAAATTGAGAAGATATTCATGTTTTAGGAGACTCCTCAATAAAACTGACTTTTTAAATGCAATTGCTTATTCTTATCACTAAGATATATATAATATCACTCTGAAATTATTATTATTCATTGTGAATTTATGATGACATACATTCAGAATATTTATATGATGGAACATTTACTATAAAGGCTTGAATAGAGGATTTAAATTAAATAAATCACATATAAAACCAATACCAAAGAGTCTTTAAAATACCACTTCTTTAAAAAGAGCTTCCCATGTTGGCAATAGTTTGTGGGGACTTACAACTGGAAATAGTTTTTTCCAGTCATCAAAAGTGGAAAAACAGGAAGAGAATGAGGTTTGAAGGGGAAATGTTTTGAACATGTTATTTAGAGATGTCTATGAAACACCAATATGGGAGTGCTCAGTAGGCAAATAAAATTGCAGGTTTTGAAATATAGGTGTAGCCTGACGTAGTAATAGATTTGGGATTTTTCATGGTATAGGTATTGGAATGTAGACTGGTATCTCTTTCAGGTTTGGTAATTTGCAAAGTGGGTCCTGCACAAAACCCAAGAGATCAAGAGAGCAGAACATACTGGGTTGAGTAATTACTGATGGAAACTGGATAGATAGGTCAATATTGAAGCCAGCATCAAGAAAAGAGATAAAAAGAGATGAATGTTATATTGAGGAAAAGGGACAGATTAGAAGTCAAGAGGCTCAATGTCATGGAAGAGCAGCTATATTAAATGTATGATAAAGAGAATTAGGAGGTAGACTCTAGTTATCATTCTTTTATTGGATGTGTAGCATGCAAATATTTTCTCTAATTCTGTAGGTTGTCTGTTTGCTCTCATGATAATTTCCTTGGCTGTGCAGAAACTTTTTAATTTGATCAGGTCCCATTCATTTATTTTTGTTGTTGGTGTGATTACCTTTAGGGTCTTCTTCATAAATACTTTCCCTAGGCCAATGTTTATAAGAATTCTTCAACCATTTTCTTCTAGAACTCTTACAGTTTCATGCCTTAAGTTTATGTCTGTTATCCACTGTGAGTTGATTTTTTTGAGAGGTGAGAAGTGCAGATCCGGTTTCAGGCTTCTACATGTGGCTATCCAATACTCCCAGTGCCATTTATTGAATAAGAATTCTTTTCCCCAGCATATACTTTTGTCTGCTTTGTCAAAGATTAGATGGCTATATGAAGATGGTTTTATATCTGTTCCATTGGTCTATGTCTCTGTTCTTGTGCCAGCACCATGATGTTGTAGTTACTATAGTCTTGTGGTATAGCTTGAAGTTTGGTCAATTGATGCCTCCCAATTTGTTCTTTTTGCTTAAGATTGCTTTTGCTATATAGGGTCTTCTCTGGTTCCATAAGAAGCATAGAATTATTTTTCTAGATCTGTGAAAAATGATGTTAGTATTTTAATAGGGATTGCATTGAATCTGTAGGTCACCTTGGGTAGTATAGACATTTAATGATGTTGATTCTGCCTATCCATGAGCATGGTATGGTTTTTCACCTGTTTCTATCCTCTGCTATTTCCTTCCTTAGTATTTTGTAGTTCTCCCTGTAGAGGTCATTCACCTCCTTAGTTATATATGTCCCTAGGTAGTTTATTTTCTTTATTGCTATTGTAAAGGGTCTTGGGTCTTTGATTTGGTTTTCAGTTTGACTGTTGTTGGCATGTAGGGATGCTACTGATTTCTGTACATTGATTTTGTAACTTGAGACTTTGCTGAATTTATCAATTCCAGTAGTCTCATGGCAGAATCTTTGGGGTTATCTAGATGTAAGATCATATCATCAGCAAAGAGCAATAGTTTGACATCCTCTGCCCCTAATTTGATGCCCTTGATTTCCTTTTCTTCTCTGATGGCTTTAGCTAGGACTTCCAACACTATGTTGAATAGAAGTGGTGATAGAGGGCAAACTTATCTGGTTCCAGTTCTAAGTAGGAAAGTTTTCAATTGTTCCCTGTTCAGGAAAATTTGCAAGAAGCAATTAAACAACCCCATTAAAAAGTAGGAAATGACATGAACAGAAACCTTTCAGAATAAGACAAATGACCAACAAAAATATGAAAAATACTAACATCTCTCATCATCAGGGAAATGCAAATCAAAGCACACTGAGATATCAATTAACTCCAGTGAGAATGACTTTTATTAAAATGTCCTAAAACAATAAATGTTGGTGTGGTTGCAGAGTGATAGGAATACTCATATATGGCTGGTGGGACTGCAGACTAGTAAACCTCTGTGTAAAGTAATATGGAGACACCCCAAAGAGCTAAAAGTAGAACTCCCATTTGATCCAGTAATCCCATTACTGGGCATCTACCCAAAGGAAAAAAGGACATTCTATACAAAAGACATCTGCACTAGAATGTTTATAGCAGCACAATCCACAATTACAAAGATGTGTAAATAATCCAAGTGCCCATTAATACATGAGTGGATTAATAAAATGTGGTTTATGTATATACCCCAGAGTACTACTCGGCCATAAAAACAATGGTTATCTAGCACCTCTTATATAATCCTTGATAGAGCTGGAGCCCATTCTACCAAGGGAGGTATCACAGGAATGGAAAAACAAGCACCATATGTACTCAGCATCAAATTGATATTAATTGATCAACACTTATGTGCACATATAGTAGTAACATTCATCAGGTATCAGGCAGGTGGGAGGGGGGAAGAAGGAATAGATATATTTACATCTAGTGGGTGTGGTGTATACCATCTGGGAGATGGACATGCTTCAATCTATGACTCTGGTGGGCCAAAGGCAATATATGTAAGCTAAACATCTGTACCCCCATAATATACTGAAATAAAAATAAGAAGAAAGACAGATGGCCAATAAACATATGAAAAAATGCTCAACATCACTAATCAAGGACATGAAAATTAAAACCACAAGATGTTACCTCACACCAGTCAGATGGCTTTTA
Source organism: Microcebus murinus (assembly GCF_040939455.1). Lineage (NCBI taxonomy): Eukaryota > Metazoa > Chordata > Mammalia > Primates > Cheirogaleidae > Microcebus > Microcebus murinus. The sequence goes on along the minus strand of NC_134106.1, from coordinate 47,084,557 downwards.
TTAAAAAGTCCAAAAACAATAGTTGTTAGCATGGATGTAGAAAGAATAGAACACTTATACATTGTTGGTGGGACGGCAAATTAATACAGCCTCTATGGAAAACAGTATGGAGATTCTTCAAAGAACTAAAAGTAGACCTACCATTTGATCCAGTAATCCCACTACTGGGTATTTACCCAAAGGAAAAGAAGACTTTTCATCAAAAAGACACCTTCACTCGCATGTCTGAGCAGAAAGAAAAGTGTAGCTAAATAAAGAAAAAATATTACTTTAAATGATATACTTTATTTGAATCATTATATATTTCTCACCACCAGTTAAACATAACAATATTAACCAAGGTAGAAGTCACCAGAAGTAAGTGTCAATCAACAAGGTGGTATCTTTCCTTATATTCTTCAGAGAACTGTTCTCGATTCCCCCGTCCAGTTCATCATGTGGATTTTGACATGACCTTGACTTCTAAAATGCATTGGGAATTGTTACAATTTTTAAACATTAGATATGTGAGTGAGGTTGATAGAAAAGGAGAAAAAAATATATGTTGTAATGTGTTTTGAAATTGCTCAACCATAAGGAAGAAGAATCTAAGTACCACAAAAGAGAAAATGGATTGCTCTTTACCTTTCATTTATCGCATATGCCAATATTTACTTCCATTTCCCAATTACAGAAACTGGCAGTCACAGTCAATTATTAACAATATAGTTACATTATTTTGTTACTTTGTATCAATGAGAAAAATTCTTCATCTTAAGTGACTTAGTTTAGTTTCTGCTCTACTAAACACATTTACTGTGTCATGAAAAAATCTCTATGAAAAAATGAAGATAGATGCCCCAAACTTTCAATGGAATAAAATTCTAGAGCCATTTCAGATCTGCCCAATATCTTAAAATTATTGTACTGAAATGAATCCTGAAAAATATTATTTAAAACAATCAATGAATGATGGCTTAATTTCTAAAGTATATAATAAACTAAATTCCTCACCTTGTATTGAAAAGGGTATCAAGGTAATTTAAATTCTTAGATATAAAATAAGAATCATATTCCTGTTTATGGATGTGGAGAGATAACATTGTACTTATTTCTTGACCTTCTATCAAATATTGAGTGCAAACAAGAGAAATGTAAGTAGTTTGGAAAGTTTCTCCTAAGGCAAGAGTTATAGGTAAAATAAAAGAAACCTTTATTAAGATGACCTTGTGATGTCCTTCCAGCTCTGCAACTCACTCTCAACCCCAAGACCATGAACGTGTGTATTAATATTATGCCATTAGTAGTGTCAGCATGACAAGTACAGAGAAGGTTGATGAACATCTATGATTTATATGCAAAGAGACAGCTATCCAGAGCAATTACACTATTTTAAGGCAACCCATTCTTTAACAATTTTAGCCAGATTTGCTGGAAATGAACAGCCTATTTGTCATGCAGCATCCAATGATACTTTAAAATCACAACTTTAATGACTACAATATTACCTCTACCTCATGATTTTCAAATTGTTATATTAGTAAACATAAGGCAAAAAGAGAAAATGAAACTTTTTAAATTTTTAAACAGATAACTGATTTTTATAATTTATTATTTAATATTTTAGAACATTTTTAAGCTCATACTTGTCAAAAGAACCCTGGCTTCTTCTCCATTCAGAATATTTTCTCCTGGTATAATTTCTTCCCTAGGTTTAGCTTTTACCTGCTTTTTTTCTCCTCAGGTACTCGAAGTGGAAAGTGGCCATGTTTCTAGTGAATCACTATTTTCAAGGCATACTCTGAGCATTTATGATATTGAAGAGGAAACAATAATTGGATAGTATTCCTTCAGGCACATACTCTGAAAGTTTCCTTTTCCCCTTAAGTAAGCTAAATTGGCAGGTGAGAAAGATCTGTTTGAAACGGTTTATAATATAAAAGCACTTCTGAGCGATTTAGCTATTCAGAAATATTTTGTTACTGAAGAGAATCATCTTTCAATCTTGTTTACTGAGTACTAAGCTCATGTGTTATGGTATAAGCACTGTGCAAGGTAGTTACTCAAGAAGTCTTCTAAGAGTTTACAATATAAAAGGAGAGACAGTTTACATTGACAGAGTGGTTATTATAGCAGACACTGATCCAAGCACATTACAAACTATAGTGTATGCAGTCCTTATAAAAATCATAAGAGGCAAGTATTATTATTCACATTTTGGAGATAAGGACAAAGAAATAAAGATAGGTCAAGTGACTTGTTCAAGGTCACCATCTATGTAAACATTTAGCTAACCTATGAGATTATTGCAAGGATTTAAGAGAGCTAATATGTAGCATCTGTTTTTCACCTTTCGAAATTGGAAAGTGATAAAAAGATACTGGAATCATATATATATATATATATATATATATAATCAGCTTGTTACATATATATATATAACTTGTTACTCATTATGTGTGTGTGTATATATTATATTACATATATATTATATATATATATATAATCAACTTGTTACTTATAATGTTTATGTTGCAGAACATGACATTAAGTGTCTTAAAAAAGTAGGGTTGCTAATATTTTCACACCAAATTAGAGAAACTTATCCTCTTGACATGTTAGACAACATACTCACAGGATTAGAATGTGCACATCTTTGGAAGGCACTATTATGTCTAACATACCTCTTAAATTCACCCATCAGATAAGTGACCACTTGGAAGGAGTGCATGAAAGTGGTACAAAAGGTTAATATTGTTACTTTGGTGTGTTTTGCTTCACACAGCATCATGTCAGAGGAAGCATTTTCCTCCCAGGTCAACATTCTGTAATGCATTATTTTTCCACCAGTGGGCTTAAATCATTAAGCTCCTTCTTAATCAAAGTTAGTCTAGTCTCTTTCAGACCAAGAAATCATAAGTGGCTTGCACTCTATCAACCTATTTTTCCAGTACCAGCCCTTTTGCTTTATGTATCTTCATGTGACCATTAGCATGTACTGGAGGTTTTAGATACCCCTGAATGTTTCTCACATCTCTCAGAATAGCACCTTAATTAAATTATGCCCAAGGACACTCTATCCATAAGGCTGAACTCTATTCCATATTCTTTTTCTCACCCTAAATTAGGTTGAAATACATGGTCTATTGTGGCTCAACCGAAGTTATGCAGTATAATAAATGTACTTAAAAATTAAATAAAATTAGGCATATCCATAAGAATAGCAGCAACAAAGATATGCCTTAAATTTAAATATAAATTCTTTTCCATTATGTAGTTCTTGGTATATACTGAAGGGGAAAAATTAAATCCTCTTGAAAATATCTAAAGACATCACAAATTGAACTAAATTACAAAATCTCATCATCTAGCTATTACGAGTTAAAATTTCTAATAACTAAAGCCTTAAATATACTTCAAGTAATTATATAATCCAGTTACCCTCAACTGGATGAATTCTGTGTGTCTGGATAGCCTTGGTTCTTTTATCACCTTCAGCCTAAGTTCTCTCTCACTAGAATGGATATGGGTACTTTAGGAGTCAAAAGTTGCCCTTCTTTTAGTCTACAACTGGAAACTTACATAGACTATATAAATAAATTGTATTATATCCTTGCAATGAGAAATTGACCATAATTATATTAGTATATGGTGGTGACATAAAGATGTCTTGAGACAATGAATACTAACATGAATTCTTCAGGCATAAATATCAGAAAAAAATAGTCACAGAAAAGATAAATATGTAGATAAATAGAAATTAATCCTGAATAAAGCAAATAATAATGTATTTTATGTTTTCAAGCATGTGTGGAATTAGAATAGATGATAAAATAGCATATAATTTAAGAAAAGCATAATAGAATGAAATGTTCTAAGTTTCTATAATTAAATGGAAAAGTAATAATTTGTAATCAGCTTTAATAATTTAAGAATATATGTTTTAATAACCTTTCATGAAGCCATTAAGATAATTGTAATATATAACAAACTAAAAGTGGGACCATGAAATAAAAATATTTGATTAATCCAGAGTAGTCAATAAATAAAAGAAGTATAAAAGAACATAGTATACATAGGTCAAATAGAAAACAAATAGTAAGGTGATGAGAGATAATTATCAAATATATCAGCAATTACATTAAATGTAATTAAACTAGATATCTCAATTTTTATAAATGAGATATAGGACCAGTACAATAGGATGAATACTATGATAATCTTATGAATTCTGTTAACACTTTGGACTCTTTAATAAATGAGATATAGCATTTTATCTTTTTCTGATTATTAATATATAAATGAAATTTTACAATATTATCTTTTTCAGTATAGCTTCTCTCACATTCCAAAATGCTTTAAAGATACATTCAAGTTGTCACATTTATCAGTATTTCATTCCATTTTTATGCTGAATAGCATTCCATTCAGATGAAGTGCCAAAATTTTTTTATACATTCCCTGATTGGCATTGTTTTGGTTTAGGAATATGATGAAAAAATTTGTACTTTAGTTGACACTCTGTATGATCAGTTCTTTAGTTTGAGTCATCATAGTAGGAGTGTACCTCATTCTGATTAGATTTACATTTTTTTTTTATTTCAGCATAATATGGGGGTACAAATGTTAAGGTTACATACATTGTTATTACTTTACCTCCCCCCTCAAGTCAGAACTTCAGGCATGTTCATGCCTCCGACAATGCACAATGCACTTATAATGTATATACATAAACCCATCCCCCCTACCACCTGCCCGATACCTGATAATTTTTTATATATATATAACATTTTGGTTAGATTTTATAAGTTTACCTTTACTTAGCAAAGGTTAGAGGTATGCCTTTCTCCTCCACACTGTTCACTGCATCCCTCAGATGTGTGTCTATCCCCTCACCCTCCCGAATCTCTGGTGAACACCACCACCCTTTGAGCACCATAATGATAATCAGTCAGTACCAATGTGATTTACATTTTTTTAATGACTAATGAGGATGACAATCTTGTAAATGCTTATTTGCCATCCATATCTCTTCTTTGTTGAAGTATCTGATCAAATATTTTGTCCATTTTATGGGGATTCTATTTCTTTTAGGGTGTGACAATTTGTTTCCTATATGCTGGATAAAATCTTTTATCACATACATATTTTGTTCATATTTTCTTATGTTGGCTAACTCTTTATTTTGCTCATATTTTCTTCTTGTGTTGGCTATCTCTTTATTTTCTCAACAATGTCTTTATATAGCTCTCAGATTATCATTTTGATGAGGTCAAATTCATCAATTTTTTTTTAGACTCAGTGCTTTTTATATTCTAAGAAACTTTTGCCTAACCCAAGTTCATAGATGTTTTCTCCTATAATTTCTAATAGATGATTTTTAGGTTTAGCTCATATTTATGTCTATGATGTATTTCTAATTGAATTTTATGTAATTTAAGGTAAGGACCACAATTCATTCTTATGAATATAGTTGTCTAAATATCCCAGCATCATTTGTAGGAAATACTACTGTGGTAGGCTGGCAATGATTTCCAAAGATATGTCCATGTCCTAATCCCAAGATAAGGGCCTTGAGATGATGAGACTATTCTGGATTATATAGGTGAGCCCTAAATAACATCATAAGTATTCCCGTAATAGAGATTCAGAGAGAAATTGGACACACACACAGAGGATATTGTAAGGGGAAGACAGAGGCAGAGATTGAAGTGATGCAGCTACCAGTCAAGGAATATTGGCAGCTACCAGAAGTTAGAAAAGGCAAAGAGCAGATTCTTTCCTAGCGCCTCCAAAGGTAGTAAAACACTTGTCAATACCTTTATTTGATCCTAGTGGAACTAACTTTAGACTTCTGGCTTGAAACTTATGAGAGGGTAAATTTTCATTGTCTTAAAACTCCATGTGTGTGGTAATTTATTACAATAGCTACAAAAACTAATATAGTATGGATATACTATACTTTTTATGCATTCATCAATTGATGGACATTTGCATTGTTTACACATTTAGGTGATTATGAATAATGTTGGCATAAATTTTCATGTACAAGTTTTTGTGTGAAAATGTTTTCAATTCTCTTGAGTACATAGATAGAATTGCTGGGTCATATGGTAAATCTATGTTGAAATTTTTGAGGAACTATCAAACTGCTTCCAACAGCAAAATGCACATTCCCATTGCAATGTTCTTCACATTACATAGTCGTACCTTGGATTCCCTTCTCTTTAAAGACTTTCCATTTTGTATATATACCACATTTATCCTTTCATCTATTGATGGGCATTTAGGTTGCTTCCATATTTTGTGTACTGTGAATAATGGTGAAATGAATAAAAGAATATGGATATCTCTTCAACATACCAACTTCGATTTTTTGATATGTATTTGTAAATGGAATTGCTGCATCACATAGTAATTCTATATTTAGATTTTGAGAAAACTCCATTCTATTTTTGAAAGTAGCTGTGCTAATTTACATTCCCACCAAGAGTGTGCAAGTGTTCCTTTTTATCCTCTTCATCATCAACACTTGTTGTCATTCATATTTTGATAATAGCCATTTTCACATGTGTGAGTTGATATCTCACTGCAGTTTTAATTGTCATTTCCCTGATGATTGGTGATGTTTAACATTTTTTAATATATTTGTTGGACATTTGCCTTTTTTCTTTTGGCAAATGTCTGTCCAGATCCTTTGCTCATTTTTAATAGGGCTATTTATGTTCTTGCTATTAAGTTTTTTTAATATATTTTAGATATTATCCCCTTAACAAACCTATGGTTTGCAAATATTTTATCCCAATTTGTGAGTTCTCTCTTCTGTTAATCTTTACTTTGTTGTGCAGAAGTTTTTTAGTTTTTTGTTCTGATGCAATCTCATTTGTCTGCATTTTATTTTATTGCCTATGCTTTTGGAGTCCTAGCCAATAAATCATTGTCTAGATCAATAATGTGGAGTTTTACCCTATTTTTTTATAGTAGCTTTACAGTTTCAGGTTTTACATTTAGTCTTTTATCCATTTTGAATTGATTTTGGTATGTCATATGAGATAAGCATCCAATTTCATTCTTCTGCATGTGGATATACAGTTTTCTCAACATATTTATTAAAGAGATTATCCATTTTCCATTGTGCATTCTTGCAATTTTTGTCAAAAATCAAGTAACTTAAATACTTTGGTTTATTTCTTGATTTTCTATTCCTGTGCATTGGTCGATATGTCTGTTTTTATGGTAGTATCATGTTGTTTTGACTACAATAACTTTACAATATATTTTGAAATCAGGGAGTATGATGACTCCGACTTTGTCTTTTTCAAGATCCTTTGGTTATTTGAGATATTTTCCAGTTTTACATGAATTTTAGGATTGTTTCTTCTTTTTCTGTGAAAAATAATATTGGAATTTTGATAGGAATTACATTGAATCTATAAATCATTTGGGGTAGTATGGATATTTTAATAATATCAATTCTTCAAATTCATAAACACAGTATATCTTTCCATTTATTTATTTAATTTCTTTCATTAGTGTTTTATAGTTTTCAGTGTGTATATCTTTCACCTCCTTAGTTAAATTTTTTATGAAGTATTTGGATTGTATTTCCATTTTCAAGATTCACATTTTCTTAATTTAGCATGCTCAACTATATATTTTAATTAAATTTAATTTTGATTAGATGTTTTCAAGGATAATACATAATGTATGATTTATGTAATTATACATCTATTAAGAAGAGAAAACTTGTATACACTTTAAATGAAAATTTGACTTTATCAATAAAAGCAAATAAAATGTACAATTTAAAATACAGCAAATCAGGTTCATTAGTAAATTTTTATTTGTGTCACCCAGAACCCAGACTAAGAAACTGTAAGTCAATATTTCTCAATATTCTTTACTTTTTAAAAAAAATAATGATTTCTTTCACACTATTGCAATATGCATCTCCATGTGTTATTTGTGTGTGTGTGCTCCAGAGCAATAAAGCAGCATTTGTCAGCAAACATTCATATGTTTGCTGCTAACTCTGTCTTCTTTTCAAGACTAAAATCATCCAGAGATAATGGACTCCAGGGAGGAAGCAAACAAATTATAGAGGAACAACACAATTCCTCAGAGCAAGTTGGCAGCATGGATTCTACATCCCAGGCTTGTTAATACTCTGGTGAGAAATCTGTAAAGAAGCCATTATTTCTTGTCAGCGGTAGCATGAGTAGCATGTAAAAGGTTGATATTTAGCCCTGAAATTGAACTTGCTACATACATCGTTTAAAAATAGCACTGGTCAGAGTAGAGGTGGATTTTTAGAGAGATAATATGCAGCTCTATCCTTTTCTTTTGCTGAATTTGAATAGGTAATATCTACCCTAAATAAATTGCAGCAATAAAAGGATGAAAGAACTTGGATTTCAATTCATAAACCATGATTTGAGTCTCTTATTTTACTAAATAGGTGGGCAAATTAATCATTTTGACATTCTATTCCCTTGATTGAATAAAGAAAATCCAAATGCCAAATCATTGTGAAGATTAAAGATAAGACAATATACATAAAAATACTTGGAAAATACAAAGTAGTATATTATGGGAAATTAGTATTATTATTATTTATTTATACTAGCCCGTGGTTGAATTCAAAGGGTCTTATTAAAGGATAAAATTAAATATATACATAGTGATGAACACAACAAAACTGATAAGTGGTATATGGAGAGCTTAATTCCTCTAATTACCCTGGCTCACCTTCTCTCTCCTACCATTTGTCTCATTCCATCAGTGATGACATTTGCATTATTATTTTGGGCATTAATATTTACTTTTTCAAATTTTTCCTTTATAAATATTCTTGTGGTGCTGTTCCTTGTAGATTTTCTCTCCACTTATGAAGCATATGCTAAGGAATTATTTTGTATCTGATAATTCATTTATTTACTTCCTTTCTTATTTCTTTTCTTCATTCTTTAAAATATTTTCCACTTACATTTCCAATGAACAGTTATTTTGAGTATATATGTATGAAAAGATTTTTTTTTTCTTGAAGTAGTTTGTAGTAAAATGAAGATGAGTTCAGCACATAAGCAATTTTAATGAAAGGGAGAAAGAAGATGAGTACTGTAAGTGAAGGACAGTTAATTATGGAAAATTAGAAAATGGAAACAAAACTCCCAGATGATGAAGGATGTAAAGACCTAAGTAGTATTTGAGCTTCTACATTAAATAAGTAGTATATGGGTATGGAGACATTGGAAGGGAGAACATACAAAAGTAAATTGAAGAGTCTGGGCAAATTACACAGTATGGTTGATGAAAACAAACATTAAAAGTTGTTTGTATTGAAGTTATAGGTAATGGACTGCAGTAAATAAATTTGAAAAAGGACATTGAAACCATATGATGAAGACTCTTGAATTCAAAAAAATTTTCATTTCACTCAGTAAGAAATCAGAATTGGGAAACTAGTTGAAAATGGAACACCAAATACTTCCCATTTATATGGGGGCATATGTTAAGCAGGGGGATACGATGACAAAAAAAAAAATGGAACCCATGAAAAGATTATGTGTGAGGCCAAGGAAATTCATGTTATGTTAGTGCAAGAGGAAATGGAGATTTGAGAAAAATATTGAGAAGATTGGTAGTCAACCAAAATAATTGTTCTCAATTATTAGGTGATCACTCTGTGCCGAGAGCTTTATTTAATATTATCCTCATGCCAAGCCTCAGAGAAGGATATTGACTCCAGTTCACAGAGAAGTACCTGGGGCCCAAGAATAACAGCTGGGAAGCAGGGGGAATGAGATTTGAACTCATGCTGACTTCAGAGCTGGTACTCTTAGCACTAGCACTATTCTGAAACTCCATTACTGATAGGGAGGCGTGCAGAAGGCAGAATCCTGACATGCTAGCAGATGTTTTTCAGCTTTAGGGATACAAGAAGATGCAGATGATAATCACAGAAAAATGGCATAGTGGAGTGAAGGGAGAGAAAGTACATCCTGTTTTGGAAATGCTGAGTTTTAGGATCCTAAAAGTAGAGATGTCCAGCAAGCAGTTGGAAACGCATGATGAACTAAGGAAAGGGGTTTGCAGAGACACATTACATATCTATTTCAGAGGAGGTGGTGAAGGATGCCTAGAAAGGGCATTCAAAGAGAGAGAGGATATCTCATTGTGGTTTTGATTTGCATTTCCCTGATGATTAGAGATGTTGAGCATTTTTTCATATGTTTGTTGGCCATTCTTCTGTCTTCTTTAGAAAAGTTTCTGTTCAAGTCCTTTGCCCACTTTTTAATAGGGTTATTTGATTTTTTCTTGCTGATTTTTGTGAGTTCTAAGTATATTTTATTTATCAGCCCCTTATCGGATGCATAGGATGCAAAAATTTTCCCCCATTCTGTAGGTTGTCTATTTACTTTCATGACTATTTCTTTGGCTGTGCAGAAGCTTTTTAGTTTGATCATGTCCCATTTATTTATTTTTGTTGCTGCTGTGATTGCCTTTGGGGACTTCTTCATAAACTCTTTGCCTAAGCCGATGTCTAGGAGAGTGTTTCCAACATTTTCTTCCAGAATTCTAATAGTTTCATACCTTAGGTTTAAGTCTGTTATCCAGTGTGAGTTGATTTTTGTGAGAGGTAAAAGGTGTGGGTCCTGCTTTAGCCTTCTACAAGTGGCTATCCAGTTTTCTCAGCACCTTTATTGAGAAGGGATTCTTTTCCCCAGCATATGTTTTTGTCTGCTTTTCAAAGATTAGATGGCTAGATGAGGATGGTTTTATATCAGGGTTCTCAGATCTGTTCCACTGGTCAATATTCCTATTTTTGTGCCATTACCATATTGATTTAATTACTACAGCTTTGTAGTATAGTTTGATATCTGGCATATTGATACCTCCTATTTTGTTTTTGTTGCCTAGGATTGCTTTTGATATTCAGGGTCTTCTCTGATTCCATACGAAGCATAAAATTATTTTTTCTATATCTGTGAAGAATGCTGATGGGATTTTAATATGTATTGCATTGAATCTATAGATCATTTTGGGTAGTATAGACATTCTAATGATGTTGAGTCTGCCAACCCACGAGCATGGTATGGATTTCCATCTGTTTACATCCTAGATATCACTTAACTCCAGTGAGAATGGCCTTTATCAAAAAGTCTCCAAACAATAAATGCTAGCATGCATGTGGAGAGAGAGGAACACTCCTACACTGCTGGTGGGACTGCAAACTAGTTCAACCTCTGTGGAAAGCAATATGGAGATATCTTAAAGTGATACAAGTGGATCTACCATTTGATCCAGCAATCCCATTGCTGATCATCTACCCAAAAGATCCAATGACATTCTACAAAAAAGACACCTGCACCCGAATGTTTATGGCAGCATAATTCATGATCGCAAGGCTGTGGAAATAGCCCAAGTGCCCATCAATCCAAGAATGGATTAAAAAATGTGGTATATGTACACCATGGAGTACTATTCAGCTCTAAGAAACAACAGTGATATAGCACATCTTATATTTTCCTGGTTAGAGCTGGAACCCATACTACTAAGTGAAGTATCCCAAGAATGGAAAAACAAACACCACATATACTCACCAGCAAACTGGTATTAACTGAACAGCACCTAAATGAACACATAGGTACCACAGTAATTGGGTATTGGGCAGGTGGGAGGGGGGAGGGTGGTGGGTATATACATACATAATGAGTGAGATGTGCACCATCTGAGGGATGGTCACGCTGGAAACTCAGACTTGTGGGGGGAGGGGGAAAAGGGCAGTTTTTGAAACCTTAAAATTTGTACCCCCATAATATGCTGAAATAAAAAAAAAACAATGGATGCAGAGAAAAAGGTACTCATATACTGTTGGTGGGACAGCAAAATAGCACAACCTCTATGGAAAACAATATGGCAATTCCTAAATGAACTAAAGATAAAACTACCATTTGATCCAGCAATCCCACTACTGGGTATCTACCCAAAGGAAAATAAATCATTGTATCAAAAGGACACCTGCACTCGAATGTTTATTGCAGCACAATTCGCATTTGCAAAGTATGAAATCAACCTAAGTGCCCATCAATTCATGAGTATATAAAGAAAATGTTATATATATATATGTAATATATATATGGTATGTGTGTATATATATATATATAATATATATATATACACACACCATTACTTGCTTAGTAATACTCAACCATAAAAATGATTGAAATAATGTCATTTGCAGCAATGTAGAAGGAATTAGAGACCATTATCCTAAGTGAAGTGTCTCAGGAATAGAAGACCAAACACCACAGGTTCTTTTTAATAAGTGGAATCTAATAGATGGGTATATTTGGGCACAAAGTGATATAAAGGACATGAGAAATCAAGAAAAGGGGAAGGGTAGAAGGGTGGGTACAGGATAAAAATTTACCTCTTGGGTACAATTAACACTATTCTGACTTAAGCATTATACATGATATCTATGTAATAAAAATGCTTGTACTCCCTTAATTAGTATTTTGAAATAATAAAAAAAATTTAAATTCATTTTATTAGAAAAAAAAAAAGAGAGAGAGGAAAAGTGAAGAGGACATAAGCAGACCACGGGCAGGACCTTGGTAAAGTAAGAAGGCAAAAGCAATTTCAGCATGAAACATAAACATAATTTCATCTCAGAGAATATAAACTTCTTTTAGAGTAGCAATTCTTTCCTACTTGAGGAAGCCACTGCACTGCAGGATATTATGAGCCTATAAATCAATTAAACCCAAATTACAAACTCAAACGGCATCTGTTCCCATCCTGACATAAAACCTGCAAAGATGAACAATCTCTGGCTGGAATAAGTTAAAACTTTTATAAGTTACTATCCCACTGAGTTGTTTTTCTTCATATAGTTTCAATAACATAGAGGCAGCTTTGGGGCAGGTAGGGTCCTTAAAGACCACCTGATCTAACACCTTCATTTTACAAGTGAGAAAGCAGAGGCTCAGAGAAGTGGCCCCAGGTCCTAAAGCTAGCTTTTCTGGAAATGGGTTCATTTATATTTACACACACTAAATGTTTGGGGACCAGGCAGTTTTTATTTCATAATGATATTTACCTGAGAATGTTACTGAGAAGAAATGCTTTATAATTTGTGGCCACAAAGTTTATTGAGACTTTAATTTGTGTAAGTTTTTCTTTCCCTTTACCAAGAATGTAGCCATCATTCTGTTCTATTTTATTCCCAAGGAGACTTTGGTTGCATGGATGAAAGAAGAGATTGCCCACAAACAAATGACTTTTTTGGCTTTTAAGACTATCTGAGCTCTTTGAGAGGGTGGGGGAAAGGGAGAAGTATCTTTAGCTGAAGGATGGGAGGAAAGAAGTCAGAGGAAAAAAAGGAAGAGAAAGTAAGGGGGAGAGAAACAGGCAGGTTGGTGCCTAGGTGCTGAGCATCTGTCCACTACTCTTTTGAAGATCCCACTGAGTCTCTGTCTGGATAAGAAATTATTAATATTTTCAATACTTTATTTATACAGAAGTCCCTCCCTACTATTGTACATGCTCTCTCCAGACATCCCATCCCATATGCTTGCTATCTCATAGTCTAGGAATAGCAGTTACTTCTCCAAATCTCATTTTTTTCAGAAGGATCCTATTATACATAGACCCAATAGTATTAATCAGAATCACCACAAAGTCTGCAAAAAAAATCCATTATCTCACTACTTCCTTTTGGCTTTGATGCAATAAGAATTTTATTTTGGATAATTTTGACTTTAATAATATTTTAAATAATTCATGATTATTATTAGCATCCTTCCCACATATTTCTGTTTCTATAATAACAGAAAATACCAATACATAAAAATAGAATTAGAAAGACTAGGAAGAGAAGGTGGCAGAGAACAGGTGTTACAAAGGGCCCAAAGCAGGAATGTCTAATCATCTTGATCCTTCTCTTACAGTGGAGCATAGTCATTTAGATATTCAGTCTTTTCACCAGCCTCCAGTATTAGCTTCCTTTCCCTGTTAATAACAAATGACCATACGCCCAGTTGCTTAAAACACCATAAAGTCATTATCTTCCAGTTCTGGAAGTCAGAAATCTAAAATGAGTCAGTAGGCCTGTATTCCTTCCAGAGGTTCTAATGGGAATATCAATGTCCCTGCCTATTCAATATTCCAGACTCCACCCATATTCCTTGGCTTGTAGCCTTACATCATTTCAACTTCTGCTTCCACAGTCGCATCTTGTCTGACTTCAATATTCCTCCCTTGGGGTACATACCCATGTGATTATTTTGAGCCTCCCTAGATAATCCAGGATCCTCTTCCCATCTCAAAATCATTAACTTAATCCCATCTATTCTTATTCTATTCTCTGTAAACTCAAAGGATTGATTGTGGAAATATTTGTTTTTTAAATGTGCATAAAAGGAAGATCTGTGAGAAGAATGGATCAACAGAGGCAGAAATACAAATAAAAACCAGGGCTTTGCTGAGTACCTTTGAGATTTTCTTCTCATCAGCGGTTTTAGTTTGGAAAAAAGAAAGCTAAAAGGGTGCCTGACATGCAAATGAAAAACTGAAAAACAATGCTTGCTTTGGAGGTAAGGGAAGCTCTTCAGAGCTGTCAGTAAAACTATCTGGGAAGGTTTTTACTTCCCAAGTGAACTGTATTATAATGTGGTCCAGAAGAAAGCTTTAATATTGGATAAGAAATAAGAATTATATATTTAAAGGTTGAGGGTAAACTCTGGAATGATATATTTGGGTTATCTCTGTGATACAAAGAGCTCATAGAAGGAAGAATGTAGCTGACTCTGGATTTTACATAGTCCCAATAGTATTTACATGCTAAAATATTTAAACACATTTATATTAAATTAAAATAAATTGAATTCTATTAATTATAATATATTAAATTATGTTAAAAGTCTTATTTAGATTGCATGGTGACCTTTCTCTAGAATCCTCTTAGTCTATATTGTGATACTCATATTGAAGATTTCCATAAATCCACGATATATTTTTCCACTACAGATACCACCTAAGATTAGAGTCTACTGAGTCACATGGGTTCCACTCAATGTTGGAAGCATTCCACGTCACCAGGTATACAGGATAGAGCTATGAAATATAATGCCATCTGTAAAACATGTGTTGCTGCCAAAACTCAAGTAAATTTATCAACCTACCAGGAATTGAACTTCTTTTTTCATGGTGGGAATATAAGATAAAATAATCTGTCCTACACTTTGAAACTGATATCCCAGTATGCTCTGGACCACTTAACCCCTATAAATTCATTGATAGCAAGCCTATTAATCATCATAGGGCTTATCTCCCATCTTATGGATCACATGTGTCTTACCAAGGCTTCTATTGTCTTTGCTATTTCCTGCTTATATATGTTTATCAACATGATGCCATCAATATATTGAACTAAATCTGATTTTCTACAGGATATATTCATAGTCCAAGCTTCTTCAGATCATATTATAATAGAGGGTGGGACAGTTAGCAAAGCTTTGGTACAATACTGGAAGTTATTCATTCCAAGTAATATTAACTGTTTTTGATAGGGATGGAAAAGAACATGTTGGGAAATCCATGGCTAAATATCATGTACATAAGGTGATGCTAATCATTCCAGCTAAGATAACAAATTTTCTATAATAGCTTCATTTGTGGTTGAGTTTGTGGTAATTATAATATTTTTCAGTATTTTGGTTTTATAGGGCCAGACTAGGTAACTAAATAGAGATATGGTGTAGCTGCCACTTTCACCTTAAGATGGTACTATTCTCTGCAATTTTATCTGGAATATGATATTATCACTATCTGTTGGTGATGTAGGGATATATGTCAGAAGTTTCTATTTTGCTTTCTCCACCAATATAGGTCTTACCTCATAAGACAAGAAACCAAAGCAGGGGTATAATAATTGCCAAGAATGTTTACTAAAATTATACATTTGGCAACTGGGGAAAGGGCCATCAGGAAGGAACCAGTAGACACATTCTGAGTTGAACTTGCATGAAGACCTCATTTATTACCTGGCCTCCCTCTGTTCCTATCCTCCCAGAGAAACCATGAAGATGAGATGATTTCTATTCTTGGGTATCAATGTCAACTTAGCTTTTATATGCAACAGTCAATCCTCAGAATGTTTGGGTATTCCCCTTTCCTCAATATATGGTTATGTGAGCAAATGGCTATAGCTTTCTTTGGAATGAAAGTAATCATTACAGTGTAATATAGAATACTTCCTCTTGGGAACCCAGCCTGTCCTTTATCCAGTGGGTTCAGGGCTGGAAAACTGACTCACATCTGGAAATTGAACAAGAGACTTAGACATTATATTGAGAAGATATAATGCCTTAAATCTCCTTATCATTCTTCCCTGAGTGGTTGTTGATGTTATAGATATTAGCAATACCCTTCTTGGAAGCATGTCTATCTTGACTGCATGAAAACTGCATTATATTAGCCATATCTGTGACTCTCTGCTTGCCATGCTCCTCTGGTTGCTATTCCAGTTTTGCTGATTATGACACTAATTGAGACTGCCTTGCTTTAAAATATTAAAAGCTACTACCTATATTCCATTATTACGCCATCCATTAC
This sequence comes from Microcebus murinus, assembly GCF_040939455.1. Lineage (NCBI taxonomy): Eukaryota > Metazoa > Chordata > Mammalia > Primates > Cheirogaleidae > Microcebus > Microcebus murinus. The sequence continues at coordinate 47,067,958 of NC_134106.1, read as the reverse complement.
ACCATCTCCACTATTATCAGTGAGACCAGTTCTCTAACATTTTCCTCCCATAGATCATAGTCTACTGTTAGGCTGTAGGTTCTAATGTTGGTGGTTCTCTCACCACATTACTCATTACTTTGTTAAATGAAGACTGTTCCTGGCCCGCCTGCAGAACATAGTCACCTAGCAGTTTGTCCTGCCTTACCATCAGATATTCACTCTGGCATTCCTATTTCTCTAAACCATTTCCTCTCTATTTCTAGCATCTGCTATAGTAATTTTGACACTTCTACTTTACATATAGAGGGCTCCCACTTTCTCTAATCTTCTAAGAGACATCCTAGCACCATCTCCTGGGGTCTTTCCCAGGGTGTTTTGTCAGGATGTTTTCAAAAACAGTAGTCCTTTTGTATAGATAAACTCTCCCTCATTTAATTGCATAATCTCTCTGGATTCATTTCCATATGTTTTCACAGTTCCTCTGCAGGACCAGCTGGCTTGGTCATTCAGCTCCTTAGGATATTGCCCCCTTTCTCCCCTCACAAGCCTGTCAATTTCATGGTCAGATTATGATGTGATATAAGTCTAGTTATTAAACTATTGATTAAGATGACAGGGAGGATCAGATCCTGAGGAAAACACATTATGTTTACAGGAGAAAGATTTTCTTCAAGGCAGGTGGTACAATTAGCCTCTAAAACACAGAAGTGGACCACTTCTATAGGTCCAAAGGATTCAAAGGAAGGTGGGATTTTACTATTTTCAAGTGCATGAATCCATATGACACTATCCCTTATTTCAGGGATTCCCATTTTTTCCCCCAATCAGGACTTTGGCCATGGCATATCAGATTTGTCTAGGTGACCTGTGCTATTTCCATTAGGTTCTGGTCTTGATCCTCAGCTTTCTCTGTCCTTAGTATGTAGAAAACAAAAGACTGTTATATGCTGCCAAGGAGACTCTTTAACATTCATGGTTACCTTTTTAATTGATAATAGCCCCCAGACTTTAATTTTCTTTGTCCAGATTATGAATTATCCCAGGCAACAGTCATCCTTATAAATATTATTTTTTCTATATTTCTCAAACACCTACTATGTTGCACCTTCTGTTGTGTTTCCACCCACCAGTTTCTCTCTCCAGTTCACCACTGATAAAAGTTGCAACAGTTTCACTGATACCTTGTTGCAGAAACTATCCAAGTTGCATCTACTAGAAGTGATTTGGCCAATGGAGTCAGCTGGCTGGTAAATGATCTGACCTACCTATTATACTTTCTTGCTCTTATACTAGAATCAACTGTTGTAGGCCAGGTTATTGAAGCAGATTCTAAAATGGAAATTAGCGTGCAGGAGGTTTAGTAGGCAGTGCTCTTGGAATTAACACCTGGGGGATGGAAAGGAATCAGGCTTGAGCAGAGGAAAAAGTTGGTCTTTAGCTGACTGCTGGTGAAATCAAAAGCTGGGATAGATCTTCAGAGCTGCCTTGATTTGGGGTAGTGAGGCAAGCCTTAAACCCCTCTATTCACCAGGCAATGGATGTAGGCTCTGCCTGGCACAGGGATGTAACCTTGTACAAGGAGACTTTCCTTAGCTGAAGGCAATTTCCAAATGGTTGACAGCTGAAGGGTGTTTGACAGCAGCACTCCCCAAAACTGGGTGAACATGTCCTTCAATCTTGATGGGGAGACCTGGGCAGCACAGCAGTGTTCACAATATATCACTTGAGGCAATTAAATTGAAAGCCACCACCACAAAGCTGTATCTATTGGTAAACATGTGAGTTCAGAACAGGGAACCAAAAATACATGGCCCTTGTTTCAGGAGAAACACTGTTGCCATAGCAATAAAGCACAAATATGTCACCACTAGTACTAGCTCGGAAATGATAAAGCCCACTTGTAAAGTGATAAGAGAGGAAATATAAAGCAGAGCAAAATTCAGTTACCTTACAGTTTTCTCATGAACAAGACTTTAGCAGAATCTGAAGTGTGAAAATACCTACAATTAGCTACATAAAATTTGAAAGGAAATAAAAATCTGTTTATGAAAAAAAAATCTAAGGAAGTCGCTCATCAGACATACCTTTGTGTGCATTTTTATTTTAACTGCTGTTATTGCCCTCATTGTCTTCATCCCCTCACCCTCCACGTGCAGGGTGGTGGACATTAAACTTCAAAGTTAGCAAGTGGCCATGTTTTCATCTCTGTGGTTTTGGTAGACTCTGTTGGATAGCTCAGCTTCTTGATTTTACGTGCTGTTTTACAGTCCCTTCCCTTCTGTCTCAGAGGGCCTCCGGTGTATAGAGGAGTTTACTGGATCCTGGCTGTCCCTCACAGGCAGTGGTAGTGGTGTGTTTGCCTTCTCAGTCCCTGCTAGGGCTCCCAGTATCTGCCTCTTCTCTGCAGCTGGTCAACTGCTAAGGATTTCATCCAGCCAGTCAGGCTCCACCCTAGCCCTCCCTGGCTTTGGCTTCTCTGAAGAATTGCTGGACACCTTCTTCATTATAAACTTAAATGTGCTACCCAGTGCAGATGAGTTGCAGGAGCTCTTCTCTTGAACCTGTGACACCCTTGGCTAGCTGGTCAGTCAGCACCATCAGCAGCCTCCTCCAGCTCTCCAGAAAGCACATGAGAATTCCTGGATTCCTTAGGACAGCTGCGAGGCTCTGAAGAACCACCTCCCATCCCCTCACAGGGTGGCCAACTCAGACTTTTGTAGTCACACCAGCATGGTACAGAAAAATAGTTTCCCTCAAACTATCTGACACAGTCCCTGTCTCTCCCCCAAGATTTCAACCCATAGTCCAGGGGTCAAGACATCAATTTCTTGCTGACTGTTTTCCTTCTCTCCATTTCCACTCTCTTTGGAGCCTACTGTTGCAGTTCTGAAAGCCTCCCATTTTCACTTCCTGCTCAGTAGAGACTTCCCCAGACATAAGATACTCTTCCTTCTTCTCCAGGGTTATCAGCCAACCCCTCTCCCGTGAATCTATAATTGTGGAATGGCTACAAACAGACTTGATTTACTGGAAGGGAAATGAAAATCACAATGTTTGATGTAAATTTTATAAATACTTATACATATGTATCTGTCCCTTTTTTATCTATGTGTATGTATATAGTCCTTTTTGTTAGTCACCCCCCTTTTTCATTTTTTAAATTAGTATAATTTAAAATTGATAGAAAAGAAACATTTTCTATCAATTTTAAATTATACTAACACTATTAGATTTTACAGTGACCCATTTAAAAATAAGGTAAGCTCTATATTTTCTAACTTTATATAACACTTTTAAGTCATTCAAAACCAGTAAAACTATTATATGTGGCTTAATTTAAGCAGGATATACAATCAATAGTCCTAAAAGAAAACTTTTTCTGGTGGGATTTTGTTTCTTTGTTTGTGTGTCAAAATCTTCAAAGAAAGTTCTTTAATATAAAGTGTATATTGCATTACTTCTATATCTATTTGCAAATATATGTACTTCGTAATATTTCCTTTGCCATGTATGTCAAATAAAACCTACTTCTCAGAGAAACTGCCATTCTTAAAATAATTTGCTAAAGTTAGACAAAGTATGTATTTTCTCTAGTTCCTTCTCAAAAACATATGATAAGCCACTAAGCTAATATCTATAAACAGAGGCTCAGCTATCCAAAATGCTATCCCAAAATGCTTCAGTATGAAATTTGCTAAAACATTTTAATATCTGAGCATCATAAGATGAAGCAAATAAAGATTCTTTTACTTAATGACTATCACTCTAAACAAAACATAACAATCTTTTTTAAATCCTGAACTCCAGTTATATTTTTATGTTATGGATGGAGCTACCCAAGCTAAAAGTTATAATTTATAGAACATAAATTATAGAACATAAACATAGAAGAATGTTTACAAGGCTATATTCTCCCTTGTATAAAATTTAAAGGGCAAAAAAATATCAGTTACACTAATTTTATATTCAATAAGAATGAAAAACAATAAGATTAGTGTACTCCACCAGAAGACAAATGCCCATATATTTCATCAGGATGAATTTTCCATATATTAAAACCATATTTGCTCAACTGGAGATTTTATGGTCATAGCCTTTTAAGATGACTTTTATCACTTGAGATTTACACTCAGAAATTATAATACATAGGTATAATTTTCCTTGTTAGAAATCTGTAATTTGGATTGTATTTTATATGCACCAAATACTAAGATCATGAGTGTCCTCCACTAGATAAAAGTAGACCTCAATCTTAACTACAGTTAGGATCAATTAGAATTGATTGTTTTATATTTATTTGTTTTTAGTACAAATTCATAGGTCACACCCCCAAATGATTCTGATTCAGCTGGGCGGGGCTGGGCCTAGACACTGGATTTTCTCCAAGGGTTGAGCAGCAGTGCTCCAATTCATGTTGGAACATAGTGTTTGGGTTGCCCTTATAATATGGACATAATCTCAAGTCTCAAATATATATTGAATTCCCAAAGTCTGATTATCAAATGTTTAGAATCTGAATGGATGGGATAACCATATTGCAGTCTTAGATGGACTAGTACAAGTTGTCCATATCATGCTATTTTCATACCACCTTGGCTTATTTTTTTTCTCAACTTGTTCCCTTACCTTGAACTTACTTCAAAATGAGTTTTAAGATCAAAATTTATCTACAGAAGATACATCAAGGAAAAAAAAATAGTTCATCTTCTAAAAAATGTTTAATCTGCACAGTAATAGGGAGAATATAATTTGGTTCTAGAAGGTGATGTGTGTTACCAATGGGAAACCCACAATTTTCTGTTTAGAGACCTTAGTTCTTAGGGAGAAATGTCATTGAAAAATTACTTTAGATATATGTTATATAGATTTCATGAAGAAAAAAAAATTTTATTCATTTTCAATTGTGAGATTTTAGTTTTCTCAAAATACTTTCAGAATAAGGGTTGTTTTATCATTTAAAAAGACATCAGATGATTAGTGCAGCTCTGAAATCAATTCTAATCTCAAATCCTGTTCTGAAAACCAAATTTATTATTCCCTCTTCTCTTCTAAATGTTAAGAATACACAGGCTGGTGAAACACATATAATAAAGAATACTCAATTCATAACTTTAAACAAATATGTTTGGGCTGTGTTGTGCGATTCTTCCTTGTTCTCTTATATCCACTTACACAGGCAACCTAACAACAACTGTCTTTATTGATAAAGCACATATCACCCGGACTAAACTTGTGGGTTTGAAAAATGTTCTTGTCATAGGAAAATTTATCCATGGTCTTCAAACTGTATGTTCATTCATATTTTATGATTTTGTTCTCAAAAGCTGTGGTTGTTAAAATTGATGAGCTGCACTGGTACACACAGCATGAGCATCCTATTTTCCCAACGAAAAATCTATCACATTGTGAAAAGAAACAAAGTGAGGGGTTGGGTATGAGAACACACAGAGCCTTTTTCATTCAGTTCTCGGGGGAAAAAAGAGAGTAAGGAGAGGCATTAACAAAATGCCATCCTTGACAGTGGTGGTAGAATGCCTTCCTGATACATTCTAAAACTTCCCAGGTCTGCCCTTCTAGTCAGTCAGAAACCAAAAGGGTAGAAAAGGGCAGAGTGCTGAGACCTGTAAATGCAGCCTTCATTTTCTCAGAGAATATGAATGTCTTTACTAGGCAGTGCTTCTCAAACTTGAATATGCATGTGAATCTCCCAGGCATCTTTTTGAAATGCAGAATTCCTTTAATAGGTCTAATATGGGGCTTGAGATTTTATATATCTAACAGGTGATGCTGAGGTTATCCGGGCCAATTATTCAGCTGCCAATTATAGTCTAAGTCTATAGTCTATGGTAAGTTCATTTCCTTAACACACCTTAGAACCATACCCTTTTCCAAAGGAAAAGAGTGGAGAACATGGGGAATTTAGGAGTTGTTTATTTGCGTGCCCTATGAATGGGTACATAAGGATGTACCAATCATCCTTAATTAAGTCCCTCATCACATCTAATTAAAAAAGAAAGAATATTCACTTCAAATTTAGTTACCCTGTTCTACCTAGCAGACCTTTTGCTGTTAAAATACCATGTTTCAAGAGGAAATTTCAAATAGTGATCTAATGAGCTGGTGATAAAACTACTTTCAGCCATTGGAACACCAGTATCCAGAGCTGAATTAACGTTCTGCTGAAGTGTAAAGAAACGGAATCAGTGGCAATTAGTTAATAGGTTCTGTCATTGGTGGAGCAAACTGACTTCTTTTTGAAAATTAATCTTGTACTTTATTCTCATTTCATAGTAATGGAATTGAAAGAAGGAATACTTCATATTTATTCATACTAAAAGAAAAATCAAAAGATCAAGTTTTGTCTTCATTCCCTATATATTTTATACTTTCTGCTTTTATCACTTGGAGACTTGCATTGAATTTGATGAGGGGATTGTCATAAAGTCTAATTAGCACCAATATTTATGGAATGCTTGATATGAACAGACAGGCACTATTTTTGGTATTAGCTCAGTGAATCTCCATGAAGTTTGTACAGTTATGTTTATTTCCATTTTAAAGGTAAGGAAACTGAAAATTGAGAAACTGACTATGGCTTACACAGCTGTGAGTGTCAGAGGCAGGGTTTGAAACCAGGTACTCTGACTGCAGTGCCTAAGCAAGGCACCATTTTGTATTTCTGCCTTGTTAGTTATTTATATTGGTGCGAGGTGTGATTTCACAGAAGCGAGGGATGCCCCTCAAACACAGCACCTGCCCCAAATTCCTTCAACAGAAACTACATCTACAGATACTTGAACTTATCTTTTGAATTCATTATCCTTATTAAATGTAGCATTGATGACATAAAAGTACCCGCCCATTGAGTCCATAAAAGAAACAATAATCGGTATAAATCCAAATGTGCATTTCTGTGCCTGTAGCCAGGTTGCTAAGTCTGGGAGGAAAAGATTCACAATTGTTTGTCCTGAGTGATTCTGTGTTCATTATCTCCAGCATTTTAGTTGGACACTCAGATTTCTTTAGCAATCTTTCAAGTAATTTATATCTTTGCTACTTCAGCCTTGCCACCCATCTCCTTCTCATTCTCAGCAGAGGTTATAGGCTCTTATTTTTATTTTCCAGTGATTATTGAATCCATTAGGCGTGAAGACCCTTAAACCCTCTCACTCTCACAGACATCCCAGTATACCTCCATCCCGCCATCATTTCTCAGCTTCATTATAGTTTCCTTGGAAATGATGCCCCTCCTGTCACTGAAAACTTCCCCTGTCCCTCTGTTGTGCATGACAACACATCGCCCTCCTCTGAGTCACTTTAGCAGTCTCATTGCTCTGCAGCTTCCATTCCTTCTATGCATAGACCTCTCCCAACATTATAAACAAAACAAAACAAAGCAAAACTATAATCACTCTTATTACCCTTTTTAGCTAGTGCTCTATGTCACCATTCACCCTCATCTCAATTATTTTAAACAATATGCACTTGCTAACTATCTTTGCATCTTTATCTCTTCTTCTCTCTTCCATCATAGTATTTATTGATTTTACATTCTTCAAAATCACTAAAATGTCATACTAATGTTTAATAAACATTTGCCATTTTTAAAACTCCAGTTTTTCAGTTTTTGGTATTATTAATTTCTTTTATTTATAATTCCTTCATTGTTTTCTAGGATTACACTTTACCTGTTTTTCCTTTGGTAAGAGTGCAAAATAGTGAGACTAGGAAATTAAAAAAAATTTTTGAAGACATGATGTCATATGTCGTTTTGATATTATCTTATGGATGAGGAACACCAGCCATTTTAATTTTGATAACATACTATTTCTTTGGGTTCTTCCTCAAAATAGAAGCAAAGGATATAAAAATCTATTATGAGTTCCATCATCCCTACAGCTATCACAAATATTCTACTCTGAGAAATATTTGTGAATATTTGAGTCTAGGGAAAAATAACCAGCAAGAAGATAGGTTCATATCAGGCAAAGTAGTACTCTTGATCCTGTGACCTTTCTCTTTGTGCCATTCACCATAATAATCAAGTTCAGAGAGTTTCACAGTGGTGTTTATAGGGTAGCAAACGAGGTTCTTCACATTTAGCTAGCTGAAGTCAAAGGCCTTAGTTTGGAAAACAGAAGGAATTTCCCATTCTTGGGACTGGGAACTTCTTCCAGTTCTAAGAAAAATCTTACAGGGATTCTTTCCAGAATTTTGCCTGATCTCTCACTTATAATTTGAAGAAGCCAGTTTGATGGGTTAAATACCTGTGTCTGGAAGATTTAAGTTGTTCATCAATTACGTTTTAAATCTACCTTTTCTTTCCCAATTCCCAGGTTTAACCTCTGACTCAGTTTTCTCATTGGTAAAATGAGGATGACAATGGTACTTATTTCAGAGGGTTGTTGTGGACATTACAGGTGTAAATCTATTTCATGTGTTTAATTGCTATTTTCCTTCCTCATTTCCATTAATTACATTGTGGGACTCAGAACCATATAAAGGCATTGAGGAACATGAACTTTCTCCTACTTATTAGGTTGATTCATTGTATGCACAACTAAAAATGTCAAATAAACACTTTTCATCTTACAAATGATGAAATCTAGGAATCTCAGCCACTTCAGTTTTCTCAAGACTTAACGGCAGATAAGAAAGCTGCCTAACAGAGTTGTCATGTGGAGTAAATGATAAATTATGTGATGCACTCAGTGTATAGAAATGCTTCATTACTTAATTATGGTAATTAAGAATCATCATTTAGTGCTATGATTTCACATTCTATTCTGTTTACATCAACTGCAGTTAGTAATGGTGGTGATGGGAGTAATAATAACTATGAGAGTGATTTTTTTTTTTATTCCTCTACTCAGTCACATTAAAAAAAAATTTAATACAGTCTAGTCAGTGCCCTTCCATGTGCTGCATTTTTTTTCCTTATTGATCATTCCTGCTGCTTCTTTTCAGATGCTATCTCAGCTGATTCATCTTCCCCTGCATACCATCACTCTGGCAAATGTTTCACAACATTCAAAGAAAATTCTCAACGAACTTCAAGATAAAATGCTGGGTTCCTTCACATCTATAATCCAGATAAATTTCTGTGGATGTTAACTGTTCAGCCTCTTGATAATTTTAATGTTTAGAAAAATATTACCTTGTAGAGATTCTAAACTTTCTCTGATTACCTTGATAAATATGTTTTTCCCTTTCTCTTATTAGAAGAAGAGGCAGGCATGTATGTGCATATGTGTGTGTATGTGCACACCTGTGTCTGTGTGTGTGTGTTTGGAGTACAAAAATAGATTTTAAGTGTTAAATATCCAATATTACAAGGACGGAATAGATTAATACCAATTAATTAATATCAATGAATTAACAAGGACTCGGTAGAAGAAGCTTTCCTTCCTTCTACTTTTTTATGCTGCTGTGCAGTACTCTGATTTCTTGCAGGTATTGACACGTAAGTTACTTCTTTGACATCTGGTCAGAATGTTCTTTAAATAGTTACCAACTTAATTCAATTTTAGTAACATTTATACAATGGCAACTGCCAGTAGCAATAGAAAAGCCACCACAAAAAAATCCTTTGAGATAGTTTGATAGCTTGCAGCTATAAAATTAAAATGAAAAACTAATAGAAAGGACTATTAGAGGGAGAAATTAATTTTTTAAGAGCAACATAGCTTTTCCCCAAAGTGAGGTATTTTCCTCCGCTGGAGCCCAAACCCAGGAAGTATGCAAAACACTCATCGTGGGAAAAAGTGATTGAATTCTTTGCACCAACAGGAAAGAGTAAACTACATGCATTTATAATCCCTTCTAATCATGTATCATTGTATTATGCGAGGTGGAATAAAATATACCCTGCCTGATTTTATTTTCTGTATTTCTTTCCAAAATTATTTAAACATGAATATTCATTACATGGAACATTCATGAAAACAATTCACATTTAAATTCTGCAAACATCTTAAAAACTATAAATATCTTAGGATAAACATTATTTTATGTAGTGATAATTTTTTCTAAGTAATTTTCTGGTTATTTTTAAGAGTTATTTTAATTTTAAAATACATTCGTATTTTTAGTCTCAATATTTCATAAACACTTCTTATATTTGCCTGCCATTTAAATTTTACAGAACACTTTTATTCTGTTACCTCCTTAGCCTCCCAACATTTGCACACTATGTTTCTCAGAATCAATACCAAGGTAATGTTGTTCTGACTTGGCTTTCCAAGTCAATTTTGAGGGATTTTGAAGACATGCAGATATAGCCTATAATTTTGTTAATTATTTCTTCACCAACTATATTTGGCAGGGAGGTCTCATGCAAAACACTGGGCTAGATACCAAGGTGAATGCTTCAAACATATAGAAAAATGAATAAATGAGCAATTAAAAGGATACCACTAGAAATGCTTAAAACATCTAACAACAACAAAATAAACCCCAAACTAGACTTAACCAGGAAGCACCTCCTATTTCTCAGCATGGAGGTATGTTGGTGGACACTGAGAACCAAAGGGCCAGAACATCTGGAGTCTGCCCAATATACCTGCTTCCATAGAGTCACCCAAAGTCCTTGTGCCACTGCACAGATGTTCCGCGAGCTACTAACGCATACATCTCCTTAGAAAAATGAGAAATGTCTATGCTCAGAATCAGTCTCAATCTTCTTATTTTTTAAATATCTCTCCTCTTGAAATCCCTGAACATATAGAAATAATTTAATTCAAACAAGTTTTATTGCATAATCACATTTTCTGTGATCCTTTTTTATATTTACTGACAATGAAACTACCCATTGGAGATGGAAGAAGGGGATAAGTGATAGCCCAGCAGCCACTTCAATCAAGCACTACACTAGGCACTTTAAGATACTTCGTTTAATCTAAAATGTAAGGATGATTTCACATTTATGCATGCAGAGTTAGTGATTGTTGAAGTTTTGAGAGGTAAATGATCTATGCCCACAAGAAATAAAAATCTCAAGTATGTTAGTACTTGTAATGCAATGTTGATGATGTAGGAAAATGACCATTATTCAACTGTTATTATATTTTCATATTATATATTTCAGATATGTTTGTATTTTCAAAAATTTTAAATTAAGCTGTTTAATTTTTTGTGATATTTTAAAATACTTTCTTTGGCAATTTAACTTGAATCACTGGGATTCTAATTAGGATGGTCTTGAAAACATTGTGGGCTGGCAAATAGGAAATTAATACTTTGCAGTATTGCAGCTTTACATGAATTTCTAAGTGGCAACTGTGTGGCATGAATTGACCAGATAATTAATATGCTTTTAGATACTGAGATAAGATTTACATATTTATAATTTATTGTATAGAATATATTTTATTATGTAAGATAAACTAATGTTGTATCATTTTCCACATAAATTGGTAGGAGCCTCATTCCAATGTACATGTCTGGATATTCTCTGGGTCTGTACCATTTGGATTATGAATACTTTATATAGACATAGTTCATAAATTATGTTTATCCCATATAATCTTAACTTTCATTTTACTGACATCAATAACTGTGTTGTTATAATCAGAATGTTAACAAATTTTGTTCTCTTGACAGTAAGATAAAATTAGAGAACTTTTAAAAACAAATTATTATTATTTTCTATTTATTTATTTATGTTTTTATTTCAGAATATTATGGGAGTACAAATACTTTTTGTCATTTATTGAAATAATGGTATATTGTTAGGACTTAAAGAACAGATATCTTCTTTTATAAAGTCAACTTTATTGAGGTATAATATCCATATAGTGATGTTCATCCTTTTTAAGTATATAGATAATGAGTTTGACAAATGTTTGCAGTCATATAACCACCAAAGCAATGAAGTTATCGGATCTTTCTATCACTCCAAGAAGTTCCCTTATGCTTCTTAGTAGATAATCCCATCCCACCACTCTCAGCCCCTACCAGCTCTTATGGAGTTATTATAGATCTAGATATTTTTTTGTGATTTCAATGTGGAAAATTTTAGCCTACTGAAACACTAACCACAGGAATTGTCAACAAAATTGTTAAATTGGTAGTTAGATTAAAAATAAACCATAAATTTTAAATAATATTTAAGTAATATTATTCAAACATTGTGATGGGGCAGCAAATAGTAAAATATTATCATCACAGATGATATTGCAAAATATTGTAATTTCATTTTATAAGTTGCTTTCTCAGATTACAGTTTTCCCCAATCATCCTAACCCTCATTGTGGCAGTTTTAGGAGGAGGGCTTTCCTTGGTTATTATGTTATGAGGCTGGAGCCTTCATGATGGGATTAGTGCCATTATATGAAGAGACGTTCGAGAGCCTATATTCCCCATCTCTGCTGTATAAGTACACAGTGAGAAGATTGCTGTCTGCAAACCAGGAAAACTGCTCTCATCAGACACCTCATCTGCCTGTGTCTTGACCTCGGAATTCTCAGGCTCCAGAACTGTAAGAAATAAATGTTATTTAAGCCACCCAGTCTATGGTATTCTGTTATAGATGCCCAAACTGACTTCTTCTCACATGTTTCTTTTCTTCATGTGAATAACATGAAAGAATTTTGGTGGGTTTTTTAAAAAAGGTTTTAAATAAAATTATTCACCTCCCCCCCAACAAAAAATAAAGCAGCATCTAGTTTAATAGACCTTTGCTTGCATTCTTCTTTCAAATTTTTCAGTGCTAGGATAGTGTAAATAAAATGAAAATATAATATGTTGCCCAGTTTATTCTAATTTTTCTTCATATATCTTGATCTATAATTGCCAGAAAATACTATTCTCTATAGAAATCAATGTTGAAATCATTTGGACATGAGTCTTAGTTTTCATAGTCATGGATGTTATATTGATTTCCTTGTTCTAGTTACCTTGTTTTTTACTGGAATGCTACTTATGTTGCATTTTTTTCTGATGTTGTTTCTATTTAGAAAAATTTATTTTCTCTAAAATTTAAATATTTCAATCATTTTAATAGTGAAAAGATTAATTGAGATCTGTTTGATTTTTTTTCTGGCTAAGTTTTTACTGATATTAAAAGTAAATAACAGTGTATACCAAATAATATGGAAGATATAGATTCAAACTTAGTTTTAGTTTCTAAAGCTAATGGTCTAAAATCATGGTTTAAAAGACCACAATTCACTCTGTGTTTGACGATCACCTCATGTTTCATCTTTTTTCTAGTGTATCTTATATATTGTCTAAAATAAATCTGTTTTATTTTGGTGATTATCTCTGAAATCCCAATTGGAACAATAGGACAAGCATGAAAAAATAAAAAATAAAAATGCTTGGCATGACTAGCAAAGAATGCTTCATTATGTAGGACTTTATCACCTTCTTTCTTCTGGAAAGGAAGTATTCACAAGTTATTTCTTTTTCTTCTCTTATCTAAGTATTTCGACAGCTAAAATTCTCCTTTTAGTTCAAAGCAGTGTCCTACAACATAGTTAGTAGCACTACTATGTTTTGAATCTACACCTTCAAAACTTCCAGATACAGTTGCTTTTGGTTTGAAGGTATAGGTAAGATATGTGGTAAAGAATTTCCTAGAGGCCTGCAAGACTCAGTCACAAGAACAGATATTTGGGTCAAATATTGAACTGTACAAGCACTGTGTAACAGATGCTAGCCAGACAGGTATCTGGGTATTCTTTATTACATTTTTTTTGTGGGTATATGTGATATGCAGGGCCTCCTAAATCACATGACTCAGAGCAGGAGAGTAAATATTGGGACAAACTTGAAAGAGTCTAAGGATGATATTGATTGATCTAACTTCACTTCTTTATAACAATACTCTACCTTGATGATGGCTGTTAATGCCTTCTATTTTTATGGCTGAAGATTGCTGGTTTCTTCAACTGTTCTTTTTTTTAATGTTCTTTTTTAATTTCAGCATATTACAGGGGTAGAAATGTTTAGATTGCGTATATTGCCTTTCCCCTACACCAGAGTCAGAGCTTCAAGCATGTCCATCCCTCAGATGGTGCACACCACACATATTAGGTGTGTATATACCCATCTCCTCCTCCTCACCATTTGCCCAACACCCGATGAATGTTATTATTACATATACACTTAAGTGTTGATCAATTAATGCCAATTTGATGGTGAATACATTTGGTGCTTGTTTTTCCATTCTTGTGATACTTCACTTAGAATGGGCTCCAGCTCTATCCAAGAAAATACAAGAGGTGCTAGATCGCTAATGTTTTTTTGTGTGTATGTGACTGAGTAAAACTCCATGGTATACATATACATTTTATTAATCCACTCATGTTTTCATGGGCACTTGGGTTGTTCCACATCTTTGCAATTCTGAATTGTGCTGCTATAAACATTCTAGTGCAGGTATCTTTTTTATAGAATGTCCTTTTTTGTTCTGCATAGATGCCCAGTAATGGGATTGCTGGATCAAATGGTAGTTCTACTTATAGCTCTTTGAGGTATCCCCATATTGCTTTCCATAGAGATTGTACTAGTTTGAAGTTCCACCAGCAGTGTATGAGTGTTCCTATCTCTCCTCACCACACCAACATTTATTCTTTTGGGACTTTTTTATAGAAGCCATTCTCACTGGAGATAAGTTATATCTCATTGTGGCTTTGATTTGCATTTCCCTGATGATTAGAGATGTTGAATATTTTTTCATATGTTTATTGGCCATTAGTCTGTCTTCTTTGAAAAGTTTCTGTTCACATCCTTTGCCCACTTTTTGATAATTTTTTTATTTGTTTCTTCCTGATTTTTCTGAGTTCTATATAGATTCTAGTTATCAGCCCTTTATTGGATATATAACATGAAAATATTTTCTCCAATTCTGTAGGTTGTGTATCTGTTCTCATGATAGTTTCCTTGGCTGTGTAGAAGCTTTTTAATTTGATCAGGTCCCATTTACTTATTTTTGTTATTGCTGTCATTACCTTTGGGGTCTTCTTCATAAATTCTTTTCCTATGCCAATGTCTATAAGAGTTTTGCAAATATTTCTTCTAGAATTCTTATAGCTCTGTGCCTTAAGTTTAAGTCTGTTATCCACCATCAGTTGATTTTTGTGATAGGTAAGAGGTTCAGATCCTGTTTTAGTCTCCTTGATGTGGCTATCCAATTTTTCCAGGACCATTTATTGAATAAGGATTCTTTTCTTCAGTGTATGTTTTTGTCTGCTTGTCAAAGATTAGATGGCTCTATGAGAATGGTTTTATATCTGGGTTCTCAGTTATGTTCTATTGGTCTATGTCTCTGTTTTCGTGCCAGTACCATGCTATATTAATTACTATAGCCTTGTAGTATAGCTTAAAGTCTGTTAAACTATTGTCTCCCAGTTTGTTCTTTTTAAGATTGCTTTTGCTACATGGGGTCTTCTCTGGTTCCATACGAAGCGTACAATTATTTTTTCTAGATCTGTGAAAAATGATGTTGGTATTTTTTTATTTCAAGAAAATATGAGTGTACAAACATCTTTATTGAGTTTTATATCTTTGCCTCTCTCTAGCTGGCATTAGAGGTATTCCCTTCCATTCCACAATGCTCACAACATACCTCAGATGTGGGTCTACCCCCTCAACCCCTGAATCCCTGGTGAACACCACCACCATTTGAGCACCATAGTGTTAATCAGTCAGTACAAATTTGATGGCGAGTACGTGTGGAGCCCATTCTTCCAATTTTGTGTCATCTCACTTTTCATAATGGGCTTAAGCTCAATCCAGGATAATATAAGTGGTGCTAGCTCACTGTCATTTCTCAGAATTGAGTAATATTCCATTTTAGACATATACCAAATTTTAATAATACACTCATGAATTAATGGGCACTTGGGTTGTTTCCATATCCTTGCAAAAGTGAATTGTGCTGCCATAAACATTTGGGTGCAGATGTCTTTATTATAGAATATCTTATGCTCTTTTGGGTAGATGCCTAACAATGCTATTGTTGGATTGAATGGTATTTCTATTTTTAGCTCTTTGAGGTATCTACAAATTCTTTTCCACAAAGGTTGAACTAATTTGCAAGACCCCCAAAGAAATCACTGCAGCAACAAAAATAAACAAATGGGGTATGATCAAATTAAAAAGCTTCTGTACAGCCAAGGAAACTATCATTAGAACAAATAGACAACCTACAGAATGGGAGAAAATATTTGCTCTCTACACCTCTGATAAAGGTCTGATGATAAGAATCTATGTAGAACTCAAAGGAATTAACAAGAAAAAATCAAACAACCCCATCAAGAAATGGGCAATGGAAATGAATAGAAACTTTTCCAAAGAAGACAGAATAATGGTCTGCAAACATAAAAAGATGCTCAACATCTGTAATCATTAGAGAAATGAAAATCAAAACCACAATGAGATATCATCTAACCCCAGTGAGATTGACCTCTATCAGAAAAATCCCAAAACAACAAATGCTGGCAAGGATGTATGAGATGTTGATATTTTAATAGGGATTTCATTGAATCTGTAGATTACATTGAGTACTATAGAGATTTTAACAATGTTGATTCTGCCACCCAGTGAGCATGGTATGGCTTTCCATCTGTTTCTATCCTCTGCTATTTCCTTTCTCAAGGTTTGAGAGTTCTCCCTGTAGATGTCTTTTACCTCCTTAGTTCAATATATTCCTAGGTATTTTACTTTCTTTGTTGCTATTGTGGAAATTATTAAGTCTTTGATTTGGTTCTCAGTTTGACTATTGTTGGGGGACAGGAATCCTACTGATTTGTGCACATTGATTTTGTAACTTGAGACTTTGCTGACTTTGTGTATCAATTCCAGTAGTCTCATGGCAGAATCTTTGGGGTTTTCTAGATATAAGATCATCTCGTCAGCAAAGAGTGATAGTTTGACCTCTTCTGCTATCATTTGAATGCCCTTGATTTCCTTCTCCTGTCTGATTGCTAGTCTAGGACTTCCCACACTATGTTGAATAGAAGCTGTGATAGAGGGCAACCTTGTCTGGTTCCAGTTTAGTGGGAATGCTTTTTTTTTTTTACCATTCAATATGATGTTGGCTATGGGTTTTTTATATATGGCTTGTATCATTTTATGTTGATTCTTTGAAAAAAATAAACAAATTGGCATGGTTCTTGCTAGATTAATGAGAAGCAGAAAAGAAAGCTCTAATAAGCTCCATCAGGAATGAAAAAGGAGAAATTACAACTGATGCCATGGAAATACAAAATATCATCTATGAATACCACAAAAACCTCTATGCACATAAACTTGAAAATATGGGGGGGAAGGACAAATTCTTAGCAACAAACAACCTCCCTAGGTTCAATCAGGAAGAAATAGAATTCCTGGACAGATCAATATCAAGTACCAAAATTGAAGCAGCAGTAAAAAAATCTTCCTAAAAAGAAAAGTACCAGACCAGATGGTTTCACACCCAAATTTTGCCAGACCTACACAGAATAACTGGTGTCTATCCTGTAAAAATTATTCCACAACATCATGAAAGAAGGAGCCTTCCTAACACATTTTATGAAGCCAATATAACCCTGATACCAAAACCATGAAAGGATACAACAAAATAGAAAACTACAGACTGATATTCATTGTGAATATAGATGCAAAAATTCTCAACAAAATCCTAGCAAACCAAATTCAGATGCTTATCAAAAAAAAAAATAATAATCCATCACGACATCCCAGAGATGCAAGGATGGTTAAAAATATGCAAATCTATAAATATAATTCACCACATAAATAGAAGCAAAAACAAAGTACATATTGTCCTCTCAACAGATACAGAAAAAGCATTCAACAAAATTTAGCACCCTTTCATGATAAGAATGCTTAACTCTTCTCTTAAACTGCTTGGTTTACAGCATGACCTGAAATTTGGTGTATGTAATAGATGGCCACAGGCTCTAATTATTAGCACAGAATTTAGGAGATTTTTTCTTGTTCACTTTTTTTCCACTTCCAACTTCTTTCTTGACACCTTCCCACTGTCCACATAAATCCACCAAGCCTTGACCAAGGAATATCATCTCTTAGTGCACTATTTTCTTAATGTGACTTGAGAGTAATTTGTCAGCTTTATCTGCAATACTGTGCTATAAACTCTCTTCTTGTTGTATGTTGTTAATCTATCATACTGCAGCACCTTATTGGACCCTTTTTCTACCTGGTAATTATGCTTATCCACCTGTAAATTCCTTCTTGTCCTTGATACAACTTATTATTTTTCCCTGGCTATTCCCAATTCTCTTTCCCAGATACAGAAGGAGAAATACATCCCTGAACTTTATAGATACAAATATAACTAAATAGAAAAAGCATAACACTTGAATATAGTATCTTTTTACTAGACATGCATTCTGAATAGATCCATTACTCTCACTACTCTCCTTTCTACAGTCTTGAAGTTTTGACATCAGTTCTTTAAAATCTCCCTTTCCTCCACAATGTATGTCTACATATGCAGTCTCCAAACAAATTAGCTTTATGGAGGCAGCAATTTCGTATCATGCTGCTATTAAATTTTTAATAAAAAACTAAAAGAACTTTTTTTTTTCTTTTTCCATACAAACTTTTGTTACAAGAAATTTATTCATTGAAGTTTAGGGGTGATTAAAACAAGAATGTGGAAAGCATGGTGTAAATGAATTAATGCCAAAACTGGAAATGCAGGTGGGTAACAATAAAATTCTGTGTTGCTTCAAAGAAGTGAATGGTATTCCTTCCACTGAAATCTTAGCGGGACATGTCCTCAAGGGAGAAAACCATATGTATGTTAATGTGAGGTGACGGGCCACTTACAGAAGAGACAGAAAATGTAGCAGGAGTTTGCACATGAAGAAGAAAATAATCTCTAGTTTGAATGAAATTAGACTGGCGTAGCATGTATTTAAAAGTAAGGTAAACAGGGCAGGAGTAGAAATTTGGGAGAAGATAGCTATCACTGTGGTTTTTCTCTATAGGCTGGCCAGGATGGGTGACTGAATGCAGTAGAGTAAGAGGAAGGTTGAGCATAACAGATATACTATCAAGAAAGGAGGAATTTGTGTATCAACCATTTCTAACCATTTTCACAGTGCCTGTGGTGATATGCAAATGTTTTGCATATGCAGTAGGCAGAGATAAAATTAGATTTTCACATGATATTCTAAACTAAGCCATTTTACCTTTCATGACAAGACTTTATTTAAACTAGACACATCCAGAAATCCTTTTATAATATTGAGATTTATCATGAAATCATTTCAAACAGTAGAGAAATTCATAATGTCAGTTTTGCATATTATATTAACTTTCATATCATATCCTTATCTCATCAAAAGAATGTGGTTGCAAACGAACGGGGGAAATCCAGGATATTAAAGTAAAGCTATCAATCCAAAAGTTACTCTAATATTGGCTTGTGATAAATAACACTGCATAAGCTCCCAAAGCACAACAAGCTAGACTAAGTGCATTGTCCTAAGTACTTTTGGATATTAGGCTAGTCCTAGTTTTCCTACTGGTATTCTGAGGAAGAGTATTTGCTATTGCTAACATTTTCTACTGCACATGGAATAATACCACAGAGATACTTGAGTAATTTATATGCAAATCAAAGGGAAGGACAACTTGGTTATTAAAAGTATTCACTGGAGGTCTCTGGGACCTACTTTCCTTGTCAAGATGGGGAGATCTCCACCCAAGGCTCTGAAAGTGTCTTCTAGTCCCGACTGAGATGATTGCAGTTATTGTTATTTATCTCACATATTCAGATATCTGGTCTACAGGGTCATAAATGATGTTGCAAAACTCCTTTGTGAGCACATGGCACAAAAAATTCATTCTTCAACAAAGCAAAATGAACTATTTTTGCTCTTCTCAGACAGAATACAAGAACCTTCATACAAATCCACTTTAGAAAGTATTTTCTCATAATAATGTATATAGTATTATAGAACTAGAAACTATTAACACATAAGCCAATGTTGGTCTCTTCCATATTTTAAAGTACATTAGGGATCCATAAACTGGATTTTTAAAGAAAAAATTCTTCAAGCCTGTAAGCATACACACTAAATGCCTGCTAAAGTCTTATTCATTCATCCTGGACCTCTTTGAGAACCGTACCCACAAATAACATAAAGGCTATTTATAAAAAAAGAGCTTACAATCTGCTTCATGAGTCAACAAAAGAGTAGGCTCATTATATATATATTTCCTAAATTGGAGTTATTCTTCTTTTTTCCTCTTTTTCTTGCCCACTGGTTTCCAACCAGAGGTGATTTGCCCACAAGGGAATATTTGCAAACATCTAGAGACAGTTTTGATTGTCACACACTCAGGGAGCCGAGTAACAGGCATCCAGTGGGTATAGGCCAGAGATACTGCTCAGCATCCTACAATGTATATGACCCCCTCACCCACCATCACACACATACGTGAAAAGAATTACCCAGTCCAAAGTGTCAATAGTGCCACTTCTGAGAAACCCCAAACTAGCCCTTTACATTTATAATCAGGGAGACCCATAAAATTTATTTTTTAAGTGATACAACTCTTCCTCATCCAACAAGTGATAAACTCAGCTTTGTGTACTTAGTTATCGTGGTCTGTGCATATTTATTTGACATGAGACATAAACCAAAAGGATGCTTGGTAAGACATTAGCATTTGCATCCAAATCAATCAGACTATTTGAATGAAATAAGAAGCTGTTTAACTGATATGATCCATTAGCTGCATAGCATGTTGAAGCCTATAACCCAATTTAGTTATCACATATGGCAGGGCACAGTACGAGGTGAGTTTTGGGTTTCTCTTGCTACTAAATGTGAAACTTCTCATGACTATCAAGGAAGGTGAGGATCACTCTAGACATATGTAGGATAAAGAAGTCCTAGGACCAGTATAATATCTGTTATGTCTGAGAATCAGCTCTTCTATCACCATCTAGAACTTTCAGGGAATTTATTTTTAAGGAAAAACCTCTTCTCTTTGAATTTCAAAAATATTTTATCAATCCAATTGTGCCAGACTCCATTCATCATTTTTATTTTATCTCACCCTTGGTTGTGGAAAATCACTTGTATTTTTATCCTTTTTATGTGTATTATTGTCTTCCAAATCATATTATAAATGCCAGAACTTTATCTTATACCCTTTAGTAATATGTATATTGGCCAGCACAACTCTATATGAACAAATACTTCATGAAAATCATAAGTTATAGACCATGCAGTCCCAATCCAAAGGAAAAACAATCTCTTGAACTTCCTAGGATGAAGTTTCTAAACTTAGCTATGTGAAGTTAAATAGCAAATATGCTTAGCTTATTTTAATAAAAGAGCTTTACAGCCTGACCCAGGATGTGAACATGAATGTGAAAACAAACAGTTTAGGTTTGATTGCATTAATATTTTATTGGAATATGTCTAGGCAAATTGTAGATTGATTGTAAACAGTATACAATCAGTGGCTATAGAAAATTCTGCCATCCAATAAGACTTTAGCTGCCTTAAGGAGTAGCAAATTTGTAGATAAATAATTCAGACTTTTGATTTTCTAATTTAAACTGTATCACTCACTTAAGCAGTTTAGCTGATTATAATTATGAAAACATGCCATGTACTTAGCAGCAACATACACATTCTCCTATGGTCCAGATTACTAATAGATTCGATGATGTTATTTTTTCAATGTTAATGTCAAGGTTTTTAATACATGAAACCACTGACACTGAGATCAAGCATTTTATTTCAGGAAAAAAGTCTTATCCTTTTTATCCTATCAATATGACAGGTAGAAAAATGATTACTCATGGCTATTGCTTTATTATGCTTTCAAATATATTTGCTACTTTAATTAGACCATCTTGAATTAATATAAGTAAATGTAGTTTGTAACCCAAATGCTGGCTCTTGGTGTTATGATAGTGCATTGCTTGAGGCACTAAAGTACCAAAGTTTTTACTTTTACAGGAAAATAATGATTATGTCTATTTGACTCAGCTTGCAAAACCAGGAGATCAAGGTGAAGATAGGGTGCTTTCAGTTCCATTAATGTCAGTATTTACTGAATGCCTTCTATATGCCAGGGACAGTGTAAAGAATAGGGGATAAAAGATTAATGAGATGCTGCTGCTCTCAAGGAGATCACCGTGTGGAGCTGAGATGCAGAGTCATCTGGAATAGACATCAAGATAAGAATTGATCGGTAGGCAAAAAGGGACCAGAGTTGGTAAAAAGAGAGGCAAAGTCATTTTTGAATTAAAGAGTTTAATTTTTTTTAACTCAAAGTCAACCATTCCAGAAAAATGCTGAATTTCTCTCCCTCTCTCTTTCGTTTAGTCATTAAATTCTTACACATATTAAAGGCATTCCTGGATACCAAGAACAACCACAAGCATTATTAGATAGTGGGCTTTGACATTGTTCCCTCCCCCTGCTACCTTTAATCATAAACTAGGAGACTATTATTTCTTTTACTTCTCTCCAATCCCATATTCCAACTCTTGTTATGAGATTTGGTCACTCAGATCCCTAAGTTCCTACTCATCTCCATGACATAATCCTCACTCCTAGCCCCTGTACAGACTGTTTTCAGGTAACACTCAGGTAACATTTCAGGTAACATTCTCTTTGAAGTATGTGCCATTTATGGACCCTTTCTTATATGCAAACACTCAAAATATCTCCCTACCATATCTTATTTCTTCACATCATAGTGTTCTGGTAGGTGAAACCTAGGCAATGTGATACAATTGATAGCGATAAATGTTCCCTCATGACACATGTGCTGTTTCAAGTTTCTTTGAAAAAAAATTTTTTCTGTAAGTAGAAATTCTCAGTTTTATGTTTTTATTTTTTTTAAGACATGAAAAGTATCTAGGCCCAGACAGCTTTGCAATCATCATATAATATTGTCATTCCTCAAATTCATCATATAGTCAGCCACATGCCCTATGTACACTTATATGTGTTATTTAAGGGCATTATATTTGTGCAATATACCTCAGTGAGGAGAATACATCTTAGCACATGAATGAAAACTGGAGTAAGAACTATTCAATCTAAATCTTCACAAACCTCCTCAAACCAACACATACATCAGAAAAGAATATTGCTATTATATATAGTCATTAACAAATATTTATGTATTATACCACAGCCTATTTTAGCCTCAAAAAACCTATTTATAGTGTTCACTAGCAGGTGAAATAACTATCCTTCACATAATGTTTCTTTTTCTCTAGAGGTTTCAAGTCTCAGTAGGTCAAAATATAATATATTTTTCTGTGTTGTATATGGCAGTTATAATCAATTACTTTTATTACAGTGAAACCGGAGGGTGAATAGTTCTGAGACATAAAATATTTTATAACAACTTGAATTCTCAAGGGGAGCAGTAGGTATCTTTCAATAATTTCTTGTGCTTATAAATTAGGACTTTTTATGCGAATTGGTTTCTGGAAGAAATCCTCTAGATTCTTCTAGATTTGTGGTTCTCAACCTTTATAGCTCTTGGGGACCTTTACAAAATTCTGATGCCTAGGACATGATCCAAAGTAATTAAATCAGAAGTGCTGGTTCTTTTTAAAGCTCCATTGAGGTTAAACTACCCTTCTAGGGCGAAAACACGATTAACCATGCTGATGGACATCTGGCCTTGGGGAGGTGAGAACCACTAATGATAAGGAATGTGCAAGGAGAATTCCCATCCCCATTTAAAAATTCAAGAGTGGTTTCTCCACCTGGCTTCCAGGTCCCAAGCTTCTTGTAGTACTATGGGAAGGAGAGAACTATGAGAGGCCAGGTGCCTAGACAGCTTGGTAGGTAGTTCTAATGAGCAGAGAGAACCAGTGGGTTTGAAGACTGCTAGAGAAAAGGGAGCCACTGCTGCTTATGTTTAAAAAGCCATATACTTAGCTATCCCAAAAATAATGGGATTAAGTACGATTTTTCAGATAAATTCATAGAGTGATAATAGATCAAGATCAAATGCATTGGTTTTTGTCTTTTTAAAAAGATTTGAAAATTGTCATCAGCCTATGCGATAAATAACGCAGGGGCTTTTATATCACCCTATTGACAAATGTGGTTAACAATGAGGTTCTGGGAGAAGGTAAGTAACATATCCAAAATCATACAAACAGTAAAAAAAATTTTTCAAAAAGCCACACTAGAACTGATTTACTTAATCCTAGTCCTACTTCTTGTCTATTCTGCTTTTCTGACAGTGAAGGAATTGATACATTTAATTTTACTATGTTGGAAGAGAAAATTTAATGTGCCTCACTTTAAATGTGACTAATTAGTGCCTACATGAACATGTTTGTTGGGGTAAAGTCTGGATTGCCCATTCCTCTTTGATATTGATATTTCTGTAAAAGGGCCACTAAAACATTATAAAGCAGGAAAGCAAAGCATAAAAATCCTAGACCTTGAATTACAGGTAAATAAATGTAGCTGTTATATATCAGTGAAGTGGGGTCATTGAGTTTATAAAACAGTAAACCTAGATCTAGATTTTACACTGAAGGAAATCCAAAGCACCATTTGTTTTCTTGAATTATGCATTGGAGATTGGGATTTCTGGAATACTTAGCACTGATTGTCGCTAAGGGAATGGTATAGATTTAACTGCACTATTAAGTGTGATAAATTGTGCTCAGAAGGGCAATTTCATATACCCCATCCTTCCAAGCTCAATTCTTTCTTTAAATAGGTTTGGTCAAAGTTTATAAAGATCATTCATTTCGCTTGGAGTTATCTACAGGTTTCTTATGCCCTAGTAGCACTTTTAACAATAAATCTGAGCAATAGATTGCCTATATAAAACATGATCTTTTATTACTCACTTTTATCTTTTAGATTTCTTTTATAGATGAGCCTTCTTGATAAAGAAACAGATGTTAGAGCCAAAATAGCACAGGCAGCACTAGTTACATGTCTTTGCTCTATCCTTCACAGAATTGGAGTGTATTTAGGAATAACCTCAAATTTAACATTTCCTATGATGTTTATTTTCATTGTTTGTTGATAACCAGAATCCTCATGTCATATACATGTATATTTAAGATAAAATAAGACAAATTTCCCCCCCTTATCTATAACTAGATATAGATTCATTTTTCATAAGAGTGAATAAAAACTCATAAAATCCTTTATAATAGTGTCATCCACGTGAGCGCAAAATTATATTGACTGAGATAAAACAATAATCTTAGTCTCCATGTGTCTGTCTCTCTTTCTTTACTTTTATTTTTTATGTCCTAATCCTATTTTATTTTTTGTATCAGAATTTCCTTCTTATTTATTTATTTATTTATTTTATTTCAGAGGGTATACATGTTTTGGTTACATGGATTGCTTTTGTACTGCTTGAGTTAAAGTTATAGGTGTGTCCATCACCCAGATAATGTACATTGTACCTGTTAAGTATCATTTCACCTATTACTTCCTGCCTCCTCCCACCTGCTTGACTTCTGCTGTGTCTTACTTCCATATGTGCACATGAGGCTTATCAGAGAATTGGAACAAGACACGATGCCTACTGTCACCACTTCTATCAACATAAGTGCTGGAAGTCCTAGCCAGAGCAATCAGGCAAAAGAAGGAAATTAAGGGTGTCCAAATAGGGAAGGAGGAGGTTAAACCATTGCTCTTTGCTGATAATCTGATCTTATATACAGAAAACTCCAAAGATTCTGTGAAGAGACTACTAGAATTAATAAATTCAGTGAAGTCTTAGGTTATAAAGTCAATATACACAAATCTATACATGAATAGTCAAGATGAGAATCAAATCAAAGATTCAATACCTTTCACAATAGCTACAAAGAAAATAAAGTACCTAGGGATATATTTAACCAAGGAGGTGAAAGATCTCTACAAAGAGAAGCAGGAATCACTTAGGAAGGAAATTATAGTTGATGTAAACAAGAGGAAAAAAATATCATGCTCATGGATTGGCAGAATCAACATTGTTAAAATGTCTGTACTACCCAAAATGATTTACAGTTTCAATGCAATCCCTGTCAAAATACCAAAATCATTTTTTGCATATCTAAAAACAAATAATTCTATGCTTTGTATGGAACCATAAAATAGCCCAAATAGCTAAAGCAACCATTAGCAAAAGGAAAAAATCTGGAGGTATCACTTTACTAGACTTTAAGCTATACTACAAGCTATACTCCAAGTAACCAAAACACCATGGTGCTGGCACAACAAATAGAGACATAGACCAATGGAATAGAACAGAGAATCCAGATATAAAACCATCCTTTTATTGCCATCTGATCTTTGACACAACAGACAACAATATACACTGGGGAAAAGAAGCCCTATTCAATAAAGAAGCCCTATTCAAAAAAGCTGGAAAAATTGGATAGCCACAGCTGGAAGATTAAAACAGGATTGAAATCTCTCACCACTCACAAAAATTAATTCAAGATGGATAACAGATTTAAACCTAATACATGAAACCATAAGAATTCTAGAAGAAAATGTTGGAAAAACTCTTCTAGATATCAGCGTAGGCAAAGAATTTTTGAAGAAGTGTCCAAAGGCAATCATAGCAACAACAAAAATAAATAAATAGGACTTGATTAAATGTAAAAGCTTCTGCACAGCCAAGGAAACAATCAATCAGCAGAGCAAATAGACAACTTACAAAATGAGAGAAAATATTTACATGTTATACATCTGGTAAAAGGCTAATAATTAGAATCTACAAAGTACTCAAGTCAATCATCAAGAAAAAAGTCAAATAACCCCATTAAAAGGTGAGCAAAAGACATGAACAGAAACTTTTCAAAGGAAGATAGACTAATGGCCAGGAAACGTATGAAAAAATGCTCAACATCACTAATCATCAGGGAAATGAAAATCAAAACCACAATGAGATATCACCTAACCCCAGTAAGAATGGCTTTGATCAAAAAGTCTGAAAACAACAGATGCCAGTGTGGACGTAGAGAGAAAGGAACACTTAAACACTGCTGGTGGGACTGTAAACTAGTATGAACTATATGGAAAATAGTATAGAATCTGTTTCAAATTATATATCCTTTCCAAATATTTAAAATTTTAGTAATCCATCTTGAATCATCTTAATATATATGAGTGGCTACATCAATTTTCAAAATTATTTTAAAGGATATATATACCAAAAGAAGGTTTTGGTTGCATAAAACTCTGAGTAGTGCAGCCTTCTCAAAGATAGCTTCATATACCAATAAGCCATTTGTCCCAGAATCTTCCAGTGGATAAGACACACTTTGAAGATGCCTACCTGAGTTGATTTACACTGAGATTATAAACAAGCTCTTATGTTCCACGGGTCCAGATACATGAAAGATTTTTCAGTCCCTCTGGGGTAATTGAGTACTAATGCCAAAAGAGAATTCTGTAGGATTCCCTCTTGTCTATATGTTTCATAGTTCCCAAAAGTCAGATGTCAAAGGAATTAAATCCAGGACTCTGGTCAGAATTGATTTCAAAATGATGGCAGCCACCAGATTTTTCCTTTGTGTGGGAATATGCTTAATATAAGGGATCTAGTCATTTGGGGCCTAAGACAAACTTTCTTAGAGCTTACAGAAACTCTGTGAACATTGTAAGAATGGAAAAGACAAGAGCTTATGTTCTCATTTGGAGGGCATGCTGTGCTTTAGTCACCATTTTATTAGATTATTTCCTAGAGCACTCTTAATCCAAAGTGATAAAAAAGAGTTTTGCATAATGGTCCTGTAAATCAGATTTATTAGGTCACACTTGAGAATAAGGTTGAAAAAATCAACTCTATGGAAATTTTATCTTATTAACTTTTATTAAAAATGTGAATATATAAATTAATCTTTGTATTATCATTGCCATGACTTATTTTACATTAATAATCCTTCAATGAAAATAATTCCTAATACAAAGATTAAAAATCAAATGAAAAAGCTCAAGCTATGTGTAAAATGTGTTAAATAAGAAAACTGTATTACCGACTTTAAATGGGTTAAATATCATTTTTTAAAATTTCTTGGTATTTGGATTTAGTACTCTGGGAAACTCATTTTTTTTTTTAAGAAGAGCTTTTAAAACAAGATCTTAGACATAGAAATTTTATAGACTTGTAACAAATATAGATTACTTGGGTCAGTAAAATGACACCAACCTAAAAAAGACAAATCTTTCTAAGGAAGAAATAAATAGATGATAGAGATATATGATAGGTAGATGAATAGAGATTCATAGATAAATATACAGATGGATATACAGAGCTACGTATGTATTTAAAATATTAATATATAAATGATAGAGTGCTAAGGATGGCAAGGAACCCAAGTAAGTTAGACTGAGATTTCATTACAAATGTGACATTCCACCAGATCTGTCTCCAACCTTAATTGTTTCCCTAGTGGGGATTATGGAGACTTCTATGACAGGAATCTCAGTCATGTCTGAAGATACAGAGGTTTGGGACAAAGCACTTATTTCAATGAGGGACAGAAAGGATTTCCTGGAAGTGAATTTGTCCCAAAGTTAGAAGGAAATTGTAATATTGTACAAAATTGACAGCATGCTTAGTGGTGACTCTTTATTGATGTGTACCAAACCTGGTATCCTGGTAGCAAACACGTGTACTTAGAAGTGAATGAGCTACAGCAAAGTTAGAAAAGTTTGCACCTTGGGAGCTAAACACAGATTATGGGCTGAAATGAACATAATTCAGAGCAGTGGGGACTGTTCCTCTACTCATATTCCTCTAAAGAATGAGAAGCACTAGGACTCTGGCCTGAGAAAGATGGAATAGCCGTGAGCAAAGGAGAGATGGGAGTGAATGTATGAATGACAGTGCCTTAGAACAGCAACAGAGTCTTTTAATAGTGGAATGCACTGCATGACAGAGGCAATAGGACCGGACAAAATCCCAGAGGCAAATTGAAGAGGCCAAAGATGCTCCTAGGCATACAGAATGGAAAGAATTTCCAAAAAGAGTATCTGCAGTATGGTCATCAGAAATGTAGTTCATGAACCACACAACTCCCAATTCAGGGATCTTTTTAGAATTGAGTATATGGCTTAGGCCTGAGGCTTAAGCAGATCACTATCTCTTCTTAACCCACACCTAAATTTTAGGAATCCTACCCTCAGGTAAAAGAGATAGACACAAAAGCTCAGAACCATATTTAGAAGGTGACTATTGTTTTTTTTTACAATTGGACAAACTGAGAATAACTGAAAATAAGAAGATAGAAATTAGAAAGAAGAAGATTCTGTCCAATGTAGTCACTCAATTAAGCTCAAAAGAAGTAGGAAAATGCAAGACCCGGATGGCTCTCTGTTCATGGCAGCAAAGAGACAAAGCCATCAAAGGTTGTCCCCTGTAAGGAATGATGACGTCCTCCAATAATAAAATGTAGCCAAATAAATGTCCTGAGCTTTGTTTTATAGAACAAATTCCTATCTTCTCTTTGAAATTGAAGTTTATCTAAAGTAGTAGCCTGAGTTAGAAGAGAGGGCAAGAGAAATCTTAGCCCCATCAGCTGGTATTTGACAAGTGCAATAGTTGTTTCCATCCTGACAGCCAAATTATCTGGAGAGTTTTAAATAATTACTGATACCCAAAGCATACTCTATCACTAAAGAACCAAAATCTCGAGGAGTGAGGACCACACATTTTTATTTTCAAATTGCTCATGCAGTAATTATGATGCTACGATTAAGTCTGTAAATCACTAATCTAAAAAGTTTGTGAAAAATTAGTCCTTATTTTCAAATATCTTTAGTAACTTGTTCCACAGGAATGGGTACAAGGATGAGAGTTGAGCCAGGCCACCCCTCTCTTGTAAATCCTGAGGGACTAGGCAGGAGAGAGGCATGCCAGCAGATGCCTAACGCTTTAGCAACCTGCATGGTTCAGGTCCTCTGACAGCAGTTGCTGATTCTTCCTATTTTATACACTGAGCCATGTTTTCAGGTGGTTATGAACCAAACCAAACAAAGTAGAAAGACTAGAAATCTTTAGCTTTAACCAATAAAACTCTGCCCAATTGTAAGATTTAGTATCATTAGTGCCAAAGGCATCTCAGAATAATTGTCTCCATAAGCTGACTTTACTCCTTCAGCTCTTATTCATTGTTTATTGTTAAATTTGTTATTAATGCAAGTCTTCCTAAGTACAGATTTAAATCAAATTTACCCTACATAGCACAAGTTTCTTAATTTAAAATTATAATAATGTAATTATGCTCTATATTCTGTATTTTATAAATCCATTTAACCAAACCAACTTTGCAACAAGCATTTATTATATGATACTGTCTAAAATATACTTTATATTGATAGAAAGAGAACCAAAATTGAAGTTAGGGAACCTGAAACTTGCCTCACTTATTTTTTCTTCCGAAGACTTAAAAACTTAGAGGAGACATTTTACCTCTTCAAGTGATAGTTTTCTCATCTATAAAATGGAGATCATAACCTTACCAACTTGCCTCTTAAGATTGTGTACAAAATACAGAATTCAATATAAAATGATATAAAATACAATGCAAGTGTAAGACGGTTATTATTTAAATAGCTAGGCTCAAATGTGGAATGAAGTTGAAACAAGTTTAGGACTCATAACTTGATGAAGGAATGAATGAAAGCATAATGTCATGATGATATTGAGGATTTGTTGCCTACTACATCCTACTGAATGTAGTAATAGAGTTATTCTCACATGCGCTTTTTTTTTTTTATTTTGGCATATTATGGGGGTACAGATTTTAAGGTTTCAATAAATGCCCATTTCCCCCCCTCCCCCCAAAAGTCTGAGTCTCCATCATGACCATCCCCCAGATGGTGCACATCTCACTCATTATGTATGTATATACACACCCCCGTCCCCCCTCCCCCCTCCCACCTGCCCAATACCCTATTACTGTAGTACCTATGTGTCCACTTAGGTGCTAGTCAGTTAATACCAGTTTTCTGGAGAATATATCTGGTGCTTGTTTTTCCATTCTTGGGATACTTCACTTAGTAGTATGGGTTCCAGCTCTAACCAGGAAAATATAAGATGTGCTATATCACCATTGTTTCTTAGAGCTGAATAGTACTCCATGGTATACATATACCACATTTTATTAATCCATTCTTGGATTGATGGGCACTTGGGCTGTTTCCACAGCCTTGCAATTATGAATTGTGCTGCTATAAACATTCGAGTACAGGTGTCTTTTTTGTAGAGTGTCACTGGATCATTTGGGTAGATGCCCAGCAATGGGATTGCTGGATCAAATGGTAGATTCAGTTGTATCGCTTTAAGGTATCTCCATATTGCTTTCCACAGAGGTTGAACTAGTTTGCAGTCCCACCAGCAGTGTAGGAGTGTTCCTCTCTCTCCGCAACCACGCCAGCATTTATTGTTTGGAGATTTTTTGATAAAGGCCATTCTCACTGGGGTTAAGTGATATCTCATTGTGGTTTTGATTTGCATTTCCCTGATGATTAGAGATGTTGAGCATTTCTTCATATGTTTGTTGGCCATTCTTCTGTCTTCTTTAGAAAAATTTCTGTTCAAGTCTTTTGCCCACTTTTTAATGGGGTTATTTGATTTTGTGCTCCTATTTGTACCTGTTTAAGTGTCTAGTTTGCAATAAAAGCAAAGGTTTGTGCTAAAGTCATAATTTGCTGTATTATGTCTGCAATTGAAGGTAGAAGCAGCTTTTCTTGTTTAGATGTTGTGAAGTCTTTATTTTTCTTTTTTTCTTGTTTAAATTCTTTGGCTTCCGTTTTGAAGGCTGAGAAAGCAAACATCACCTCTCTTATCTCATTCTGCAGGTACAGGTCTTTTTTCAATTGTGATGGGAAAGCATTCCCAAGAGCAACATTTCAATCAGTACACTAGTTTTTTTTAGTCACATTCTATTCCAGTTATAAGAAACTAGTAAATTTGCATATGTGGAATCACAAATTCCTAATATATTTTTTTCAATGAATTGATTGTACTTTTTAAAGAGCTGCTAATAATTTAGCAAAGCAATAAATTATGCTTTTAAATCTTTTGCCCACATCTTATTTTCTTGTATATCCCCCTTTTCTGTTTATATAAATGTTATCCTTCTAATCATTTATTGTTGAAAACATCTGAGTCATTTGAATTCGAGCACTGTTTTTAAATTTTTCTTTTTTTTTTTTTTTACTTCGTCTGCTGGTTTGGATGTAATAGATTTTATTTTTAGTAATTAAAACTTCAACATACATACTTAACCATATGTATTTCTAGCATGATCTAAAATTTTTCACCAATCACTTTATGCCTAACTATCCTTTAAATACTTCCACTGTCATCTTGCAAATCATTGCTGTTTGGAGATTTTGTTCCAGCACTTTTAAAGACAACTACAAAATGAGTCATGTATGACAGCCAATAATAAATGTTCCCAAAATATTTTCCTGATTAATTTGTAGTTTCTTAACATTTCACTTCTTTTCTATGGATTTGATTTTCATGCTGCATGTATCCTTGAGAAGTCCTTTGAAAGCTTGCAGAACTAAACCACACATTCCAATTTCCATGGATTCCCAGCTGGCTTCCACACCTACAATTCTACAGAAACTGCTACTGCAAGTGTCTTCAATAACCTCCATATCATTCAATCCAATGAATTTTTATTACTCAACTTAGACCAACTTAGACGGGCTCTCGGAAACATTCACCCAGCTTCTGTTCCTTCCTTTGTGAGGACTCTTCTGCCCCGGAGTCACTACCCACTCACCACGTTTGCCTTTTCCCTTTTTAGGCACTCCTCCACTTCCTTTCAGATGCCTTATCTAATCTCTAACTGCCTTCCACTTACACTTTTCATTTAAACCCTTTCTAGATCATCTCATCCATCCATTTGCCTTTAAATGTCACACAGGTGCATTGATGGTGAAAACAGCTATATCTATATCTATAGGTATATATATGGCTAATCTCTCAAAACTGTATATATTAATATATCTTGGTCTCTCCATCTGGTTATCTCCCATTTATCTAAAAGTTAACTTGTCCTAAACTGAACCCTTGACTTTTGAATCTTCCAAATGTATTTCTCCTTCAACCTTCTCCATCTCTCCACATTGGCACCAGCATATGTTATGTGGTCAAGTTGTGGCCTGGTGATCAATAGTGATACCAATAGTGATATCTTCTCTCCGTCCTCACTAGTAAGTCAAATAACTATACGTGCAAGTTTAAATCTGCTTTCTTCCATGTCCACTGTCACATTCCTCACCTGTTAGCCACAGCCTAATGAAATAATTCTTAAGCAAGTTTCCTATTTCCTCTCACCCTCATAAAACCATTGTTCACTCAGTAATAAATTATAAATGTATATTTTTTAAAAGTATGATTTTTAAACAATATACATATTTTTTTAAAAAGCATGGCTTTTAAAAAATATAAATTTACATCCTGTCAGCTTTTTGTTAAAAAGTGAAAATTATTATTGTCATCCTTGAGATAAATATAAAACCTTTAACATAGCCAGTAAGTTCTTGCTTACTCCTACTGTGAGATTTTCAGCCTGTTTTTTTTCCTGTATCTGGAATGTTTTCCCTCCATTCTTGGCCTGACTTACTGCTATACTTCAGAGCTAAATGACTAACATTTTTCTTTTTTTTACTCATTCATTTATTCAACAAATGTTTCTTGAATTTCTTATTTACAAGGCTTTATCTTAGGTACTAGGATCAATTAGTGACCATGGTAGAAGAGAAAGGATAGAAAAGAAGGAAGATGGACAGATAGGTAAATCGATAGAATATATATCTTTATCAATACGTTAAGTGCTGTGAATTTCTAAATGAAGCCTTGTCTAATACCAATCTAAATTGGCTTTTCCTTGTTCTCCTTCATAACAACCTGACTTATATTATTTTTATACCATTTATAAGAGTTTATAATAGTGCATTTATTCAGGTAATGTTTTGCTCGGAGGATGCTTTTTTACTACACTATAAACTGCATAAGTTAGGGACAATGCTTCTTTTAGCACCACTCTATCTTTGGAATTAAAACTGGTCCTCACATATAATAGGTGTTCAATAGATACTTGTTGAACAACTACCTAATGTTGCTTTTTAATGTTAATCTTTATTAATTTTATCCTGAATGCTCCCAGGAGATGTTCTGGACCAGACACAAATTTCTTCTTATCTCACAGTAAAAAATGAGTACATCAACTTCCCTTCCCCTATTTTTGGGGTTACATGATGAGAGCTGATAGTATTTTTTTTCTATTCGAGTAGCCAAATACTCCACAGGAGAGAGACAAAGTAAAATGATATTTGCTAATAAGGAGGAAGGAAGCAGCTATCTCTCTCCCTTCCTATAAGGATCTCCTTGGAGACTCTGAATGCTAATGGGCTTGAATTCTAACTTCAATCTCTTGGTATGTAAATAAAATATCTTCAGAAGGCAGATAGCCCCCTGTGTCAGGGGATTTATTTCTTCTGAAACATCAATGCTGGGAAAATAATGCTCTAGTCTCCTTGGCACCCTGAAGCTTAATCTTGGGAACTATTCCAGCTATAACCATTTGGTCCTCTTGAGGAAATATGAGTTTTATTATCCTTTCAGATCAGAGCCATTAACTAGACAAATGGCTATAGACATAATTCTCATGTATGTGAACAGTAAAATGTTTCCCTGTCTCAGGATGCTAAGGATTTTTACAGGAACCCTGAGAAATCCAGGGAAGTTTTATTTCCCCACAACTAACTAAATGAAAAAAAAAATGAATGAATGTAGGACAGTTGTATATGGACTGACCTTTCAGATGTGAACTTACTTCAATAATCTCATTTATATTTTTGTTGGGTGGCAGTCATCTATGGTCTTTCACAGTCCTATAATTCTGAGTGAGTGCACCAAAAATTCAAGGCCCTGACAGCTCTTTACCTTGGCCATTTCTCAGGGTTATGTTTACAGTGAGCAACCTTGAGGGATGAGATAATGTCTTCTTTTAGGACAAGAACATGCTTGCTTACTGCTTTCTGTGAATTGGTGAATTCCCCATGCCTAATATCCTCTATGTGCAGCAACCATCTGGGCCTTCCACATTGGCCCCGGTGGACTACTAGAACAATGAGAACCAATGAAAACATGATGTTCATGCTCCGGTGAGAAATAAAGACCTTTTATTCTGACCCAGGAGTCTCATGTCTTCTGCCAGCATCTGGGAAACAGTAACACCAGGCTAACCTATTAGCTCATAAGGAGGACAAAACAAATCCCACAGCTTGACAGTTTTCTTTAGTACACTGTTGAGATATAACAGGAGGTTGAGTTAACAATTAATTTAATAGTACCTTGGATGTGCAGTATAGTTTTGGATCTGCAACAAGAATAATGTTGCCCTTTCTGTTCCTATTGGTCTCACCTACAGGTCACTCAAATTATCCCCAGTGAGGCATCAGGTTCAGCTGATACTCTAGTTTGTGCGATATATGCCTTTAGGGGATTTTTGCCTTCACAGTTAGCGCCTGCAGTGTCTGTCAACCTAATTCCACTGATAATTTAGGGACACTCTATCTATCAGAGCAGAAGGGTCATTGGAATGGCCATGTAGCATTTCTAGCTGAGATGTATTATCAAGCTTTACTGACATTCTCATTATTTCCCAAATATACCAAATATATTTCCCAAATCCCCAAATATACTTTTATTCCCCTGGGATTTTACATATATATTTTTCTTTTGATCCCAATATATTGCCTTTATACTCATCTTTTATAACCAAATTTAGGGTTGCACTTTTATGACATCTGACTCTCCCTTATGAGACTCAAATTTGTTCCTTCCCCTTAGTTTGCTCATATAGTAGGTATATATCTCTATTATGAACTGGTTAAGCCTGACATATTCCTTTCATAACTGAGAAAGAGTGATTACCAAATTATACCAAAATAAATGCTTAGAAAACTTTCAAAAATCTATTTATGCTCATCAAAATATTATCCACTACATAGTTGCTGTTACATACTGAACAAGTAGTTATGTCTGTCTGAATGTCAGCAAACAAGTAGCTGGTATCTATTCGAACTCCTTGTTTTACAGGTTAACTTGTCTACTAGATTTAATTATTACCCATTATGTCATAGAAATAGTTGACAGAGCCTCAGTCCACCGGGAAAGGGGAAGGAAATGTTAAATGTATCTGAAATATACCCAGTATACACCTAGCCTCTTCTAGATTATTCTTAAATAAAATTGTTTCTAAAATAGGTTTATATTAAAATATATTATAAAATTGTTTCTGATATTGAACTGGTGCTAGGACCATAAAACTTATTTTTTTTTTTAGAAAAAGCAAGGATTCAAAATTGGAATTGGGAAAAGATAAAAATGAGTTTCAAAGAACATATTATTGGAACTCTATTTTACTGTCATTGCTTCATTTTAAGGCCAGCTTCCAGATTTTTTAACACTAAGATGAAATGATAGCCTGGGAGGAAGTTTCATTATTATGTTTTAGAGAAAAATATGGCCATTTCATGTTTTAGTTGAAAACATAAAATGAGCACTAAGTAGAACTTGTATCTATCACCAGATTTATTAATGCAAAAGTTGAAACAATTTATTTTTTCAAATCATTAACTAGAAATATATCTCATTTGATCATTTTTAATCTCTTGCATTTGAAGACTTTATGCCAGTCAACAAATTATATAATGTGTTAAATAGCATTAACAAATGTGGGTATTTATAAATTGCTATGTATACAAAATTAAGACTACATGCCTTCTTTGCAATTATTTTAGACTTATTGCTATTTTAAAATTAAATGGTGATAGGTTTAAAACAATTTCAAAGAAGGCTGTGGTCACTAAATTGGGAAAAGTTCAGTTTCCAATAAGAAAATGTTATGAGTCTAAAAAGCAAAAAAAAAGAATTTCTTCTAAACCATGACAATTATGCTGGTAGCAGTCAGCCACTTCATTCAGCGATCCATTTAGATGATTAATATTAAGACATTCAGTGGCAAATCTCATAGAAAAAAGTCAAGTTTGGGTTGGCATGTTTGAAGGTGCTTATTAGAGTAGTATAAATAATTAACTAGATAAATTAAAATGGACCATGCCTGGGCAGAGGTGACAATGTGTCATTATAAATAATTATTTCAACTCATTGCATATGAGATCTAAAGGACAATCAATGAGACAGAAAGAACTCATTTATCCAACATCAACGAGGAAAGTAACTATCCTTATAATTATATATTTTAGATAGCTTATTTCTTTACATACATAAGTTAGTATTTAATCATTTATAGTGTCAAAATCTCAAAAATGCATTACTTACTTCTAAATGGAAAATAATGTCTATAGTTGAATGTTCTCTTGACATAGGGTTTAGATTGTGACAATCAAATATTTTACTCCCTGTGAACTGGCCATAGTTATTAGCCTATTAGCCTTTGTCAACTTTCCTAACTTTAATATTCAGTATCTAAAAAATATGGTATAGACCGAGAAACCAGAAAATCCAATCTTTTTAAAATGTCTATATTAAGTCAGTGCTTTCTAATGGATGACTTAGGTTTCTGCTGAGATTGGGCTTTCTTTGTCTTTTTAGATGCCTTATACTTATTTGTTGAAAGCCAGACGTTTCGTGTAGATTCTGAGACAAATATGTTTTACTTTTGTTTTTCCAGGAAATGGGCATGGCTTCCCTTCTGTTTTACCTTTAGGTCAGAGCATTGAGTCAAGTCAATCATGAATGGGCTGAGTTTGGGATTTCTAGTTACTGTGGTTACCCTCTGGCACATTACCGGTTTCACATTCCTCCAATGTGACCTTCCCATGCTCATCTTTAGGTCTTGTCTTCTTGCTTTGCCTCAAAGTGGGTCTCTCTGCGTGTCCTTACCCCTTTGCAGCAGTATTCTGCAGTTCTTGTGACCTGATGTTTGCTGACCTGTTGGTGGTTGAGGGTTTGGAGAAGACATTCTCCATTGTTCTAAGTAAGCTTTCATCCTAGGCAGGTGCTACGTCTCCTGGGTTTCAGTGACCATGCTTCTCCTCCAGCTGGAGGAGATTCTGGCCACAGTGCATTTTTGCCACTTCCATGATGTTGTAGTGATTTTTCTGTTCCCCTCTCTCAGCTACAATGGATTTTTACAGGTTCCCTAAGAAAAATCGTGTTTAGAGCTCTTTGCTAGTAGTTTAAGGCTTTTTTATTTTTCATGCAGCAGGAAAAGGGGAGAAGGAATCCATGCCTTGCTTTGGGCCTTTACTGCAGTGCTGTTGCCCCTAACCCAGACCAGCACCATCTCAGACACTTTTCAGGACTCCAAAGGATCTTTTTGGTGAGACCATTGAGTTCTGTGGAAAATACCCTGCACATGAGAGAAAATTCTGCTTATCTCAGGTTGCTCCCACTAGGGGTTCTACAATTTCTGCTATCATACACCCAGGGTTCAGCATTTCATTAATTTTGTCTGAATTAATCTTACCATTATCCAATACCATCTTCCCCAGGTAAGCAAGTGCTGCAACCCCATTTTTCCTTGTAGGAAACTGTTTTCCTTAAATTTCAACTTATTTGGTTGATGTATAAAAAAAATCTCTGGGGAGTTCTAGGAAATTGTGAATTTGTAAGTTGTCTAGCTTTTTAGTTGCTATTTTAAGAATGGAGCAATATTTTTCCGGCTATCTGTACACTAAGCAGATGCTGGAAGTCCAATATGATTTTAAATCAATAATGGAAAAGCATTAATACCATTTCAGCTACAGTGAGATTCTAGAAAGATGTTAACAAGTACCATTATTATTTAATGTTTCCTTGGGCATTTAACAAATTATATAAAGCAACCACCTTAGCACATGAATACCATGTTGGACATGTAATAAGTACCTAAGAATGCTGAAACACATGATAGCTCTTTGATAAGATCTTTTGTCTCTCACATGTCAAAATTTTTTAAACACTTAAAGCATTTAAAACCTATGCAGGGGCCATGGTACCCTAAAGCCAAGGACCACAATTCTGTGATCGTCAGCTTTCTGCTAAATAGACTTGAATATGTGTTTTGTATATTTTGTATATTTTTTCTACATAATGAACATAAAATTCACAGGGCGGAGAATGGTTTCTTGATAAGAATACAAATGCCTTTTAAAATTAATAATGAAGGAAGAAATACACATTACATGTATACTGATGAAAGGAAAGGCAGGAATGTACATGTGCCTATCTACATGACTTCCATGTTATATTGCTTGTCTTTTAGATCTTTCAATTTAAAAAAAAAATTATCCTTAAAAGAAAACATTCTTCTCCATATTTTCAAAATAGGGAGATGGAGAGCTGATGAATTAATTTTATCTACATAGCACAGACTTTCCTTCTACATTCTCTTTCAAAACATCACTGATACCCCAGGGCCTTCCACTGCATTTTACATATTTTGATAACATAAAGAAAATCCCTAATACTTGTAATTGACTCAGAATTGTCAAAGCCTATGTTCTTTCTCCTGATACTTCAAGTATTATAAACATATTTCAATCAGTTAAAATGAAATATAAAATCAATTGACATTTACTGTGGAACCAATTATATATTAAAAGAATTTATAGCTAAAATAGGCTTAAATTTAGCAGATGTTGAAAAAATTAACAGAATAAGTTTCTTCAGTTTTAAGATAAACTAAATTCAGTAGAATACTTTTCATCACTCAGACAGATCTAATTTTGTTCAGAGGAAGTGTGCTATAAATCTTCTCTGCAAAATGCATAAAGCAGTCCATGCATGTAATCTCTTTGAACATGCATCGTTGTAAGGAGGAGGGTAACATATGGCTTAATTCAACACACCCCTATTTTATTTTCTATATGAGCAGAAGCCTACCACTGAGCACTCAAGTAGTTGCTCTGCACTGAAAATTTGAAACTATACAACTAAATTAATGAAAAAAACCTTTATGCTTGTTATCAACTCCTATATTTACCCTAGATTTCATTGCCTGAGGAAATATTGAAAAGAAATAAAATGGTTAGGTTGAATACGTAAGCCAATGCTTGCAAGAACATAGTAAGAAAAAAAAACTATTCATAATAAATCACAAAGGGAGAGGAGAAGTCTGTTGCTGAATCTGATGGGTTATTTGGAAATTTTACCAAACACACGGCTTACAACCTGGTATTTATTCCGGGCAAGAGAAAAGGATGGGGTGTACTCTAATTATGGAATGATGTAAGTGATATCATAATACTGAACAATTCAATTCCTAAAGTTGATTACAATAATGTTTGAATATTATGGTTTGCCTAACTACCTTGTTTAAATTAAACAGAAATGTTTTGTTTTACTTTTTTTATTCACTACCAGTTACATGCATTTGCCATTTCAATATTATTAGCATTGTAAATTTCTTTAAGCTTTTTTTTTCCCCACCTTCGTCCATCAACACAAATGCACCATCATTCAAGGCTCTGGTTAACTTGCCTCATCTATTAAGTCATTTTGGCTATTTTAGCTAGACGTGTTCTCTTTTGTATATACCCTCATTCTTCTAGAAGCCATGTTTCATGAAACCAGTGCATTGGTATTCCTAAAACCAAACTTTATTGTATAACCCTTGTATTGACTATGCCTTAGTGGTTTTTCTTTGCCAACCTCACGACTTGCTTACTTATTACTTAACCTATTTATTTCATTGACATTTCTTTGGCATTATTTATTGACCTCCTGCAACATAGAACATGAGGATTTAGCTCTTCATGTCTCTTCCTCCATCACATACAAACACCGTGCCCTTATCTATCATTCACCAGGTATCATAAAATCATTATTTTGTTTAAATCAACATTAATGTTGATTTTAATGTGACCACATCAAATCTATTAACATAGTATAGAATTGTAATATCATAGGAATACTTTTTCTTGTACAACTTTCTTTTCTCTGCAGTTAAAATTGTTTTGAGTTTTCTATGCACTTACTACTACTTCAAACCTGAGCTCATCATCAGAGGTCTAATTCTCATTCATTCATGTTCACAGAATCATTAAATAGCTCATATAATATACCTCTGGAAGGTACATGTTTTTCAGAGTATTTTTCAATCTAATTAACTCTTCTTTACACTTAGATTCCAGTTGCAATCTTAGGATATATCCTCAGCATCATTCTGAAGATTCCTTTTGCATCTACATTATATTGAATCCTGTTTTTTATGCAACTTACATTTATTTATTTATTAGTATATTGCTTCAACTTAATGGACTTCTTGCAGTTACTCTTTGAGAAAGAGTACCTGTAAGAAGAATTTTGAGATTTCGTGTCTCCTTGACTTTGTGGATTGATGTATTTTCAAAATCCCTTTTACTGTCATTTTCCATGTTCTGGCATGAGACAAACTAAATGCAGATGGGTCCCGACTTAACAATTTTTTGACTTCACAATGCAAAATGCATTTTTGACTGCAAAAATGATATGCAGTCAGTAGTAACCATACTTTGATATAGTATTCAATAAATTATGTGATGTAGTCAACACTTTACTATAACATAGGCTTTGTCTTAGATGATTTTGCCCAGCTGCAGGCTGGTGTAACTATTCTGAGCAAATTTAAGGTAGGCTAGTCTAAGCCATGTTGTTTAGTAGGGGTGGGATGTATTAAATGCATTTTCAACTTAAAATATTTTCAACCTATGATGTGTTTTTCAGGATATAGCATAAGTCAAGGGGTAACTGTATATATGTTCAATCAATGATCTTTTTCTATGCTGATATTTAATCTAACAGTGGAAAATATGTTAAGCCTTGATAACATTAGACAATGTGACAGTATTACATGTATATAATATTTATATTTGTAAGCATGTAGATATAAATGCAAGTAATTGAGATTAAATTCTCAAACATTTACAAGTGCCTTAAAAAAGAGTATGAAGACTACTAGTCTACAAGATGCACAAAACAATCTGTAATACATCATAAATACCCCAGCAAGTTGTCTTCAACATGTTTCTCTGGCTCCTCTGCTCCTTATCCCCCTCACCTTCCATCTCCATGCCTCCTCAAACAGCTGCTAGGGATTCTCTGAACATGACAGGTGGGTACGTAGGTGTGGGTGGTAAATAACTTCCTCTCCGTTGTTTACAAGGCCTACCCAGCACTTCTGCAGATTCCGTAAGATAATTTCTAAATCAGCCTTGTATCTTTGAGATACCAACTATGATTCATCTGTTAAATATATATTGACCCCCATCATCTATACATGTTAATACAGGGTAAAGTACTATAATGCACAGTGTAAGACTGGATAATTGAATTAATAATGGGATTTTAGTCCAAACACATAATTTTATCTCAACTAACAGGTTACACTCACTTTGCATTTATAATTATGCTCTTGAATCTGGCTGAATTGTCAGCATTAGTGTTTCAGAGTTAGAAAAGTATAGGAGCTGAAGAAATCCTGATAAAAGATACCTAGAAGGGATAAAGGGATAACTCAATGGTAAGCAAGCAAGGGTATTGATAAGTTTTCATGTGTTATATTGAAAGAAACATTTATTTTTTCTTCCTAGTCCTGGTCTCTCCCAGGAGGGATTATTTCTAAAGATATTCACAGCTCTCCTGACCTCTTTCTCAATCTATCCCCAGGGAGATGAAGTGACTGACCTGATTGCTAAATCTGAGAGGAACAACTGTGAAAAATATATCCAGGACCTCCTTATTCTTCCTGGAATAAGCACAATTTGAGTTATTCCTGCAGAGGTGGCTCTTTTCCTGGCATGGCTGCCAGCATTTAGTGCCCAATTAATGGGCCATTTGGTTAACATGCTCTCTTTGGCTCTACCAAAAATAAAGTGATATTTTGGTCTCCAACTTGGTTCATTATTTGTTTTATTAATGTTTTTACTTCTGCTTATACTGCTTATGGAAAAAATCCTTCAGTGACTCCAATCTTTCCAGGTTTGTTTTTTTTTTCAGATTTCCATTTAAAGATAATAGAAAAAATTTTTTAAATATTCTTCTGATTTCAATTCAAAGTTCAAGAAGTATAAAATTTTATAAAATTATTTTAACTAATTTTTTGAAATATTTCATATTCTACATTTCTAGGATTTGGGCAAAAGATGTATGTGTTTTTCTGACAGCATCTTCTGTTATTCTTTTCTTCTTATTGATCATTTTCATTAAGTGTTACTTAAGCTTTTAAAAACTTAAGTTTCATCTAGTGTACAGATTCCAGTACCCATATCAATTTTCAGAATCAGAATATTTGAAAGAGAGACCTTGGAATCATTATATTAATAAAAACCCCAAGTGATTCTTACCTTTTAACTATTAACAGTATTTATAACTCTGATCTACACAATTGCTTTGCTAACTGAAGACAGAGTAGACCTAAGATGGACAAATGTCATCACTTCTTGAAATGTAGATTGAATATACAAGAACAACAGATTAGGTAGATTAGTAAGGGAAGATTTCCAGATCTTTCCAGCACAGTTACTTAGAGTAGACACTATTGACTTACTAGAAATACTCTTTTTGTTCACTATGAAATAGCGTGAGAAGAAAACTCAACTAGGAAAATGTAGATCAATTAATGTAGATGTTAATGATGTCAATCAATAAAATCACACTGCTTTATATCCCCAGAGTTTGTCTTTTTTGGGTGTCCCATCATGGAATTATAGGGATAGCTGACTTCTCTGTTTCTGCTAACCACAATCAACTGCCATAGAATCATACTTTCAGTATCTGAAAACAGAGCATGGTGATTTATACTAATCACAGAAAGAGTTTACATGCATGTCTTTCACAGATGATAATGGAAAGGAAGACAAAGGGCCACTCAAATAGTTCTGAATTTCTCCTAAAGATTTCTAAAGTAAACTATTCCTGATATTCTCATAATTATTACATCCTTTGTGAAACACACATGCATATATACATGCTTCAGACAGCCCATAAAATATTAAATTTCAAATAAATGGCTCACCAGTTATAATAACCCAAATGCCTATTTTTCTAGGTATATGGGAGAGACTTGTTCTGGATCCTCCCCAGTCCCCTTCTCCCCTGCACTGTAAAATGTTGGGATTGTGGGTCACAGGAAGAAGTGGATTTTTTAGTTGAATTTTTTTTAACATTCCTCATGAATGTAAATTTGTACTATTTAACTGACTATTCTTGGTGTAAAATCTTGTCATGTGTATAAAAATAAAAAAGATCCCAAATAAAAAAAAAATTTTTAAAAACAACCAAAATGTATTTATTTAATATACATCGCAAGGGCTCAACCAGAGACTTAATTTAAAAAACAGAAACAAAACAATAACAACACAGTTCAAGATACAGAGTCCTATACAGAAATCTTAGAAAGGACAGACCATCTAAGGAAAAAAAAAAAGACAACACAGGGAGAGTCCGGATAGCCCTGGTCAGGGCTCCTGGCTGGACACCTGCTTTGAGTAGGTTTCCTGCAGGTACTTAAAAGCTGTGAGGTTTTTCCAGAGCTCGGCAGCATGTGTGTTCAAAGGACTATCAATGTTGGGTTCTCCTAGCAGGCTCTGAATAGAAAGCAGGATGGTCCTGCTTTTTAACTTTTAGTTTAATTTAAACTAAAAATACTTAAAAATCCGTATAGTGGGAGTACCAGCATAAAGGAAGTCACAATTTTACTGTAACTTAATAAGGACATACAGGAAAATCAGTTTTTCTGTATTCTATTCCTTAGAAGCCACTCATTATATCCAGCCCACGCTCAAAAGGAAGGGATTACACAGGACATGAATTACAGGAGGCAGGGATAATTGAAACTGCCTACCACTTCTCCAGCATCCATTCACTTAGAATCCTGGGAATTTCTTGGCCTGTTGTATATATCATCATACAGCCTTCACT
Organism: Microcebus murinus; assembly: GCF_040939455.1. Taxonomy (NCBI): domain Eukaryota; kingdom Metazoa; phylum Chordata; class Mammalia; order Primates; family Cheirogaleidae; genus Microcebus; species Microcebus murinus. Next base: position 47,023,099 of record NC_134106.1, on the reverse strand, counting down.
TTGATTTTTTTTCCTTATTTTTATTCTCATTTTCCTACTAGACGGCAAATTCCTCAATCCTTATTTTCTTTATTCCTTTATGTATAATAATTGCTATATATTTTTTTCAGTCTATTTATTTCAATTTTCTCTTGTCTCCCTGCAGACAGAGAGGGGGCTTAGATAAGACTCGTATTCTCATTGCTCATTTATTTTACACTGTGTTCCATAGTCCAGAAAACCATTTTGCCCATCAGTTTTAGAAAATGTCTGCAGAAGTTTACTGGAATTCCATCTCATATACCTTAAAACATACTCGATTATTATTATTCTTGAATTACTGGTTTTTGAAAAGTTTTAGTCCTATAATGAATCAAAATTTTCCTATAGAATTTTGAAAATTTCTCAATGTTGAGAGAAAAAGTTTAATTTTCAAGTCAATACTTTTGCCTGTTCTATGTGCTTGACATGTTATTTAACAACCTTGCTTATTTTGTATGGGTTTTTGTTGTTGTTGTTCCTTATGCACACAACATAATGAAGTCTCCGTTCAATAATAATAAATGCAAATCAGCATAATATCTCTTCCATAAAATGTTAGGAAGCACTTTCCAACAAGTGCTGCTTTAAGTCAATATAGTTATGGTGGGCATTTTACAATAGAAATTTAAAAATCAGTTTTGAAATATGTCCCATTCAATGGTGTTCTCAGAAATATCTCATTGTATTAAATACATGAAGTAGACCAAGACCATGCAAACTTCTCTTTTGTGTCTTGGGATAGTATATGATACAATTCAAATTCAACATATTTGCCTTTTGAGGTTAAATTTCAACATAAGGCTCAGAATAAAAATTCACTTCAACTTCATATTGCCACAACTAATGAAAAAATTGTTTTCTTTAGGAACGGAAAGTGGATATCTTTGAATACATAAAAATGAAGAGCTACCTGTTTTAGCCATATGTACTTTGCCAGAGTGACTTTATTTGTTTATTAGCTAAGAGATTTGAGTCAATGGCAGCTTTTGGGTCTTAGAATGTTAACAGATGGAGAGTTCTTGCTGATAAAAGGAGCAAGAGAACACAAAGTGTGAGCATGAGAGTGGAGCAAAATAATATTGAGAGAATTTCAAATTCAATTGAACAGATTGTTTAATTATAACACAGCACATGTATTCCTGAGTATCACTGCATTATGCAAAAAATGTGCAACAAAAAGCACAGAACTTGTTGAGAAAATGAGTTAGGAGTGTAACAATCAAAAACATCAGTAACAGATTAAAAAATAGTGATAGGAACCCAAATTCAAAGCAGTGACATAGTTTTACACATACTAAATGGTTAAAAATACATAAACATTTCAATAAATATGGCATTTGATCTGAAAAGACCTGACATTTGGGAGGGCTGCACCTTGAGAGTTTTGGTGAGAAGAGTGGAAGAAGGGTTATCTGAAATATGATGGAAAGTTTTAACACGGGATGTGGATGAGTGAGCTCATGGTCCCCCAATCAGATATCACAGTTAAGCAATCATTCACAGCCTTAAATACTAGGGCATATTTTCCTGCTTTTGAAATGTAGTCTTTTGAGGCATGTGTTTATAATAGACACTTGTCCATCAAAATTTAAAAAAAAAAACTGACTCAATGCATAGCCATTTTCTGCAAAGAACTTCTGCATCACTACTGGTAATTCTTGTGCAGCTTTCTCATCTGTACTCACAGTTTTGCTCAACAGCTGAAGGGTTTGGAAATTGGACAGAAGTTTGAAATTTCTTCACTTAGAACCTACTAGTACTAAAAGGGGGTGCTTCCACAGAATTTGGTGCTTTCCGTTTCAAGTGTTCATATATAAATAGTGCTTTCATTTTGGTTGTGAGAGAGGTTGTTTCCAATTCCTTTGGCTATAAGAGTTTCAAGCCATATGGTTGAAAATCTTTCCATTTCTTCTATTTCTTTAGGCCTTGTTCTTATTGACTTTGCAGTACTTGATATAGCCATAGACATTTCTTTGCTTTTCACTATTGTGTCTCTCATAGTCTACCATATGGATTCCTTTATGCTTATTGCTTGGATGATATCACCTGTTCTCCCAGATTTGTTTTTGTATCTTTTTCAAAACATTTTATTATTTTATATCTCACCTGAACATGTAAAACTTCTTTTCACATCAAAATCTTGGTGTTTTTGAACCAGGACTCTTGGGCGTGTTTTGCATAGTGAGTATTTTTGTTCATTTGTTTTAATATTTGTGTTTAATTAAAAAATTTTACAAATACGAAGAATGGCAGAATGAACACATTTTATAGGATAGTGTATGCATTGAATTGAGGGAGCCGGTTTATGTTTGAAATGTGTGCATGTGTGCATTTTATATATTACTACACCGTGTAATTTAGCTGAGTGCAGTTTTCTGCACTCACCTTGTTTTTCTTCAGTAAATAAATCATGCATAAGCAAATGCAAAACTTGCATCATGCTCAAATTAATCCCTAATACATCAATACATGGAGCAAATTTACCTCTCCAAAACAAGCATAAAGCAGAAGTAGAAATATATTTCAATAAATAATTAAGTAACTTTAAAATACACCAAAACTTAGAATCTAAATTTTTATACTCTTAATTTATGAAGCTCTCAATTTATTTCTTTATATTACTTTCTGAAATAGTATTTTGTCTAATATATGTTTTGCTTCAGTTCTGAAATTTTTATATCTTCTATCCTTTCCTTCTTTAAGACAAGGTATTATATATGAGCAATAAATAGGGTAGTGTTATTGTTTTTGATTGTTTATATTGGAAAAAATGAGATTGGCATCCAAGCTAGAGCTGAGTCTATCATCCTTTCAGCCACATACCTGCAAAACTGAATACAATTTCTAGAGATACAATTCTTGGTTAAACAATACTGTCAGTCTTCAACAGAGTTTTATATAAGGAATTTCTAGTTTTTAATGCTGAAACTCTTAAGATCCATATTGTATATCATATCTTGCAGCAGTGGTTTGTGGTTTGCCAAGTCTTTACTCTTATTTACTCTAAGATTCTTCTAGTGGAGACTCTTATTTTATCTATCTTCCTCACTAACGATTCTAGATTAGGAATGTCCAGGTATGACAGAGGACAAGAAAATCAAACAGGTGACAGGATAAGCTGATTTAGAAATGAGCAATGTCTTTTTTTTCCATTGTATCATTATAAATGTTATAGGAGTATTTTTTCTTTTTCCTTTTCCACAGAAGAGCAATCTTTATTCCTAACAGACATTGATATGATACAGCCTGCTGACACTTGGCATTTGATAATTGACATTATTAAATTGACAAATTGACAAATACATGCAGTTTACAATTTAGTGGGTTTACAAATGTAATTTTAGATTTAATTTGCATTTCTCTAACAGAAATTGAGAAATTCATATTTATATTTCCTCTTCTAATAATAGTTCTTTCACATAATTTGCCCTTTTTCATTGTGATAAATTCTTATCAGATGACAAATTTGTATCAGTTTGTAAGATTTCATATACGGTGTATATATTTTGTCAGTATCTTAGTTTCCTGTTTGTTTATTGCAGCATCTTTCACGCATACTTTGAGTAGAGTTTGGTACTACGATATATGTATCATTTACTTTATAGTCTCTGTGTTTTCTCATTTAGTAATTATTTTCTATTTTTTTGATTTATTCTAAATGTTTAGGGGTCTACATTTATTTTTTAAGAATAGATTGAGACAAGTTCTTTCTCTGTCATCCAGGCTGTAGTTCAGTCACCCAATTATAGCTCACTGTAACCTTGAATTCCTGGGCTCAAGAGATCCTCCTGTCTCAGCCTCCCACGTGCCTGGGACTACAAGCCCATACCACCATGCCCGGCTAATTTTTAAATATTTTTAGACATGAGGGTCACACTGTGCTGCTCAGGCTGGTCTCCAGCTCCTGGCTTTAAGCAATCTTCTCACCTCCTAGTGCTGGGATTACAGGCGTGAGGCACTGATCCCGGCCCCAACTTTCTTTTCTATCAAGTGGATAGCCAATTTTTCCAATACCATTAATTAAATAAAACATCGTTTTACAAATTTAAATGCCACAGGTGTTTATATTAAATTCCCGTAGACCAATTATAGATTGTCTATTTTGTTCCCCTGGCAAAGAACACAGATTTGGTCTATTTGTCAGTTTCTGAGCCAAACTTTTGATTATATTGGTCTTATTTTAAGCTTTAATATCTTCCAAGACCAGTCCTTCCTCATTATTTTTAATTTTTATCATTTTCTTTTCTTTTTTAATATACTTTTCACATATGCAATTTAAAATCATATTGTTAAACATCTATACCTCTTTGGATTTTAACTGGAAATAAATTAATTTTATGTATTAATTTAGAGATTAATGATATTTTGATGATATAGAGTCTTCCTTTATAGAAATATATTGCAAATATAATTTATTGCAAATATATTCTGTTTAAGTCTTTATTTTTTAAAAATAAAGTTGTATATATTTTTAATATTTAGGCCTTTTTAAATATTTCTTGCTTATTTTATAAAGAGAGCTTTATTATTATTGTAAATGAACTAATTTTCCATTTTAATTTCTAGCTGGTTATTTTTAGTATAGGCAAAGAGAGACAGAGAGAGAGAGACAGACAGAAAGAGAGAGGAAACTATTGGTTTCTGGTGTTTGAATATTTATCTTATTTCTATCTGACATTAATTTTTCTGTCTATTTTTTCTAACATTTGCTAACTTCTATAGGATTGTATAATTATATAATCACAATTTCTGGAAAGAGCAGTAACTTTTTATTTTTATAATGTAGCAATTTACTTAATACTTTTATAACAATGATTTTATTTTATTTCCACATAGAATTAGAACCTCAGAAATTTGGCTGGTAATTATGCTTGTAAGCATTCTTGCCTTATTTCTAATTGAAATGGTTTTGCTTGAGCATTTTGTGTCTATGAGGCTATTTATTGTTGGTTTGGGGTATATACTTTTGTATAGGAAAAAAATTGAATGAGGGAATTCCCCTCTTTTTTTACTTTAACAGAAAATTCATGGCTAGCTAGAAAAAATACACTTTCCAATTTCCATTGGTAACTTTGTATGCAAACCTGAACAACCTGAGGAGTTTGACGTAAACTAATGAATATAAATAGAATTAAAAATATACTCAAAAATTCATGAACCAAGAAGAGGAAAAAAAATCACTGAATATGTGAAGTAGGTGTTTCTGCTAATATTGAATTCTCATAAGGGGAAGATGACAGTTTTATTTTGTTAAAATAATGAATACTCAAAGAGATGCAATGAAATGATAAAGTTTTATAAATAACAACAGCAGCAGAGATTTCCATCTGCACTCTACTGTGTGAAGAGCTTGGAAGTCATTGCTCTTATCCTTAAAGCAAGAACAAAATACCCTTTAAAAGTGAAAATCACTTTTAAAATGATTTCCACTTTAAAATCACAAACCCTTTTAAAAGTGATTTTTCTGGGACCCATCAGAAAAATGAGATTGTATGGCAAACTGACCCCCATATCTGGAGAGATAAGTTGAGAGATTTGCTTGCCTGTAGCAGAAGTCACTGGCATCATAAACTGGTAGAAATATTTAAATGGTATTAGATAATATTTACTACCAATAGCATGTCATCTGATTAGAGGTGGCTAGGGGAAAAATGTATATGTGCGTATATATATATATATATATATATATATATATACACACATATATATACACACACACACATTTTTTATACATTTATTGTATGTATACACACACACACACACACACACACACATATATATATATATACACATATATTTATTTATATGCTGTCCGGAAAGAGGTATTCAGCCACTGTTAATAAGGAGAACAGTTTGTGCGACATCAATGTAAACTGGCAGCCAAGGAGAGTGGACTGTAATGCACATGTGTGCACAATGACCACTTCACTGTACTAGTTTGTGGATTGCTAAATGCCATTGAGTGAGCACGTGTACTGTGTGGCTGTCACATTCAAAATGACTGAACGAGTAGAGCAATGAATCTACATCAAATTTTACATTAAGCTTGAAAATTCCTCTCCAGAAATGATTCCGATGATTCAGAAGGCTTTTGGAGAGGATGCAGTGAGTGCAGCGCAAATGACAGTGTGGCACAGACACTTCTAAGATGGCCAAGAATCTGTTGAGTGTGATCCACGTTCTGGAAGGCCTGCAATAAGCAGAACACCTGAGAATGCTGAATGTGTGTGGGTTAGATTAAGGGGCTCTGGGAGAACTGTGTGAGGTCTCAAAGTGCCTACTTTGAAGGGGAACAGAGCATCATTGTCTTATGTGCAATGTTACTTGATTGTCCTATGTGCAGTGTTACTTGTATCTTGCATCTTTTTCAATAATGTCTCTATTTTTCATATTGCATGTCTGGATACTTTCCAGACAGATCTTGTGTATATATGAGAGGTATTATATAACCAGCTATCAGAGGCATTGTAGATCATTCAGGGAAGCAGATTTACCTCATCAAATTTGGTTGTAAACTTTTAAGTATTACCAATGATAATAAAAACTAGTGAAGCCAATTATGAGTGATAAAAAACATTTAATAGTGCAGAGTTAACTGAAAAGTTGTGGAAAAAAGTTTGCCTTAAAATTTTATACTTTCCAAGGCAAAGTAATTTTTAAAAAGTAGAGGACAAATAATTGAAGACAAGAGAGATCAGATTTATAAAAGTCTGTACTTTTTCTACAACAAAAGACCTGGAGAAAAAGCTCATGATTAATTTAATGCCTACCATAGTTTAGAAAAACTATTTTAACAAGTTGAATTTTATTTAGCCTCTGGTTTTTGCTATTAATATTTTATTATCAGCTTATAAGAAAAATGTAGCTCTTCTATCTACAAATAAAAATGCATTTTGGCCAGGCGTGGTGGCTCACACCTGTAATCCTAGCACTCTGGGAGGCAAAGACGGGCTGATTGCTTGAGGTCAGGAGTTCGAAACCAGCCTGAGCAAGAGCGAGACCCCGGCTCTACTATAAATAGAAAGAAATTAATTGGCCAACTAATATATATAGAAAAAATTAGCTGGGCATGGTGGCGCATGCCTGTAGTCCCAGCTATTCGGGAGGCTGAGGCAGTAGGATTGCTTGAGCCCAGGAGTTTGAGGTTGCTGTGAGCTAGGCTGACACCATGGCACTCACTCTAGCCTGAGCAACAAAGTGAGAATCTGTCTCAAAAAAAAATGCATTTCATTGCTTTCCTTTTCAAAATTATACAACTTCAAATTTGTAATAATCAGAATTGTCATAGGACAGGTAAAATGGGAACTCTCAGGCACGAGATTTACAGAGAATGTCTATAATAAAGAGAATCTAAAGAAAAAAAAGCTATTGCCAAAAATATTAAGTAGTTAAATAAATATTGGCATAGCTACATAATGGGATTATTTTAAATATCACATAAAAATTGTCTAGATTTCTTACCCATCTCAGAAAATGCTTATATATGTGTATGTGGTGAATTTACAAATGCTTGCCTAAAACATACATATACATATGTGCATGTATACATACATATTTATTCACATATATAAACATATATATATATACACATACACATATACGACAGGAGGAATAAAAGGGAAAAATAATTTTAAAATGCGTTTGTGTGTATGATATGTATGGCTGTGTATATGTGTTTGTGTGTGTGTGTGTATATAATTTCCCACAATGGAATTCCTAGTGGAATTCCTATGTCCTCTGAGTCTCTGAGAATCTATGGTTCAAGTTGGATGATCCTTTAGGGAATGAAAATCTCAGCCAGCAGTTAATGTGCTGGGTGATTAGGGTCAAGGGATAAGAAACTGTGTTATAATGCAGGCTCTATGGCTTGAGCTAACACCCCTGGGGAGCTGTGGAACTAAAATGGTCCATCAGAGATGCCTGACATTGGGCCAAAATAACTAAGCCTTTATATTCCCCATTCAAGTGGTTATTGGAATGGCCTGCTTTTAGAAGGGTATGAACTTGGGTGAGACAGCTCTCTATGGCTGAGGCAGTTCCAGAAAGGGCTGACAGCAGTTCCAGCTGCTAGTGTAACAAATCTTTCTTTGGAGGGGCATTTGGGCATCGTTACTACCTCCACTGCACTTTGCAATTTGAACCTAGATAATTATATACTTGTTACATATAATAGACTGGACAACATAAATAAAATTAAACCCATGCTATTATTAATATATCTAGGCCGGGCACGGTGGCTGACGCCTGTAATCCTAGCACTCTGGGAGGCCGAGGTGGGCGGATTGCTCCAGGTCAGGAGTTCGAAACCAGCCTGAGCAAAAGTGAGACCCCGTCTCTACTATAAATAGAAAGAAATTAATTGGCAAACTAATACATATATAGAAAAAATTAGCTGGGCATGGTGGCACATGCCTGTAATCCCAGCTACTTGGGAGGCTGAGGCAGGAGGATTGCTTGAGCCCAGGAGTTTGAGGTTGCTGTGAGCTAGGGTGATGGCACGGCACTCACTCTAGCCTGGGCAACAAAGTGAGACTCTGTCTCAAAAAAAAAAAAAAAAAATATATATATATATATATATATATATATATATATATATATATGTATGTATATGTATATATATATCTAAAAGTCCAATCCACTATCTACTCAGACTTTAGAAAAAGCATTTGTCCACAAGAAAAGTACCAATAATGTGTTACTTGTAAGAAACCCTCTGCCATAGCAGATACATTGCATTATTTATTTAGGAAAATATATAGCAAACTGCATAAAAGCCTATAGAAAGCTGTCTGTCATAGGTAGATTACTTGACCAGGAAGATATGTTTTAAAGCAAAGCAAAACTTTGCTCCCACTATAACTTTATTTGCAACTGAATAACCATCCTTGTCTACTAAGGAGGGACTCTTGAGACCTTACTGATGAAAGCTAAAAATTATTGTTTGTACTATTTTTAAGAGTGCTGCAAGTGCATACACATGCTCTGTAATTTTTTTTGTCAAAAAATGAACCAATGATATTCAGCATATAACAAATTATTTATCCATTGGTCAATCAAAAAGCAGTTTGAATGCATAAGTCACTATTAAGAGTAACTAAATAATCATCTAAATTCATTTTATTATGAAATTTCACTTTGAAATAAAAGTAATATGTACTTTTAGCAGTAAATGACTATGTTTTCCATATGAGTGCTATATGTCTCTATATAAAATACTATATTAATCAGCTTATTAATATGCAATTAACCTTTTATATTAATATTATACATTAATTTTGTATTAATTTTATTATGAATATAATTAGCACATAACTATGATATGATATTAATTTGTCATATAACTATTATACCATATAATATATTAATATACAGGAACACCTCATTTTATTGCACTTCCCTTTGTTGCACTTTGTAGATGTTGCATTTTTTTTTTTTTTACAAATTAAAGGTTTGTGGCAACCCTGTATCCAGCCAGCCTATTGGCATCATTTTGTCAATAGCATGTGCTCACTTCATGTCTCTGTGTCACCTTTTAGAAATTCTTACAATTTGTCTAACTTTTTCATTATTATTAAATCTGAATGTTGATCTATGAACTGTGATCTTTGATGTTACTATTGTGATTGTTTTGGGGCACCACAAACCATGCCCTGAGAAATGGCAAACCAAAATGTTGTGTGTATTCTAATTGCTCCCTAATTGTTCCCTTAACTCTCTTCCTGTCCTTGGGCCTCCCTAATCTCCAGGACACAACAGTATTGAAATTAGGCCAATTAACGACATCTAGAATGGCCTCTTAGTGTTAAAGAAAAAGGAACACTTGTGCCTTTCTCACTTTAAATCCAAAGCCAGAAATGATTAAGCTTAGGGAGAAAAGCATGTTAAAATCCAAGATAGGCTAAATATTAGGCCTTTTGTACCAAACAGCCAAATTGTGGAAACAAAGGAAAAATGCTTGAAAGATATTAAAAGTGCTATTCCAATGAACACACACATGATAAGGAAGCAAAACAGTCTTATTGCAGATATGGAAAAAGTATTAGAGGTCTGGAGAGAAGACCAAACTAGCCACAATATTTCCTTAAACCAAGGCTTAATCCAGAGCAAGGCCCAACCTCTTTTCAATTTTAAGAAGGGTGAAAGAAGTGAGGAAGCTTCAGAAGAAAAGTATGAAGCTAGCAGAAGTTGGTTCATGAGGTTTAAGGAAAAAAAGCCATCTCTGTAACATAAAAGTGCAATTTGACGCAGCAAGTGCTGATATGAAAGCTGCAGCAAGTTACCCAGAACATAATTAATGGCTACACTAAACAATAGGTTTTCCATGTTGATAAAACAATCTTAAAATGGAAGATGCCATCTAAGACTGGCATACCTAGAGGGGAGAAGTCAATGCCTGGCTTCAAAGCTTCAAAAGACAGGCTGACTCTCTTGTAGGGGCTAATGGAGCTGATGACTTTAGGTTGAAGTCAATACTTACTCACTATTTCAAAAAATGCTAGGGACCTTAAGAGTTATACTAAATCTACTCTGCTTATGCTCTAAAAATGAAAAAACAAAGCTTGGATGACAGAACAAATGTTTACAGTATGGCTTGCTGAATAGTTAAAGCCCACTGTTGAGACCTACCGCTGAGAAAAAAAAAAGATTTCTTTCAAATTAGTCCTGCTCATGGACAATGTATCTGGTTATCAAGGCCTCTGATGGAGATATAAAAAATTAAGGTTGTTTTTATGTCTGCTCACACAGCATCCATTCTGCAGACCATGGATCAAGGAATGATTTTTGGCTTTTAAGTCTTATTATTTAAAAAAACTACACTTTATAAAGCTATATCTCCCATAGATAGTGATTCCTCTATGGATCGGGACAAAGTAAATTGAAAACCTTCTGGGAAGGATTTACAATTCTAGATGCCATTAAGAACATTTGTGATTCATGGAAGGAGGCCAAAGTATCAACATTTACAAGAGTTTGGAAGAAGTCAATTCAACTTTCATGGATTACTTTTAGGGGTTCAAAACTTCAGGGGAGAAAGTAACTATAGGTGTGGTAGAAATAGCAATAGAACTAGAATTATTAATAAAAGTGGAGCCTGAAGATGTGACTTAATTGCTGCAATCTAATGATAAAACTTGAAGAGATGAGGCATTACTTCTTACATATGAGCAAAGAAATTGGTTTCTTGCAATAGAATCTACTCCTGGAAAATCCTGTTAACATTGTTGAAATGACATCAAAGGATTTAGGCTATTACACAAACTTAATTGGTAAAACAGCAGCAGGGTTGGAGAAGACTGATTTCAAGTATGAAAGAAGAACTTCTTAGGTAAAATGCTATCAAACTGCATTGCATGCTACAGAGAAATCTTTCATGAAAGAATGAGTCAATCAAAGTGACAAACTTCATAGTTTTCTTATTTTAAGAAATTGCCACAGCCAACCCAACCTTAGCACCACCCAGGACCACTTTCATCAGTCAGCAGCCATCAACAGCAAGGCAACACCCTCCACCAGCAAAAAGATTTTCACTTGCTGAAGGATCAGGTGATCAATTCCATTTCTTAGCACTAGAGTCTTTTTTTATTTAAAGTACATACATTGGCTTTTTAGACATTGAATACTTAATGAACTGTAGCATAGTGTAAATATAACTTTTATTTGCACTAGGAAACAAAAAATAGTGTTACTGCCTAATTGCAGTAACTTTATTACAGTAGTCTGGAACTGAACCTGCAATATCTCTGAGGTATGCTTGTACATATATACATATGTATATATACATATATATTATATATATACACACAGAATGCCCATATTAAATATAGCACCATTTAGTAATAAGACACATATTACTCTTTTAAAACTGCAATTACATATCTATGCATGTGTGTATGTGTCTGTATGTGTGCATGTATGTAACTGCAAGTACACATTGAGTATCCTCCCTTATCCAAAATGCTTGTGACCAGAAGTATTTTGGATTTAGGATTTTTTCATAGCGTGGAATATTTGCACATCCATAATGAGATATCTTGGGGATGGGACCCAGATTGAAACATGAAATTTATTTATGTTTCATATATACCTTATGAACATAGCCTGAAGGTAATTTCATATAATATTTTAAATAATTTTGTACATGGAACAGTGTATGTACATCAATCTATTAGAGAGCAGATGTAGCACTATCTCATGTTGTTGTTCAAAAAGTTTCAAATTTTGAAGCATTTTGGATTTTGAGATTAGGAATGTTCCACCTGTATATATGTATATACATATATACATACACATTTACTAAAGGAATGATATTGGTGAGCTCTATAAAAGTATATGAGTATTAATAGAACAATTTTTGGAGATTTACTAGATCATAGAAAATTAGGTCATTGCTAATGTGCAATATATATTTCAAAGTTATAAATGCCAGGTATTAGTTTAACAGATAGCAGGTTACTGTAACAAAGTGAATATGTTTTATCTCTTAGTCTCAGGGCTTGTGTAATGCCATAGAAGTAAGTCCAATGTTTAAAATATAGTGAGTTTTAATATTTGAGAAAAAGTCTCCTGCAGGCTACATCAAAGATTCTCATGTTTATATATTTTGTTTTAATTATATCAATTTTTCAGTTGGTTGATGTATAAAATAGCAAACAGTGAAGTACACAACTTAGGATTCATAAGCACACTATAAAGCATAGTTCCTCACTTACATTTAAAAAATAAGTTCTAATTATGTGAAAAAGGTTTTTTAACAGGAATAAACAAATTCCTAAAATTATACTTTTATATAACTAAACTGGTAAATTAAACAGATTGCTATATTATGCATCATGCTATATATAGGATCATTGCCTGGCATCAAAGAGATAGATATCATCTCTTAGGGTTTTTGACTCCTCTAAACCCTAAAAAAAGGAATAATTGGTCTTTGTAGGGGCACTACATTTTCAGCAAGTAAATCACTCAAGGTGGCAATATTTTACTAAATTTCAGTCTTAGAAAAGAAGCAATATTTGAAAGCACGATACAATGAAAACTTTTTAACAGAATGGATAAGTTTATTACAGAAAATGCTGAGGGAATGTAGAATAAATCTGTCTCTTTAGTAAAATTCTCCATCCATCATCCAAAGTACACAATATTTTACTTTCTTTTATGCCAACACATTTCTTTGGTATTGTCATTGCATAATGATAAAAGCACAGGCATTGAAGCAAGCCAGACTGGCCACTTACAAGCTAAATGATGTTGAGCAATGTATTTGAGTTTGCCCAACTCCAATTCCCTTGTCAGTCAAATAGGAATAACAAGATGTACCATACAGGGTTGTTGCTGGTAAAGCACGTGACCTTTCCTTGTTACCTCCCACTTACTGTTATTTTTATTTGCATCTTTTCACATAGAAACATTCACCATGTTTTATGTCATCTCTTATTTGTGTAATGAAAAAGTAGGTACTTAATTAGTAATCCCTCATCTTGCTATATTTTTTTACTAATTCACAAGGATATGGGGAACCCAGTCATAACAGAACATCTGTATTTGCATCTGCCTTACCATTGGATTAAAACACAGGCAAAGTGACTATAAATGTTTTGGAGGTTTTTGTATCTTCCTAAGGGAAGTTAATTGTATTTAAGATAGTGAAAATATTTAAAGGACATATAGTTTGTTTATGACTACTAATACTAGGATTCAGGAAATCTCTAAATAACTTTAGTGTACTTCAAGTCTTGTAATCACAAACCTATAAAGAAACAGAGATTACATAAATGAGAAGTGTGAGGCCCAATAAATCAAAGGATTTGTTCAAGGTCAAGGAGCTTTTTAAGGAGCCTCATTAGATGTAAACAAAGACTTTCTTGCATAATTTACCTGCAGAAGAGCTGATGCTTGAAAACGTTGTATCCAGGAGTATTACAAACAAAATACAATCCCCAGCTGATTTAGAGTAATGAGACGTAAAATTTGTCAGAATGTTGAACAATGTGTGTGAGTATGTGATTTCCTGTTTTGGAGCCTCCCTGTGTTAGAGACACAGAAAGATCCATCACTCAGAATGCTGTCGGATCTCAATGTCCCACTTGTAATTTCCTACTGTAAGAGCCTGGGGATTTCCTTTACTATTTTATGTCCTTGAAAATAAATTAATACATCAAATTGCTTCTTCTTTTTACAGGGGCTTTCCATTAGCTCTTGTTCTTAACAACCTTTTTGGGTAATAAAATGTGAGGTAAACATAAACACAGCACCTAACTAAATTGATCCAATCCTAACTTATTTGATGAAGCTTGAAGTAATAAAAGCTTATTTTAATAGATACTGGAATAATTATTTTATTTTTATGACCCTATATTCACTGTTATTCATAAGGTTTTTGATCCAATATGCTTCTGGGACACACTGACAACAAAAACACTATCCTTCCCTTCTAAGATGAGGTAACGAGGTTTGATTATGTTAAAAAAAGAATCCTTGCATATATAAAGTCATACTTTTCAATAATATGCTCTGTATAGAAGTCAACTTTTATAGAATATTTTCATCATATAGTTCTGTTATCAATCAAAATCGTTTGAGGAAGAAAGAACAAAGCACTTAGTGATACACATGTGTGGCATTGAATTTTTCTATTCAGTGAATGATTCCATGAACAGAATATGTTGATAGCAGCTGTATGTAACCTTTAAGTTAAAAAAAAAATCTTTTAGAGTTTTCCAAAATGTATATATGTAAATTCTTTTAGTACCTCAAGTCTCAATCAATAGCACTGAGATTTCTAGTTTGGACTAGAAATAAAATTGACATTTTATATAAATGTCAATAAAATTTTCCATAGTCTAAAATGTGTAGAAGAAATTTTCTTTATTTACATGAAGACAATTCAATATAATATCTCTAAAGTTATAATTTTGGATAAGATCCATTATACCCTGTCAGGCTCTAGAACTAACTCCATGAAATGTGATGTGATGGCTTAACATCTGGTTGGCCACATGGCTAAATCCAAAATTTCTACAATGCTTTAACTTCATTTGAAGCCGGGTGTGGTGGCTCATGTCTGTAATCCTAGCACTCTGGGAGGCTGAGGCAGGAGGATCATTTGAGCTCAAAGGTTTGAGACCAGCCTGAGAAAGAGTGAGATCCATCTCTACTAAAAATAGAAAACATTAGCTGGGTGTGGCAGCATGTGGGGCACCTGTAGTCCCAGCTACTTGGGAGTCTGAGGCAAGAGAATAGCTTGAGCCCAAGAGTTTGAGGTCACTGATGCCACAGCATTCTAGCTTGGGCAACAGAGCAAGACTCCATCTAAAAAAAAAAAAACACCAAAATAAAAACAAAGAACCTCATTTGATAAAATAGCTGCATGAAATGGAAGGTTTCATTTCACCAAATGTCGATTCAGAGCTTTAAAAAAGATTAAAGCTTTTAGCTATTCCAAGAATTACCATTTCTTTTCTATAACCACCTGCCCCCACCACACACCCAAAAGGATGATAAAAATAAAGGTAGTTCTTTTTTGTGTGGAATAAGTACTGATAGCCTAAGTTGAGCTGGAACAAAAAAAGACAAGGATGCCCACTGTCACCACTCCTATTCAACATAGTGATGGAAGTCCTAGCCAGTGCAATCAGGCAAGAGAAGAATATTAAGGGTACCCAAAGCTGGAAAGAGGATTTCAAATTATCACTCTTCACTGATGGTATGATCTTATATAAAAGAAAACCCAAAGATCCCACCAAGAGTCTCCTGGAATTGATAAATAAATTCAGCAAAGTCTTAGGATACAAAATTAATGCACATAAATCAGTAGCATTTCTATATACTAATAACAGTTAAGCCAAGAGTCAAATCAAAACTTAATACCATTTATAATAGCGACAAAGAAAATAAAATACCTAGGAATATACTCAGTCAATGAGATGAAAGATCTCTACAAGGAGAACTACAGGACTCTGAAGAAAGAAATCAAAGGAGTCAAATAAATGGAAAAACATATGCATCTGGATAGGTAGAATCAGTATTGTTAAGATGCCCATACTACCCAAACTGATTTACAAATCCACATCAAGTTATGATCTAGACAAAATAATTCTATACTTCGTTTGAAACCAGAAAAGAGCCCGAATAGCCAAAGCAATCTTAAGCAAAAAGAACAAAGCTAGAGGTGTCATGTTACCAGACTTTAAACTATACTACAATACTATAGTAACAAAAATATCATGGTATTGGTACAAAAATAGAGAAATAGACCAATAAAACAGAATAGAGAACACAGGCATAAAACTATCTACCTACAAACAACTGATCTTTGACAAAGCAGACAACATACACTGGGGAAAAAATGCCCTATTCAATAAATTGTGCTGGTAAAATTGGATAGCCACATGCAGAAAAATGAAAGAGGACCCCTTCCCTACTGCTCACCATTCATGAAAAGTAATTCAAGACGCGTAAAATACTTAGATCTAAGGCATGAAACCATGAGAGGAAAATGTAGGAAAAACTCTTATAGATATCGGCCTAAGCAAAGAATGTATGACTAAGACCCCAATGGCAATCATGGCAACAACAAAATTAATAAATGAGATTTCATTGCACTAAAAAGCTTCTGTGCAGCTAAGGAAACAATCAACAAAGGAAATAGACAACCTACAGAATGGGAGAAAATATTCTTAAGCTACACATCCTATAAAGGGTTAATAACCAGAATTTATAAAATTATCAAGCAAATCTACAAGAAAGAATTCAAACAACCCTATTAAAAACTGGGCAAAAAGACATGAACAGATGTTTCTCAAAAGAAGAAAGACAAATGACCAATAAACATATTTTAAAAAGGCTTAATGTCACTAATCATCAGGGAAATGCAAAGTAAAACCATGAGATATCACCTTACCCCAGTTAGAATGGCCTTTACTAAAAAATCCCCAAACAATAGATGCTGGCATGGATGCAGAGACAAAGCAATGCTTATACACTGTTGGTGGGACTGCAAATTAGTACAACCTCTATGGAAAACAATATGGAGATTCCTCAAAGAACTAAAAGTAGACCTACCATTCCATCCAGCAATTCCATTACTGGGTATTTACCTAAAAGAAAAGTCGTTATTTTATCAAAAAGATACCTGCACTCAAAAGTGTGATGCAGCGCAATTCGCAACTGCAAAGATGTGGAATCAACCCAAGCTCCCATCAATTCATGATTGGATTAATAAAATATTGTATATGTACACCATGGAGTACTACTCAACCTTTAAAAGGATGAATTAATACCTTTTGCAACAATCTGGATATAACTGGAGATCATTCTCCTAAGTGAAGTATCATAAGAATGGAAAAATAAATACCATATGCACTCACTATTAAATTAGAACTAACTGATGAGCACACAAGTGCATGGAAGAGAGTGATATTTAGTGGAGAACAACTGGGGGGGGTGGGAGTAGAAGGTAAAGGGAATAAACCAACCTAATGTGTACTATGAATATTATTTGGATGACGGGCACAGCTATAGCTAGGACTCAAGCATTACAAGCATTACAAAATGATCCATGTAGCCTAAAACATTTGTACCCCCTTAATATTTTGAAATTTAAAAAAAGTTGAGAAAGTAGTATTATACCTGAATTTACACTCTTGAAATAGATTATCATGACAAGGATTGGGAATTCTTGGCAATAACTTGGCCAATAACTTGATGCAATCATATAAAAATAATTGTTTGCAATGTATTTTTCCCAGGACATCTACCCAGAATCCACTATTAAGGATTCACTCATCTCTCCCTTCATCCATCTTTGTAAATAATGATTCCAAGGGAAACCAAAATCTGTAAGGAAAACTTCTATTACTATTATAACAAATTATGCCAAACTGAGTAACCTAAACATAAACACACATGCACACATACATTAACATACACGCTAAGTACTGTCTTACTCTTCTGGAGGCCAGAAGTACAAAATAAGTTTCACTGTGATAAAGTCAAGGTGTTGACAAGAGTAGTTCCTTCTGGGGGTTCTGTGGGAGAATCTGTTCCTTGCCTTTTCCAGCATCTAGAGGCTGCCAATATTCCTTGGCTGGTGGTGTTATCACTACATCCTCTGATTTTGTAGTCATATCTCCTCTCTGTGTCTTTCTGTCCAAGCAGGCAGCTGTTCTGTTGGTGTGACATTCTCAAGAACTTTAGAGGTCGCCTTCATATGTCATGTGGCTTAATTCTATTAGACAAGAGGCTCCTGTACGTATTCATCCTGGATAATTCTATCATAAGTTTTGGTTTCTGCTGAGATAACCGAGGGGAATCCATGATTCACAAGCTTAAGCTCTTCAAAGAGACCCCTGTATGATTAAATAATCTCTTGATCCCTTTCAGACATTAGCAAAAGGCTGTCCAGCCATACCCTGGGCTTTCTCTTCAAAGCATACTTTTCTGTCAATGAATCCCCTTATAGTAGCATGTTTTGCAATGTAGGTAATCTGAGAATTTCCCATATCATCAAGTCCTGGTTCCTTCTGGCTTAAGAGTTTATCCCTCAATTTATATCTCTCATATTTTGTTATAAGTAGCAAGAATAAACCAAGTCACACCTTCAACACTTTGCTTAGAAATCTCCTCAGCTTCTGAGTTCTTCACTTAGCATCTATTTTCTACCCAACAATAAAATATAATTCAACTAAGTTTCCTGCAATTATGTAACAAAGATCCCTTTTCTTCCAGCTTCCAGCGTCATATTTTTCCTTCACTTCTAAGCTCCCACTAGCAGAACCTTTAGTGTTCATATTTCTACCAATAATCTGTCTATGATTTAAGTATTTTTTAAGACAACATTGGTTTTCTGTACTGTGCTCCTCACTTTCTTCTGAGCCCTCACTAGCATCCTCTTTAACGTCCATAGTTCTACTTACATTCCATTCAAGACAATCTAGGCTTTTTCTACAATGCTTCTCAAACTTCTTTCAGCCTCTACCCACTAACCAATTTTAAAGCCACTTCTACTTTATCTGGTGTTTGTTAGAGCAGTAGTCTACCTCCAAGTACTAATATCTGCACTATTTTCCCATTGCTGCTGTAACATATTCCAGGTAAAAAATGCTTCTAGAGTAGCCTTGTGAGAGGGCATGGTGAAGGAGGGGTGGAGAGAAAGAGATGAGAGAGAGAGAGACGAGAGAGAGAGAGATGAGAGAGAGAGAAAAAAAAAAACAGATCACCAGATCTTTAAATCATAAGGGAGATCTCAGTGCTACTGTGAAAACTTTAACTTAATGATAATGATGTTTAAATAAGGAATATACAATGAGTCACATGCTCCTGTAATTAAATGATGCATAATTAGAAGCACTTGATATTTTGTGTTGCAAAGGAATCCATCAACCAGTCTCCTATACACCTCAATCTGTCCCATGCAAACATTAGGGGATCATTTACACCCCTACTGAATGCAGGTCTATAAATCTAATTTCTTTTTACATTTATTTCTTGTATTTCAAAGAGCCTTAAAAATTCAAGTGTGCAAGGAGTCATTGGGAAAAAATTAAGTTGTGAAATATTCAGCAATGCGATATAGTAAGAAACTTCTGATATAATTCAGGGGAAACTGGTAGGACTGCACAGTGGACATAAAAGCTAATTAGTTAAAACATAAAAATGAAATCACAAATTTAAATTTAAATAAAAGGGCTAATTGGAATAGACAGCAAACAAAGAGGAATGTAACTGCATACTAATATATCTGGCTTAATACTCCTGCAGAAGGCAAGGACATACAATTCAATATAGATAAAAATCTGCAAATATAACTCAGGACTAAAATGGAAAATTTCATGCAAAAAGATGATCTAGGGAAATGAGAAGCTTAAGAAGTCATTACTGAAAAAGCCTACTTTCTCACCGATTTGTTGGAAAGTAGAGTGAGAGATATATTTAGCAGTTATCAATGTTAATTAGCAATTAGTCACAGATTTGAGAGGTTAGAAGTCTATATATAATGTCCTGAAGTTAGCCATGATTTATCGTGTCTAAATTTTTAAAATGATGGCACAAGCATTTGTCTAAGGTTGACTAACTCATTTATAATATCACAATTTTACATAGCAACTAGAAGACACTTTTCTAAAAAGTGATTTTAATTTTATCTTCCAAACAAACCCCATTTTAGAAAGGTTAGGTCAGCAAAATACCTAATTTACTTTACCTTACCTCTCTGGGTCCCATTCTACCCTGAGAATCCCTCCCAGCTCCCACCGCTCAATCTAAATCTGCCAAAGATTTTGTCACTATCATGTTTAAAGTATTTTAGAAGAAGGTGAAATTGGAGATAGAGCAAACATCTCTGATACTATCACAATAATAGATACCAATATTATAAAATGCTTTATAGGGAAGGTGTTATATTTATTGAATGATAAATTTACCTTCTTATCAATAAGTTTTGGGGTTCTATATATACTACCTAATTCAATAGGCATTCGATATATAACTGAAGTGTAATGGCTCATGAAACAAATCTCTCTTGTATATCTCATTCTTGGTATCCCACAACTACACCAAGAGTTAAGCCCCTCATCCCTTGACTGACTGGAATAATAATCTTCTGATAATTTTCCCTGACACTAGCCACTAATTTCCTTAATATATCATCTGTATGTCAAAATACCTAAATTTCAGAAACATAGTTAATAAAAATAGCCTCCTTGCTGTAAATATCTGATACAGAAACATATGTAAATTTATTAACCATAACTTGACAAGGCCTATAGCTAGCCCCAATCTATTTTTACAGCCATGTCCTACTGCACCAAAAATTCGTGATTTTATTAAAATTTGCTCGAAAATTTAATTTACTAGGGAAAATCTCACTTTTCTTTTCTCCATGGCTTACATTGATCTTATCACAGTGGAATCAAAATAGATGTGGTGATTTATTTACCCATGTTCATATAGCTCCCTTTCCAAAGCTTTAAAATAATGATAATAAATGTGACATTACAGGTATATTATTTATGCATCTGTCAATGTACTTTCATGTAAACTACTTTTGTATATCAACTTTAATCATAATCATTCAATCTAATGCCAAGCAAATGATAAATTAATATTTATGCTGTGAAAAATGATTAAAGGATGAAGAAATAGGTAAATTTATTTGCTGAAATTTCGAGACTGTTGGACCAATATTTTTCAGAAAGCATTCTCATGAAATTGATAATTTTACTTTCGATATTTCTGACTACTTATATATACCTTCTTTCTGGGAAGTAAATAGGCTTAATCAATTCACATGACTTTTATCCAGTTACAAATTAAAACAGCAATATATGGTTAAGAAATAAAAATAATTCCATTGCTATTTCAAAGTCTATGAGAGAAAATACTTCTACTGTTGGCTGTGACAAAGGATCTGATACCAGACTGGCTTTGGTGCAAACGAACGAACGAACAAACACACCTGAAAACTAGAAAAAAAAATACATAAGATAATTCCTTTTTCAGGAATTAGACATTGGAACTATGATATTTGAGAGAAACATATAAGGAGAATCCATGATTGCCCTGCCTTTCTACCTAGAAGCATAATTCTGCCTTGTGCAAGAAGATAAAACCCAAGCATACTGGCAGTCTTGTTGAGCTGAAGAGGTAAATATTGGAGTTCTGAATATCTGCAGAAACTGGCATTTGAGGGAAAGAATACTTAAAACCATGGAGTTATGTGGAGGGAATGAGTTGAGAGAATGAGTTAGCTTAGGGGATCAAATTAGGGTCCTTTCCATGAGCTGTCCTGCACACAGGGTGACACTCTGGGAGGTCTAAATGATATTGCTGACCAACTGTGGGACCAAGAGAATAACAGCACTAACCCAACATGGTACGGTGCTAACAGAATTTGGAGTTCCATTATACGCTGAGTAGAGAAACCTCACTGAGAATGTCAGGCTTTATTGTGATACCTCAAAGAGACCTTGCTTTGAGATTAAGAACAGGCCCTGGGACAACCTTCAAAACCGACACATACCTAATATAACAGTAAAAAAGTAATCAAACCAGACACAAAGGAAAGGATCTTCATTAATTTGATTGTCTATCAGAACAAAACACAATACTCAGTAAAGGAAGACAACATAATCTAGACTCCTTCAAAAAAATCATCAATCAAAAATTTACTAAACTATCTAAACACCTAAAAATGATTAGGTATGAAAAGAAACAGGAAAATGTAAACAACTTTTACCTATTTTTTAGCTATTCAAAAAATAGAAAACAAAAACAGGTCAGTAGAAAAAGGCCTATGATATCTCAGATATTGCATTTAATTGACAAGGACTTTAGCTGTTATAAATATAGTTAAGAAGTTCAAGGAAAATATTTTAGAATGAGTGAATAGGCACAGAATTAAGTTAAAAAAATGAATTTCTAGAAAAAAATGGGAAATTTAGGAGTAAAAAAATAAAGCAAAGATACCTGCTCTGTATTCATATTTGTCCTGAAGTTCCATACAATTTAATAAGGCAAGAAAAATATAAAAGATTAGAAATAAAGTTGTAATTTGTCTCTATTCAAAGAAGACATGATTGTCTATATAGATAATCTTAAACATACCTACAAACCTCTATTAGAAAAAATAAATGGAAAAAACAAAGACACTTATTGTAACTATTACATATTGTAACTGAAAGAATGTTGTTAGAATGTCTATCTAATCAGTTAATAGGGTAAAAATGTAATCATAAGTGGTAATTAATCCTTCAAAAGAGAAAAAAGCAATGGGGGAAAGAGAAATATGAAAAAGTTAAAGCAAGATGAAAGCCAACATTTAATCAAGGTAGATTCAAATACAAATATCAATGAACTAAATATTAATCCAAAAGTAAAGATTATCAAATAGGACATACAATTGAAACTCAAGAGTATGCTACTTAAATTGATACACCTTAAATAGATGAATACAAAAAAATTGACTGTTAAGAAGCATGAAACTCTAATCAATAAAAGTTTAGATCTAGTAATAGGAGACAAGCAGATGAAGAGGAACATGTCCTAATAATAAATGTTTAATTCATCAAGATAACACTCTAATTTTATATGCACCTACTGCAAATACTAAAAAAGTATACTTGAAAAACAGAATTAACAAATGTAACCTATTTGACATATACTGTTTGGCATGTACTCATAAAATATATATTATTTTCAATAATAAAAACATTTATCAAAATTGATATAAATGAACCATAAAACAAATATCAATAAATTTATAATTGCATTATACATAGTTTATTCTCAGACACAAGTGACATAGGTAGAAACCAATATTACAGATATTTTTTTCAAAATTAAGAAATATATCTTTAAATAACTTGTGGATTAAAAATGAATTATAAGAAAAGTTTTAAAATATTTAATTGAATGATAATGAAAATAAAATGTATAAATGTGTGGCATTCAGCCATAAACATACCTTGTAGGGGCTAGTACCAGTGGCTTACCCTTGCAATCCTACCTCTTTGTGAGGCCAAGGTGGAAAGATCACTTGAGGCCAGGAGTTTGAGATCAGTCTGGGCAACATAAGGAGATTCTATCTCTATAAAAAATAAAAAATAAGTTAGTTAGCCTGGCATGGTGGCACACACATGTAGTCCTAGCTACTCAGGAGGTTGAGCCAGGAGAATCACTTGAGTCCAGTAGCTTGAGGTTGCATTGAGCTATTACTGTACCACTGCACTCTAGCTTGGAAACAAAGCAAGACACTGTCTGAAAAAAAAAAATGCTTAGTGGGAAATTGATAACATTAAGCACAAGTTTGGTAAAGAATAAAATCTGAAAAAAATCAATGTTTTAAATATCCGTCTCAAGAAGTTAGTCAAAGAAAAACAATTAAACTCAATGAAAATAGAAGGTGATACATAAATAAAAGCATACATTGAAAAAACCAGTAAGTCAGAATTTGTTCTTTAGAAAAGATTAATAAAATTGATAAAACCCAGCTAAAATGGATCAAGGATAAAGTTGGGAAGGCATGTGTTACTAAGATTTGATAATTATTACTAATCTTATATATACTAAAAAGAAAATGTTTTGAAACACTTCGTGGGAATAAATTTAAAATTTAAATGAAATGGATGAATTATTAGAAAAACATGATTAATCAAATTGATAAAAAATTTAAAAATTCACAATATATTTACAATATATACGTGTATATATCTGAAATGAAATTCATAATTAAAACATTCCTACAGACACAAATGTACACACACATGCAAATACACATACATGCACACACATCTTTAGGCCTGGATGGTTTCATGAATAAATTCTTTTATGCATTTAAGGAAGAAATAATAAAAATCTTCCCAGGGAGTGAGAAATGGCATTATACTTCCCATTGTATTTTGTAAGGACAGTATGACTTAAATAAAAAAGTCTGACAAAAGTTGTATATATTTCTGGAATATAAAAGTAAAATTTTATTTGAAAAATCAATCAATATAATTCATATGAGCAGAATAAAATAAAAATACCATATAACTATCTTAATGAAAAAATTGATAAATTTAATAGTAATTCATTAAAAATTCTTACTAAACTAGATATAAAAGATTACTTTCTAGTCTAATAAAAGGTAAATACATTTTAAAAAGCTAAAATATTATAGATGACATTGTAGTAAAAGATCTATATGAATCTATAGGTCACTGCAAATCAATGTAAATGAATTTTCATGGTCTAGAAGACTTAATATAGTAAAACTCTTAGGACAAAGTAAATAAAGTCATCCTCTAGAATATTTCATTTCCCAAGACTCATTTGCCATCACCTCCCAAGAATGTTAGACTTAAAACCATTTCTCTCCTTTATGGTGGAGCCATCTCTA
This sequence comes from Microcebus murinus, assembly GCF_040939455.1. NCBI lineage: Eukaryota > Metazoa > Chordata > Mammalia > Primates > Cheirogaleidae > Microcebus > Microcebus murinus. The sequence continues at coordinate 46,998,201 of NC_134106.1, read as the reverse complement.
TCTATTCAAAGGGTAAGAAAATTATTTTCTTAAATGCTTACATTTCAGGGTAGGAGCCTTTTCCTTTTCTCTGTTTAGATAGAATTCATGTGCAATAGAAATATAAAGATTCTGTCCCTCTCTCAGGAGATGATGAGGTTTGAAAAGCTGCTCAGCTCTCTTATAAACTCTCAGATTAATAATCTTTGAATTCCTCTTTTGCAGTACAGACTCCAACATACACCTTGGCAGCTGCTTTTGTCAAATTTCCCCAGCAGAATTGGAGCAATAAAAATAGATGTTGTTATTGCTGTAAATAATCAGTTGTAGCTCCAATCCAGAAATCCTGTGTGGATTCCTGGCAAGATAAATAACTGCCTCTTTGAAAAGATGGGATTCTATCTCTAAATGGCATGGTTTTTAAAATACATTGGCCTGGTTTTGAGATTTATTTTAATGTACCTTAAAGGCAATTCATTCAAAGCCTTCCATTTTTTAATGGAACATAATTTTTTGTTTGTTTGTTTGTTTGTTTGTTTTGAGCAGCTCTATCAAGATTACTATGGAAAAATCACCTTAAAATCCTTTAAATTTTGCTATCACAGAGAGATACTCAGACATTACTTTCAATGAAAAACTAAATACTGTATTTCAACTGAATTTTCTGCAGAATGCTAGAAACTGAATTGCAATGTGCCTTAATACCACAAATAGTATTGGGGTATTTTTTCTTTTTTCTTTTTTTTTAAGCTTTCAAATCATAGAAGCTTGAATTACAAACATACATGACTTAACTATAATAAAAAATTTCAATAAATGAGTAAAACACAAAATCACTGCCATTTGTTTTATTGCAGCATTCACTATTGAAAAGCAAATTAAATTTTCATATTCCTGCACATTTTTAAAACATTGTATAAAGGAACATACAGTGAAACAAATTCTGTTTTTGCATAAACAAAAGTTTCAAATTTCCTCCTTAACAAGTGAAATATGCTCTTTACATATCCATTCATTCACTTAATAACCATCTTTTATCAAAGACTTCTAAAAGGATTATATATTTTAAATGCAAATATGGACACAGAGTGCATGTATAAGCACAATGGAAATTATTTTTATACTTTTTTGCATTTTTAACTTATTAAATTCATACAATATTGTCTTGTACTCTAATATATTAATAGAAAAATACAGTTTTCACTGTGCAATGTTTTATTCTTGTAATATTTTTGTCTGTTCATTTTCTTCAATAATATTTTCTCTAATAGTATGTAAGGTATGTTAGTCTTATCAAAACCTCACTACTTATAGTCTACTGTTGACCAGAACCCTCACCTATAACATAACTCGTCAATTAACACATATTTTGTATGCTACATGTATTGTATACTTTATTCTTCCAATACAGTAAGATAAAGAAAAGAAAATGTTACTAAGAAAACCATAAAGAGAAAATATATTTACTATTCATTAAGTAGAAATAGATCATTCTAAAGGTTTTCATCTTCATTGTCTTTCTGTTGAATAGGCTAAGAAGGAAGGGAAGGAAGGGGAGGAAGGGGAGGTTGCTCTTGCTTTCTCAGAGATGACAAAGGCATAAGAAAATCCACATACAAGTGGACCCATAAAGCTCAAATACGTGTTGTTCAAGGGTCAACTGTATTACTTATAATTATATAAAATTATAATATGTAAAACATTGATGGTTTATTATACTAAAATTGATGCTGGATTACATAGTTCCAGTAACCTTAGTAAACATTGAATTGACGTTTATCTTAAAAAGAAAGCTTGAAAACGTATATAAGTGAGCATTTTGCATTTTGTCTAGCGTTGTTATAAACTTTATAAATGCAACATTACTTTAACAGATAAATTCTTTATCTATCTGATATATTGATAGTGGCTACATAGGGACTTGTTAATCTTAAAAACAAATGCCTACAGGGAGATACTAAAAATTCTCATTTTTCATCTAAATGTGTTAAACTGTTATTTTCTTGCCTATTTAACAATTTTTCATATCTCTTCCCCAAATAGTAAAATTATGTCTCTAATCAAGAATCTAAAAAAATTATATTTTAGAAAAGAAATTAATTTCCTAGTTATAGAAATGCAAAAAAAGACACATGCTACATTCCCACATTCATATTTTCACTACTCCCCTGTCCCACTGAAATACTTGAACCCATTTAAACTAAATTTGAATTAAAAAATAACACCCTCCCAAGCTGAATCCCCATATTTTTAGTTTCTGCCTCAGAGTCTATTTTATAGCTGAGCTACAAACTCTGAAGGAAATTTATAATGGAACCCAAGACAACCTCAGTTTGTAATAGGGAGTGGTGGTCACCAGCAATGAGGAAATACATTGTGCTTAGATCTGAACCCCTTTATCTTTCTAAAATGGTGGGTTTGGAGTTTAAAAATTAGTATTTGTATTTTTTGTTTCACACTCCACTTACTCCTAACACAACATCTTTCTCTGATGCGATAAAAAAGAGTCTAGTTTAGTACTAAAAAAGATGTGGGCAGAAATTGTTATGTGATTTATAGCTGTTCCTAAAAGTAAATTGAATACTACCTATCACCTATAAAGCACATAGAAAAGAATAAGAGAGAAATAATGAAAGACCAATAGATTTGAGAATTATACAAACTCAAAAATGTAAGAAATGAAATCTCTAAAGTTATTTATCTTTAAATGTGAGAAATTATCAAGTAGAAGTATTTTGTTCAAATTCTAAAATGACATATAACAAATTATATTTAGAAGAAATTATTTTTCTTGAAAAAACCAAATGGCATTAGCTATTGGCTAGGAAATATTAATATAGTTTTAACATTAGAAGGCAAATATTATATCTGTAATGTTCATTTCATTCATATAAGAATTATTGAACACTTCCCAAAAGATAGGCATCATTCTAGCTATTAATCCAGGTTACATATATAAGTCTAAGTGATTTATCTTATGTTATACCATAACCAAATAACTTCTTCATCTCTTCCATAGTGTTTGACTTCTTCTTGAAGGTCATTTAATATTTTTTTAGAGTTTAATTTGTTGTTGGCATAGTCATGCATTGGTTTTCAAAAATTTTCTATAATCCAAAAAATTGCAACACTTTTATCCTCTTCCTAATGATAACTATGGAAAATAAATGAAAAACTCTTCCCAGCATTCTGCAAAACAATATTTCATAAAAATGAATTTCTAAATCCCCAAGCAATCAAAACTAATGATGTTTGACGTTGGTGATGGAAATTATGTCTAATAGGATAATAGTTGTTACATGTTCTCATTAGACTTGCCATCTAACATAATCAGATTTAAAATATGTCTTTAACTCAACCAGGCCATTGATTTTGCACTGGACAATGGCTTTCTTTGACATTAAATTTTGCTTCAGAATTCATTTGAGCATTTGGTTATGTGTTGAAATAGGCTTCAGTTGTATTGTGAGATGAACTCTTCCTAACACAAAAATGGAAAGCAGGGAAAAGTATGCTATTTGTCAAAATCCCTTTTGGCTTCTGCCATCATAAAACTGAAATAGTCCAGATGGATTAGCTTTTCAAATTCTCTGTATATATTTACTTGATTTTTTTTTCTCATAGGAGGGAGAGAATAATCCTCAATACTATATTTCATAAAGACAGTTTTTTGTTTTTTATTTTTAACTGATGCTTAAACTGGGTTATTTTTAGTGCATAGTAAGTGTCCCTCTAATACAGATGAATTCATCTTTTATAAAACCATTCTCCTTAGCAGTATTATAATGTGAAGATGATTTCCTGACTGGAGTCCTATATCAATGGACTTTAAATAACATAAATGTCATCACTCACTTCAGTCCTTAAGAAACTTGTGAAACGGAGACATTGATACCATTAATATTTTGAAACCAGTAGATTTGGTAGGAATATGTCATTCTTATATTCCATTTCCAGCTATGAAAATAGTAAATATAACTTTATAGATTGAGGCTAACATTGGGGCACTTCATTATTTAGATAATTCTGGCAATTCCCATTTTATTGTTTCATAGTCTAAAAAGTTTCATTTTTAAGATGGTAAATAACAAGTATATTTATTTTTTCAATATCTGTCTATAAGCAATACTTTTTGATTTGAGCACAAAGTACTCAAAGTATTTTTGCATTTGACAATTTTTAAAGATTTATAATATCCAGTTATTTTTTGTTCTTTTGTTTCAATTAATTGCTCTATTTAACAAACATATATCGAGCACTAGTTACAAGTAGGTGTCCTCATAGAACTTATATTCTAATGGCAGAGATGGACATCTATTAGATGATACATGTATAAACATAGCAGTGAATGATTTGCAGTGGAAGAATCCTTTCATGCATACAATATGGAAACATAAACTCATCTAGGGAAATGACTTAAAGTTGAGACCTAAAGGATGTGCTAATTAAATGAAAGCTGTAGGGGATATTATAGGCAAGGTATAATGGTATTTGCAAAGGCATCGAAGTCAAAAGAAACATAAAACTGTTCAGAAACTTAAAAAGGCTATGAGCATTGCAAGCCATGCTAATATTTTTTTCCTGTCCTAAGAGCAATTTGAAGTCACTGAATATGATACAATCTTGGAAGAAAGACCAATACTGGCTTACCTGCCTTTTCTTCTTTAATATCAAGTAAAGAGACCCCCTAAGCTGATACCAGACTATTAACTAGTTAATAGAAGCCTCTAGGAATAAAATTGAAAAAGTGAGAATTCTGAATAATTACTCATAATGAAGGCAAAAGTCAACAAGCTGGGAATACCAATAAAATATTCGTGAACTTTGATTTTAGCAAATTAACTTCATATACACAGGACACACACACTGTGCCTTTTCCACGGAGAATCTTGATCCACTGGGAGTATGCTCCCTAGTCTCTGCTGACACCACTGGGACCAGCTTATGGCAAGGCTATCTCTCCCTTAATTATCCAATAACTCAATGTCTTGGGGACCATCAAGCTATAAGACTAGCTCTTACTCTCATTCTCCCTAAGGTCTCTCTGGCAGAGGGAGACTATGAGGCCTGCCCTCATCTAAGAGCAAGGTCCTTCCCACCCATCAACTCCCCTTTATGAGCCAAGGATAAAGAAAGAAAGTGAATTAAAGGTAAGCTTGTTATTCTGACTTGGCATATGTGCTCTTTATCTTTAGGCACTAATCAAAAGTAAAAGAACCTAAGAATCAAGAAACAGATCCTAAACTTGAGTGACAGTTGCGGAGCCAATAGCATGATGTAGTTAGTAACATATAAGAAACGTGTCATGGCTATGTGATTAATGACAGCCATAGGCCCACTCCGACATCTAGCAGGGGCAACAATGTGTCACTTAGCAATATTATGCAACCTGGCCCTGGAATTTTCAACCCTGTCCTGGGAGTTGCCAGGAGACAAGGAGACAAGACCATCTCAGCAGAGTTGCAACTCACAAACCTTACAACGATATAAGAATAGGATAAACTCCCTTTATTAAAAAAAATATCTGGTAACTGACTTGGACTGAATAAAATATAAGAAAGGGAGAGGAGTCCCTCAAACTCTGAGAATGGTCTCTGGAAGGAGACCCTTCTCAAATGGTCATCTGACTCCTGACTATACCTGACCCATGCCATCAGCCTGCTCTGCTGTCCATCTTGTAAGAGTGCTGCTGGATAAACTGCTTGAACATCAGAAGGTGTCTAAAACTTATCCTTGATGTAAATCAGACTGAAGGGAAAAAGTTGCCCTTGGGGAAGCTGATTAATGAAGCCACAAACACTATACATGATCAGATTTATATCTTTAAAAGACATTATTAGGAAGTGAAAAAAATTAGAAGATAGCATGAGTATACACAGAGAGAATACTTTGGAGACATAATAGCTTTATCACAGCTTTGATTAAAGAAAGAAAGAAAAAGGGCAGGCACAGTATGTTTTATTTTGGATATTTTGAGTTTGAAATGGCAAAGACAAATACATAGTTGCTTATATGAGGTTTAGAGGATAGGTTTGGACCATAATTGAATTTAAAAGTCATTAGAATCCAAATAACCTAATTTTTTAGTGCCATGGATTTATTCTCAATATGTGCTACCATATGCAATTTCCCATTTTATATGAGAAACCATGTGCATAAAGAGCATACACACAGAAACACATAAATACCAAAAAATACAAAAGGTGGCTCAGGCACTATAACTGATTTTTAAAACCCAGTGAAATAAGCCTCCATTGGCCTCAATGTTTAGGTGCAGTTGCGTTAAGAAGAAAAAGTGTTTGTTTTCATAATATTAAAAAAATAATGCTGGTAAATAATTGAGCTATTGAGAGAATAATTGTGATTTTTAATTTAGATGTACTAAACATATTTGGTTCACTAAGGCAAAGAGAGCATGGGAAATGCAGCTTATTTGTATATTTCTTTAAAAAGGCATTCATTCTACCTTTAGTCAAATGTTTATCCATGTCATATTCTGTGAATTGATTGGGGAGGAATTTTAATTCATATCAAGCCAATGAGTCTGAAATACTTTGAAAATAATTTCTATATAAGTTTTTATCTTCCATTATTTTTTCAAAATGAATGATGTATACCCCCAATGCTGATTTTAGATAACATGTAGAACAAAGGAAAAATAATATCTGATATTTGATGTTACTACCTTGAGTTTAGATGAGGTAATTTGGGATCATTGTAGTTGTATGGTATGCAGACTATCATCTTTTATGGCCTTTTAAAACTATAAGACTGGAGGAATATGTGATTAATTTATCTTCTCCTTAATCAATCTTTATGCTCTCTAAAAACTGGTATCTGAGTTATGCCACAAAAATCACCAAAGTCTTCAGCTTTCCTGGATCAATCATTTGAATGTCATGATGCATAGACTTATTTGCAAATATGACTAGCAACTTCTAGCATCAGCTTCTCCTAGAATTCATTATTACAACATTAGCTGATTAGGACTAAAGATTAGTGCAGCTGAAATGATCAAACTAATGAAATAAATAACTAAAATAATTTTTGCATCCAACACATAAATCAGTTATTAACTGGACTGCAAACTTTATCTCTTCAGTTTAAGTTGGGAAGCTGCAATTCTTTAGAAAAAGAAGAAGACAGTAGATTACAAATCTAAGAACTTTATCAATTATTAAATTAAATAGATATTAAGACCCAGCCTTGGAAATACATATTGTGGAGTTAATCAATTGTGGAGTTATTTTTTCTATGTAAATAAAATAAAACCTCCATTTATTTTGGTCTTTCCATCTATTCATTACAATATCAAGCAAAATGATAGGTCACATTTTTGGCAAATGTCGAGAGTTGTAGGAATGGTTCCATTTCCTGATGCAGTTGCTTCAAATGTGCCACATACCCTGGTGTAGGGCAACAGTTGTGTATTTGGCACTCCAGAGTGAATAGCAGAAAGGATTCATTAATGGTTCACACCAACATTGCTGGATAGACCAGTCGGGGAAGTATATAATTCTTATTAAGTATTTTCATATAAAATGTGTACTGGCATAAAGGGGCTTCTTTAGATGCATTCTCAAATCACACAGATATAATCAAAGAAATATATTAAGAGAAGAGTGGCAAGAAGAGAAAATTGATAATAGAAAAGCAGATTTTGTCAGTATATATTTAGTACTACCAGGGAGATATATCCATGAGCGCTGTGACTGTTGATAGACATTGAGCCTGGAAAATATATTTCAAGACTGCCCCCTTTCTTTTGATATGCCAACTCTTTTCTTCTACTTTAAAAATATTCTGCTTGTTGTTTGGATCTCATTGTACCAATCATATGCTAACGCAGACCTATATTTGGTGAATGTATATTAAGAAACTACTACAAACTGACTGACAATTTCATCAAATGATGATGTTCCAATAATAATAATAAAAAAAGAAAATCCCTACCCTCAAGAAATCATGATCTAGAAATAAAGATAGAAAAAGAACAATTGTAATATACCAGTGATATATGTGGATACAGTGGCACCAGGGTGCAAAGGGACTCTGGTAGAAAGGTTATCCCAGAGGAGGTATTGCCTGAGATTAATCACATAATTTAGCTACCCTTATATGTATGGATCTAGACATTCATAGGAGAAACAGATTTCATTTTATGGCAAAATTATTTACTCCTGGGCTTGAAGCTATTTAATTATCCACACCAATTCACTGATTCTGATTTGCTATGAAAGGTATAAAACTTGGGGCCTTGTTCTTTTCTTTGTTAGTTGTTTTACTTAACCATTGTTATTTAACAAATTATCCCAAAACATAGCTACTTAAAACAACAAATATCTGTTACCTTACACATTTTCAGAGGGCCAGAATCTGAGAATGGCTCAAGTGGGTGGTTCTGGCTCAGAATCTCTCATGACACTGTAGTCAAGCTAACAGCTAGTACTGTAGTCCTCTAGGGCTGGAAGATATGCTTCTAAAATCATTCATGCAGACTTTGGCAGGAAAGTTTAGTCACTTTCCACATAGACCTCTAAATAGGATTGATCATGACATTGGCGCTCATCTCCCTCATGCTGAGCTATCTGAGAGGGAAAACCATACAGCATACTCAAGAAGGAAGTCATAATGCTTTAAAATTATCTCAGAAGTGACATACCATCACTTCTACTGCATCCTGTCAGTCACATAGACCAAACCTGCACAGTGAGGGAGGAGGTAACACAAAGGTATAAAAAACAGTAGGTGTGGATCATTGGGCACCATCTTGGAAGCTGGGTAACCTAGGAATTGAATTAGATCTTTAATACCACAAAGCCTGAAAGCCTAATTTGCATAGTCTATGACAGAAGATACATAAGACTTTTTTATTTTAAAACTGAAAAGGACTTTGAATATGATCTAGTCATCATCAGATTCAGAGGAGAGATAAGACAAAATAAAGTCTCATATTTGGTCTAAATTATAGTTGTGTATTTGACATCATTTACTTTCATCTATGCTTTAATTATTCCAGCTCTGCACAAAAAGAATTCCAGACGTTTATCATTTTCATTTATCATGAAAAGCAACTTTTACACTATCACACTTGATGACCTCTTATTTGTCTGAATAGCTTAATATTCTATCAAGATAAAAATTTCTTTTGTAAAGTGATACATACACACACATACATATATACACACATATATAGGATTTGACTATTAAACCCTAAAATAAATGCAAGATTAACATAAACCTGTAAACCATACTTCTGAAAGATTCAGAATAATTCAGTTTATTTTGTTTTACTTTATGGAATTTTTAGAGATTTTTCTGAGTTTCATTGGTACAACTCATAAGAATATTTTTGTAAAAAGACAAAAATACTATTATAGAAAGCATTTAAGGGTGACAGAGAATATAAATGCAATAAGATCTTATGACTATATTAAATCTGTAATATAATTCATTAAATTTCTGATTATTTTTAATAGAAGTAAATATCAAATAAATTAAATTTGAACTTTTGTATCACAAGCTGCATTAGAAGGAGATGTAATTACATTTCAACATATTTCATCTAAAATAACAGAGGTCTTAGTTCTTTCAAAATGGACTATTAATTACAAATGTCTACTTCTACTTGTTATTCTCAATGCTGGACAATTTTAGCAGTAGTTTTCTAGCAAAAGAAAGCAAAAAAATTTGTAAAACACTTGTTTCACTAAGCCATTTTAAAACATTATATTTTAGAGCCTATTTCTCCTGCAGCTTTTTTAGACTGTGGTAAATGTTCAATCTTGTGTATTATTTTATAGCTGCAATCTGTGAAATCACCAATGATAGGGGAGTTCAAATATCAGTAGGATATTTTGAAATTTATGAAATGACAGCAAATATCAGTAGGACACTATAAAAATGGAATAAAACATACAAAGTTATTTGATTGCATATAAAATACCACATTAGTGCTATATTGCAAGTGTTACTTTGAAATCATGAAGTCTTCAAAAATAGAATATGGTATTTTTTGAAGGAATAATTATTTTACAAATATTAATATGTAAGAACCTTTTAATGTCATATTAAATTTATTTCTAGGACAGCAAACCTTTTAAACAAATGTTATATTTTTTAATGAAGAAAAATTCTTTGCATTCAACTTCATAAGGACACAGAAAGATACTGTTTCTTGCCTCAGAACTATAGGAAGATGGCAGTCATGTTTGTTATAAATTGTAAGGAGGAGACAAGTTCTCTCCTTTTGTAAACATAGACCCAGCATGACCAAGGTCAAGTACACCTTGAGGGATAGTAGTCTTTTAAGGCTAGATGTAATCATCTTTCATTTTCTTCAAATGTGCAGTTCTAGCTCACTATGTAAGTGTTAAAAATAAATACTGGTAAAAGTAGAATTGACCTTTAAATATACCAAGCTGCTCATGTTTAAAAAAAAAAAAAAAAAAGTAAATCAAAACACATCATATATTTTAAAAGAAAAAGGTTTTCGCTAATTCATTCACTCATTTATTTAAACATTTTAAAACAATTCTTTCTAGAAATAAATATTGCAGTTTATTAAGCATATTTATGAGTATTTCATTTGAATTTTTCAATAGTAATTTAGTATGTGTTGAGAAATTACTACATGCCAGGCATTGCTTCAGTGCTTTGTACCAGGTGATCCACTTAATCCTCACAGCAATGCTGTTAGAAACGAGGAAACAGAGACACTGACAATGTGGATAACTTACCTATTACCTAGGTCACAGTGCTACTCACAGTGAAGCTGGGGTTTAAATTTAGATGACCAACTCTAGGTATCATGCTTCCACCATTTCACCACAAACAGTGAAAGGTTAAGACATAGGAATTTGAGTTATACTGCTATTCTCACTTGAAAAATAAAAATGGTACTTTAAGGTGTAAAATACAATGGCTATTAAATGGAAGAGGGAAGACTATCATTCCAGTTTTCTGCCACCAAGTTCACTATAACAATTTCCCTTGGATCATAAGGGGCTCATCAACAGAGGAAGCATACACAGAAGTAATGAATTATAATGCAATGCAATCAGCAATATAAAAGGACTTTGTCCAAGGTGCTACTAGATTTTAGAGGAGGAAGAATACCTCTTGCTGGCAGTAGGGGTATGTGGTTAAACTTTACCTACAGAACCAATCTTAAGTTCAAGGAAAGTAAATATCTAGTTAAACAAGAGACAATTTGAGGGATTTTTAAAAACATCCATGACTCACAACTTTCACACTGGCCCATTCTGGTCATTAGAATTGCCTTTCAATACCATAATGTACAACCATTAACAGTAAAGACTACATAAAATACAAATGTGGCACATTTTGGGGTGAGAAATAGTGTAAGAACTTTTGTTTAATAATAATGATATCTAACATCATTGAGTACTTAGTATGTACCAGGTATTAGTCAATGTACTTTATAGCTATTTATGCTCACAATTTGTAGGATTGCCAAAATTATAGCTGCCAAAATTATATTATTTTACAGATGAAGAAACCAAGGCACAATGTTCCTTGAACACGGTTGCCCAGGCAAATAGCTCCAGCCTCATTAAAGACTAGGAAGAAGTTCACTACATATATTTGTGATGTTCAAGTGAGGTTCATCCTCCAAGATGGGTAGCCCTATCTACATTCAAGACCCTTGGGTGATGAACTGACTCAAATCTAAAAAATGATTGAGGAGGCATAATTCTCAAGGTTGCTCTCTTAAGTCTGTTCTTCCATTTGCCATATCTGGAGTGTTCAGTTATATAAATCAGGAGACACATTGATTTTATTCCTGGGAACTCCATGAATAATTAACCATAGGCAGAGTTCTTTATGGGTCTAATAGATCTACCTTGCTGCCTACAATAGCAGTTGTATCCACTTTTGTCACTTCCTGGGCTTAGCCATTTGGGATCCTCTCACCCTCCCTGAGATGAGATTTTAATTCCCTTCTAATGCTACTCTTAGTGTAAAGAGAAAAATCACGTGATTTTTTCTTTATGTTCCTCCATTTAAATAATACTGTGCTTTCCTTAATTAACCTATACCCTAAAACCTTTGTGAAGGGAAAGATTTCTGAGATTTCTTGAGGGATATAGTGAAGAAGTAAATGGCCTAGAACCAGATGACAGATAAAGTCCAACAATCTTGAAGTAAAATTTGCATAAAGACATGGTGACCAGAATTGCTGATTAGTTCACCATTGTGAATAAATTTGGCGTGAGCTAAAATTTTATTCTTCACTTCTACCTTTTAGCTAACTCAAAATCCATATCTACAAATATTCTGCAAATTTTAAGTGATATAAATTTCTGCAATTTCCTATGTATTTTCTCTTTGTTTCTTGCTCCCATTTAGAACTTTCAACCTTTGGAATATTCAGATTCCAAATTCGGAATCTGAATACTGGCCTAACAACATGAGGATTGGGATAAGAAGAAATACATCAGTTTCCTGCAAGTGAAGAACAACTTACTCAAATAGGCAGTCGCCAAGGGTTTCTGTGAGGCTTGTAAGTTTAAAGCAATCCAAATCCATGGGTCTTCCCAGAATCCCTATCCTGATTACTATTATTTGCTTCTTTGCTAATCAACACACTAACTTTTTCATTATGCTTGATAAATTTACATGGTTTTTAAACTCAGCATCCCAAAGAATCATTCTCTTACATTTTGTTAGTATATTAATTTGTTTTTGTTGTTGTTTATTAATCTTAGCCCAGGGTCATTAAAGGTAAGAAATTATTGTAGTATCTTTAAATATAACCTCAAAAAGTCTGTATATTTCTTTCTGGAACTTGAGCAAAGAATTTTAGTTTGTTGTTCTCTCAACATACCTTATTATTCTATGCAATCAGAAGCTAACTTCCTTTTGTTTTATCATCCAGATCATGCATTTTACCTTATCACAGCCCAGCAATCAAGTCAACATTTTCTTGAAGATCTCTTGCCCACTATATGACCAATTTTTGTGCTAGTTGAAGTTCTTTGTTTGCAAGACACAAGCAACTGTAGGCAAAAATAAGCCATAAATTATTTTATAATGAAAGCATGGAGTAATTAACAGAATCAAAGGGGGGAAAATGAAGACCATTCACCAAAAGGAGAAGCTCCAGGATCCAGGTAGCGGGAACCAACCAACAGTGTAGTTTATGCTCTCACGTTAGGTGAATCCGTGCCTACATTCTCTGTTCTCTGTACTCTCCAGGAGAAAAAGGTGATTGATCAAACTTAGGTCACGGCTCATCCCTTGCTCAAGGAAGTACAGAGCTACTTAAGTGCAGTTCCGTCAAGATATCAGTCAAGGAAGTATTTGCTAAAACAAACATTGAGATACTGTAACTAAAAGAAGTATGAATGTATGTTGTGTAGGCAAAGGTTGACTTCTAATTGAGTCAGTAAAATTACATTGGACCTTGAATATTAAGAAGCAACATCCATAACTAAAAGTCTTAGGGACCCAAACTGTTTTAATTTTCTTTTTTAAAAAAGACAAATAGATAGGAAAGAAAAAATAATTAAGAAAATATTCTAAGATGTTAACTGCTCTTCTCTAAATGGTATGTCTATAGATATTTTCAATCATATTATTTACATATTTGTATTTTATAATGATTCTGTAATAAGTATATGTTACTTTTATAATAGATAGAACATACTTTTTAAAGATCAGGGGACTTTTATTCCTGCCCAGAACAGATAAAGTATTATTGGACTCACCCTTCTGCCATAAACAATCATAAAACAGGGCAAAATATATGATGCAAATATTTTCAGGAATTGTTCCATAGGTAGTTTAGAACTATCACTCCTAAGAGAAAAGATGAAGATTTGAAAAGAATTCAAAATTTCCCCTGGCATTCTGTTTTGGGATACTATATAGACTGCAAAGGAGGAATATTCAGCCCAAGTAGAGAGTGATGTTGCCACTGAGTTGAGAAAGCAGAGGTTAAATTTCTGGGCAGCTGAACTGGCTAGAATTTACAGATCAAGGTACTGGTGAGTATGAAGTCTGCATGGGCCTACATGGGTTCTTCTTGGAGGATTCTACCCTGTCTATGCAGCAGGATTTTGAAGAGAACAATTACTGCAGATGCAGGAGCTAAAGAAGAAAACAGAAATCATGCAGTACTTGGAGAGTTTGGAATTCTAACTTAGCAAGACTGAAAAGATGTTACTGAACACCTTGAGATCCCAGAAAAGACACAATGTAGGAGTGTGTCAACCATGGTCTAGATTTAGGGCCACATCCTAAGACTATGGAATAAACAAGCCTGATAAAACAAATCGGATCCATTAGAAATTTAACCACTAGCAAAAACAAGTCTCAACACCATTTAAAGGAAGACAATTTAGCTCAGATTCCTATAAGGTAGTATCTTAAAGTGCCCAGCATACATTTTTAGTAATAAAAATGACAAAACATAAGAAGAATCAGTAAAAACATAACCATAATCAAGAAAGCACAAATCATGGTACAAAGCAAGAGACAGATAGGTAATGAGGGAAACCAGCAAATTAAAGCAGGAGTAGGGGCTGGATTTAGGGAAATTTCTGACCAAAAAAGCCAGTAGGCACTGTGCCTTTTCTCCATAACCTATAAAAGTGGAAATGAACATTTGAAATTTGAGAAAACCCAGAATAGAAACCACTGAATAATTGGAGAGAGTATATCTTCCAGTGAATACAACACAGTGCTTGGAGACAGGAGGCCGTGACATTAAATAGGTTAATCTACCTCGTGGCCCTCAGTCTCTTCATTTGTAAAATGTGATAAAAGCATCTAGCATTAGGAAACCTTTCCATGTATTGACCCATAATTTCTTCTTTCCTGGTTAGATAGTATGTTAAGTACAGAGGAGTCACCAAAACAAAGAAGCAATGATTAAATAATCTGCGAAATCCCCTTCCATACTTTTTATTTTCATACAATTTATTTACATTGTCATAATCTTTATAAGACTTCTTTTATTTTTTTCATAATCCCTCCTCTTTATTCAACTATAACTATTTGTACAGAAGGCTTCCAAAATGCCATATTCCTCCTATAAATGCAATTAGCTTCTTCGCCCCTAGAACCCAGTATGTTCTCTTCTTGCCTCAGGCCATCACCCAGACATTGTCCTTCTGAATGTTTGCCTCTCTTAGCAACTCCTCTAAATTCATAACCAGCCAGGATACTTGCCCACTGGATCCAAAATATGTGATTTTTAACTAGGAAAGTAAGTGAAAAAATTAATTTTTAGGTTCAACAACTCAGAAAATCTGAACTATTGAATAGAAATACACTTTATTCCAGTGCATTAAATCCAACTATAATCCATATATCTTGCTTTTATTGTTTTCCTTTTCATAATATATAACCCTCTTTCCTTGCCTTTCCCAAGACATTTTCAGCAAAGGAGACATGGAACCATCATAGGGCCACCATGCACAGTCCTATCAAAAATCTTGAGCAAATATTTCCAAGAACTCAGAATCATCAGCCAGAGTAGCCCCAAATTATTCTTTCTTCCCTAAGGCAGTTATCCAACTGCTGTGTGCCTTGAGTGTCTGTTTGCCAAAGCACTTCTTGTCTTGCTTCCTAACCTCTAACACATTTTCCGAGTCCCTATGATGAGCTCTTGTGTCAGTTTCTTTATTTGAATCTTAGTTTCCAGGATCTTTTATCTGTCTTGAACCCCAACCTCTTCACTAGGACCCATTGCATAGATTTTGTTTATTATTCTCTCCCTAAGTCTTGATTCTGTTTTCACCTCCAGTCACTAGCTAACGTCTAATTCCAAACACCTGAGACCACCTGAGATAATCGATTGCACTGTATCACCATGGTGGCTCTGATATCACCACATGTTGTTTCCACTGTGCCTCAAGTCCCCACCATAGGATATTGGTAGTTTGTCCCCTTTGGAGACTGATTGGCTGGTTATGCAACCAAGAACCAACTCCCTCACCAAGCATATAAGGTGCTTTACAGGCTATTTGTTCAATGTTTTACTCTGAGAACTGCTCTTATTTCACACAAGGTCCTCATTGCTCTATGAAATCCTAAGCCAAGGATTGACACACTTTTTCTATAAAATGTGTTAGCTGCTAGATATTTTAGCCTTTATGGACCATATAATCTGTGTTGCAACTACTCCATTTTGTCATGGCAATATGCCATGGACAAGGACAGCGAATAAAGAAATAACTGTGGTTGTTTTCCACTAAAACCTTATTTATAAAAGCCAACAGCAAACTGGGTTTGGCCTATGTGTAGTCGTTTGCTGGCCCCTCTCCTAAGCCTTCAATTAGTAGTAGGCATGTGACCCAATTTTGGATTCTCTTCCAGGAAGTTTGAACTGGGATGAAAAGAAAAAATGTAATTGGTCTTTCTTTGTCATTTGAGCTCAAAAGACATGTAAATGTGATTCCCAGGAAACTCTTATATAACATCTGCATATAAAGATCTGGTTTGCAGAAGTGATGTCAAAAGCCTGGATCTGACTTGCTCTCAGCAGTACTGACCTACTTAGCAAGGCTGGCTCACAGCACAGCCTTAACCACTAAACTGCAGAATAGTACACCTGCAGAAGGACTGTGCATTACTAAATACTGTGCTTGGCAATCACAAAGTAGATAAAAAATGAATTTTACTATATAGGATTGACATATATTTTTTTCTAGGAGATGTGTCATTTACTATATATTAGTCATTATTTTACATTTTCTATTTGACTTTTCATTAATTTCCCCAAAACATTTACTCTGTGCTTATCAAGCTCTAGACACTGTGCTAGGGGCAGGGGATAAAGTGATGAACTAACAGTAAGGCATGGCTCTGGCTCACAAGGAATTCACAGTCTAGGTAAAAAGCAGCCATTAGAAAAGCAATTTTGCAACGACTACAGAAACTGCTTTCTGACTTGTAAAGTGAATCACATATGGTCTAATATTTTGCTTCTTACAAGACCTATATCAGTTTGAAAAGTGTTCAGAAAGGTTTCTTTTTAAAACACTCTTACAGGAGTTTTGAAGGGTTTTTCACATGATACACTACTAACAAAGTTGCTCTTCCATGATTAGTAAGATTTTTATGGATGATAATTAATTCTGTTAAGAACAGCATGATGGGAATTTTTAAAAAATCACTCCTCATATTTGCCAAATAAGCCATTTTACTTAATATATGAGAGTCTAATCACCATTGGAGAAATAGGAACTTAGTTCTTAGCCATACATGTGTATATCTTTATGTTTCACTTCATGGATATTTAAAATATAATTCTGCTAAAGAATGTACCTTTAGATATTGACAAAGGAAGAATGATATTTTCATCTTCATTACAAAAGACATCATCAACTTTGGCTTTAGTTTTAGAAAGTACACCCTCATCACAAGGAAACCACCCTGGACTTAATATAGTATTCAATATAATCCACCTGCCCATCTAACAGAAAGTAATCAGCTAAGCTTTTATTGACATTGAATAAAAAGTACTTTTCTACAGAGACACTTTCAAATGCATCGCTCAAAAACATGCTTCATAACAATGCCACTCTATTAGAAGCAAGCATTCAGGAAGAAGACATTGTTTTGCTCTGGGACTGTGAGGTTTTTGCTACCTATTTAACAAATGAATTTTGCCTGTGTTCTTGGATTTGTTCAAACCTTGTCTCCAATCAGGTCAAGAAAAGGTACACTGAAACTACCAATAAAGATGAAAAATAACATAAAGGACTCTTATATGGAATCATTTCTCATGAACTGTCAGAACCTAGCCTAAATGCTTTGTTTTGTTGTTGTTTTTAAATCTATTTTATTGTATATATTTAAGGTGTACAACATGATGCTTTAATATACATACACATAATGAAATGATTACTATAGTCAAACAAATTTATATATCTATCATCTTCCGTAGCATCTTTTTTGTAATTGTTATAAGAGCTTTCAAAATCTTCTCTTAGCAAGTTTGCATTATGCTTTCATCAGGGCCAGTGATGGGGAGAAAGGGTAGAAACTTGCAGTTATATAAAATGAATACAACTAGAAATTTAATGTGCAGCATGAGGACTGCAGTCAATAAATTGTTTTGTACACTAAAATAAGTATACTTTGCATTGACATTCAGGGTCACCCTGGCATGCAAGAACAAAGTACAGGGTAGAATTCTGCTGATGCCCATGGAGGGAGCATTTAGACAAGGCCAGTCAGTGGGAAATCCTCCACCTCAAAACCCAAATTCCTGATAGCCCCACCACCAGATGATAAAAAGCAGCCTGGGGCCGAGACTAAATATGTGAGCCATTTGGGCACAAGGGCTGCACAGTCCTTGGGCAATTCCTGTGAGTGTCCTGCCTCAGAGCCAGTGGACTTGGGGTATGTGTGACCCACTGAGACATCAGCAGTGGCAGCCAAGCAGTGCCTGCATCACCCCCTGCCCCACACTACAGGCAGTGCTGCTCAGCAGGTTTTCTTCCACTTGGGGAAAGAAAAGGGAAAAATTCAGAGGACTTTATTTTGCAACTTAGGTACCAGCTCAGCCACAGCAAAATAAAGTACCAAGTAGACTCCTGGAGCCCCATGTCTAGGCTTTAATTCCTGGAAAGCATTTCTGGACCCACTCTAGGCAGAAGGAAACATACTGACCTGAAAGGGAGGATGCAGTCCTGGCAGGATTCACCACCTGCTGACTAAAGAGCCTTTGGCTTGGAATAAACATCAGAGGTAGCCAAGCAACAGTCACTGCAGGCTGTGGGTGAGACTGGGTTGGCTTCAGGTGTAACCTGGTGGCCACAGGGAGTGCTCATGTCACTACTCCCCTAACTCCAGCAGCAAGCACAGAGAGTGAGGAAGAGAGTGAGACACTTTGCCTGGTAATCTGGAGAATTTTCTCACACACATCTTACCTAGGTCCACCAAGATGGTACCACCAGGAGTCTGCAAAGAATCACAGCATTACTGGGATTAGTGCATTCCCAGTGCTGTTATGACTGGAGGGACCAAAGATTTAGATTATAAAACTTAATTCCTTTTGAGTACCTGGAAAGCTTTCTCAAAAAGAAAGGAGTCAAACAAGCCCACACAGCAAAGATTAAAATAAATACTTAACTCTTCAATGCCCAGACATTGATAATCATCCACAAGCATCAAGAACACCCAGGAACACATGACCTCACCAAACAAACTAAATAAGGTACCAAGTGACTAATCCTGGAATGATGGAGATATCTGACCTTTCAGACAAATCTCACCAATTAGGTGAAAGATCTCTGCACAAAAAACTGTATAACACTGATGAAAGTAATTGAAGAAAACACAAATAAATGGAAAGATACCCCAGGCTTATGAACTGGATGAATTAATTTTGTTAAAGTGTCCATACTACCTAAAGTTATATACAGATTCAATACTACTTATATCAAAATACCAATGATATTCTTCACAGAAATGGGAAAAAAAATCCTAAAATTTGGATGGAACCAAAAAGACCTAGAGTAGAAAAAGCGGTTTTTAACAAAAAGAGTAAAGCTGACAGCATCACACTACCCTGACTTTAAAACATGCTACAAAGAAATGGTAATTAAAACAACATAGTACTGGCATAAGTATAGATATATATACCAATAGAACAGAATAAATTACACTAAAATAAGTCAACACACTTACAGCCAACTTATTTTTGACAAAAGTACCATGAACACACAATGGAGATAGGACAATCTGTTCAATAAATGATGCTGAGAAAATTGGATATTCACATGCAGAAGAATGAAGCTAGACCTCTATCTCTCACTATATACAAAACAACTAAAATGAATTAAACCCTTAAATGAATGACCCCAAATGATAAAACTACAAGAAGAAAACATAGGGGAAACACCTCATTACATTGGTCTGTACACAAATTTTTGGATAAGACTCTAAAACACAGGCAACAGAAGCAAAATTGAAAAAAATTAGATTACATCAAACTTAGAAAAAAATCTGCACATAAAAGAAAACAATCAACAGAATGAAAATACATCCTACAAAAATGGGAAAACATTGTTCATCTGACAAGAGTTAATATACAGAATAAATACATAAGGAACCCACCTCAATACCAAAAAATCCCCACAAATAATCTGATAAAAATGAGCAAAATACCTGAATTCTCAAAAATGATGTACAAATGGCCAGTATGTATATGAAAAAATGTCCAACATCACTAATCATCAGGAAAATACAAATCAAAACCACAATGAGGTATCACCTCATTCTAATTGGAATGGCTATTATGAAAAAGATAAAAATAACAAATGCTGGCATGGATGTGGAGAAAGGGAAACTCATACACTGTTGGTTTGAATGGAAATGGGCACAGTCATTATGGAAAACTGTGTGTTCTTCAGAAAATTAAAAATAGAACTATCATGTGATCCAGCAATCCCACTACTGGGTATTTATCCAAAGGAAAGAAAAGGAAATCAGTAGGTCAAAGAGATATTTGCACTCCCTATTTTTTATTATAGCCTATTTAGAATAGCCAACATATGCAATCAACTTAAGTGTCCATCAATGGATGAATGGATAATGAAAATATGGTATATGTACACAGTGGAATAATACTCAGCTTTAAAAATAATGAAATTCTGTCATTGTTGCAACATGGATGAACCTGGAGAACATCATGTTAAGTGAAATAAGCAAGGCACAGAAAGACAAATACATCATGATCTCTCCCCTATGTGGAATCTAAAGAAGATCTGATAGAAGTGGAACAGTGGTTACCAGAGCCAGGGGAGGCAGTGAAGGGGAGAGAGAGAAATTGGCCAATGGGTACAAAGTTACAGTTAGGTAGGTGGAAGAAGTTCTGGTGTTCTATTGCATAGCAGGATGAATGTGGTTAATAATATTCTATGTATATTTCAAAATAGGATTTTGAATATTCTCACCACAAAGAAATTATAAATGTATGAGGTGATAGATGTGCTAAAAACTCTGATTTGATCTTTACATAGATATACATGTACTGGAACATCACACTATACCTCATAAATCTGTACAATTGTTATGTGTCGATTAAAAACAAAATTAAAACAATTTAAAGATGGGGTACATATCCACTGTCCATTAATAAAAATGATCAGTGGTTCTTGAAGCAGCCAGAAGTTTTAACATCCTTGTGTTTCACAAAACAATAAAAAATAAAATAAAATATCCTTATGAAGAAAACAAGTATAATTCTTTCCATTCCAGGGAGCTATGTATAATCAATTAAGGGTACTGAAAATGAGATTTAAGAAAAAAAAATCACTTCTTTCTTTAATATAGAAACATCAGCCAAATCCTACCAAATTTCCTCATTTCCAGTCAGAAATTTTCTATGCCTCCTTTCCTGAGTCAAAGGAAGTTAAATTTCCTTCTTTTATTATCTTCTTCATTCCAGATTTACTATCTTCTTCATTCCAGATAAGTTTTTCTGTTTTCTTTGGAATGTCTGTCTTTTTGAACTCTAATAAACAATTTTCTAGTATCTATTTGGGGAGGCAGGAAAGTTTGGCTCCCCAAGGATTCTGATGTCATTCAAATTCTCTGCGTGACAAAAGGAGTAATTCCATATAAAATAAATGGAGCAACATGCAATAGGTGGGTGACTCTGAGGACAAACCTCACATGCCTCTTGATGGAAGATAATTATCTACAATTTTGTTTAGTCATAGAGCCAAACTAAAGGGACAGAATCTTTAAATGGTTGTTTGAAAATTTCTGAGAATAGAATGTTGAAAATATTTCTTCCCTCTAAAATTTTTCTCCAGATTATATTAGCTCTGAGTTTTCACATTCTCCCCTGGAATCACATGGCTTCTATTTACCTACTAGGTATTCTTGCACAGGAAAGTTAAGAAGGATAAGTTTTTCTATTTTCTGTCCCAACATGGTATCAGAGTATTTCCTTTAAGAGCACCCTTGCAGGTTACCAGATATCGAGTGGAATTATTTAAAAAAAAATATTTTCACTTTTTTGGTAATTATTAATTTTTCTCTTGGGTACTATCTTGGACATAGAAAAAGCAGGGGTACACATGCAGATGCAGCCTCGCACATACACACAGATACACACACAGAGGGATGAAGAGATGGTTCGTGTCTTCGAAGAGCTCAGGATCTACTAAAGCTAAGAAGTCATGCAAGCAAGAAACTTTCAAGGAGTAGGAATCTTCTTTAACAGTGATTTTTTTCCATTCTACCCATAATAGATGCTGCTGGCACCTCTCTAAGAGCCCCTTTACTGGGCCAATATGACCATCTCCAAGAAGCTGCTGAGGGCTCTGAGCTTCCCCTTTGTCTGTATAATTATCCACAGTGGGAGTTTCCTTATCTGGAGACTCCTGGAAATTTATGCCTCTTTGCCTCAGGTGAGTGACTCTATGATGCCATTCAGGCTTCAGAGCTCCCAGAATCAGGCTGAATCAGGCAGAATCAGGCTGAAACTACCCTCCACCTGTACCCAAATCCTTGAAAACTTCTTTACCTCTGCAAGCTACTTCCCTCAAACCCAAACAGGTTTCACTTGAAAAAAACTGTGTCCATAAATTACTTGCACAGTAGTCTTCATTTTGGCTATCACTGCTGGAGAACTGCCCTAACAACACTTGGTACGATGACAGATCTCTCAAGTTCACATCATTTTACTGATCATGTAAATCTAATTATGATTTATTTTAAAAACATAGGCCCATATGACCTTACTGAGTTGATTTTAGTTTAAGTAGTTTCATGAAATAAAACATTGTCTCAATGCAAATGGTGCATGAACATGGTATATCTGTGACCCTTCCGATTTCTTATCCAGAGTTCAGGGCCTTCTGCTTTCTACATTTTCATTTCTCTCTGGCTAATGCAGAGGCCTACGCCTTTTCTTTATCTGGAAAATTTCTCTGGTATTTGCTAAATTTCTTCAGTCTACCCATCTGCATTTGTTACCCTTTCCTGGCCCACATCTCAAAAAATCATAAATATATCATTTTTTCTTTTATTTCCTCATACGTCTGGAATTAAATCCTTTGGAAATAAGTTTCCATACCACCCTGCACTTTCCTTTTTGTAACTCTCACAATATTTGTAATTAAATGTTTATTGAATGACTTCTGTCCTTAAACCAGGGCTTGGCAAACTCATTAATAAGCCAGACAGTAATTATTTCAGGCTTTGCAGGCTATACAGTCTCTGCTACAACTACTCAGTTGTATCATTGCAGCCAGAAAACAGCTACAGACAATGTACAAATGAGTATAATTATATCCCAATGAAACTTTAGGAAACAAACAAACAAACAAACAAAAACACAGACACAAGCTGTGGGCTAGCATGCTGATCCCTGTTCTACTTTGTAAGATCTTTGAAGGCCTGGAGTGAGTCAAACTTGTTTGATGCCAATCTTTAGCAAGGAATTCAAAGTCTTTGCTGCTGCATCTTCATCAGCCTAATGTGGAGCTGGCACTCCGTTAATATTTCTTGAATGGAATTAAATTAAATATGATAAACTGATTTTTTGAAGTGTTTAAGTGTAATTAGCCCCTTAGTGGGTCATTTCCTATATAGTTTTACACCTACAAGGGCCCTTAAACACCTACTCCAGGCTTCAAAAGAACAGCAAGTAGAGTCCTACAGTGGGTCAGTAGGCCCACATGGTTATTTGGCATGCAACACCTAATATTTCTTCTGTATGATGAAATTGTTTTCAGTAATATTCATGTGGCAAGCAGTAATAATACTTAGTTTTTGATATATTCTTCATTTTTAAAAAATCAATTGACAGTTAAAGGCGATGACATTTTAATTTTAAAGGCATTCAAATTCAAGTGTTTGATATATTAACTAAAGTGTTCAATTGACAAGCAGAATGGATCTTGTAAGTCTCATTTTGTTTCAACTTTTATGTTCAAAACAAAAATAAAAATTCTAAGTCTTCACATAAAAAATTGCTGTATCTTCTTTTTTTTTTTTTTTTATCTTTTTCTTCATCTATCATTGTTATTTCAAATTGGCTGTTTAAACAGAGGAACATATAGCTCCACAGAAGTGGGAGAAAACAACTTAGCCCAAAGCCTGATACAAAGAAATGTGTGCAGCAAAGTGTTTCTGTGGCATGGGCCAATGGTATAACTGGAAATTCTTCAAATGATCTTCCACATAGAACGAAATGTTAAAGGATAACTAACAAATGTGCAGATTTGACAAAAAGATGTGTGCATGTGTGTGCATGTGCGGGTATGTGAGTGCAGACACAGCAACCACACTTGTTTAGAATTTAGGCCCCCAAATTTGGAAGGGATAGAATATCTAATCCTTAACATAGTTTAAAATTACAGGCTCATAGTGATAAAAGCTGACTCATCTTAATCGATTTTATTGTTATTCTATTTAGATTAGAATTATTGCCTGTACCCCGGAAGGGTCACTCCCATTGCCCTGCTTTGAATTGTCACAAGTCCAGATCTTTCAACATATGCTATTCTCATTACTCAGGATAATTACTAATGAGCTCTTGAGCCTCTGAATACAACAATTTAAAGGACATTTGAGAAGTAATTGCACTCTTTTCTCTCTGATAGGTTTTCAAGCCAGATATATATACCACATTTACCTGTGACATCATTTCAGAGCTGAGGGCAGATGTGCCAAGCTGTGGCTTAAGAATGGAATCTATGTAACTCCATGTGAAACAAGAGGAAGCTCTATGAGTAAAAATAAAAATGCCTACTTAATAAAAACTGATGTGAGAAACAGCAATTTGTTCACAAGATATCAGAATGAGGAAGCAGGCAGTTAGGAAAAAGAAAGGAATTTATCAATTGAACAAATCACCAATATCATAGAACTGTAGGTAAGATGAAGAATAATAATTGAAGAGTTAAGTCATCGACAAAAACATAATCTTTATTCTATTAGGAGTTAGTGAATAACTATGTAATAGTACTGAATTTTAAAATAATAACCATTCCTTTAAAAAGAGCATTTATTTGAAGCATTCCTTTCTAATGTCTAAAATACTGTTTGGGACATTCTTGGTGTATAAAAATTCATCTATCTATTGATTTAAAAAAGCATTGCAAATATCCTTACTTGGTTGGATGAGTGATTTCTCATGGGAAAAAAAGTAGCCATAGAATGTGAAATGAAAGTAGCAGAAAATAGACAGGCATCACCTATTTTATGAAGCAAAGTGCTTCCAGAAATTCTCTGTAAGAACAAATACACAAGCCAATGCACTAGCTTTTTGGGTTACCTTGACACTCACATTCATTGTAGAGATGCTTTATCTTAATTTCTTATTACTTTTGATTGGCAGACACTCTTCAGATTTTAATGGAAAGTTCCTCCACTCCCCTCTCCTCAACTTCTTTTAAGAATTAAAGAACTGACAGCACCACCATAAATTATTTTTTAAATAAATCCCACAGAAATTTGGAAAGTAAATAATTTTAATTTTAATAAGAAAGAGATAATCAATAAAAGCTAATTTATAAACGTAGTTTTTCAAAGTATATACTAGGGTATGGCTTAATTCTTAAATTATAGTATGTAATTTCATTTTACTATTTCTTCTCAGTACCCAAGATTGAGTGTGACATGGAATAACAGTTATCTAGAAAGATGTGTTTTATAAAAAACATGTTTATTAACACAAGACATTGTTTATCATTTTAGTTTCCTGAGGCTGCCTAGGAAAAACAAAATACCACAAACTGGGTGAGTTATAACAATATAAATGTAGTATTTCATAGTTCTGGAGGCCAGGAATCTGAAATTAAGGTGTCAGCAGAGCCATGCTTCCTCTGAAACCTGCAGGGAATTTTTTCTTGCTTCTTCTTAGCTTTTGGTGGTTGGCCAGAAATCTTTGGCATTCCTTGGCTTGTAGATGCATTGTTCTAATCTTCTGTTTTCACATCGCATTCTCCCCTATGTCTTCCTGCTGTGTATTTCTGTCTGTTTCGAAATTCCGTTTTTCATAAGGGCACCAGATATATTGAATTAGGACCCACTCTACTAATGGCCTGATTTTTATTTGATTATCTCTATAAAGACCTGGTCAAATTCTGATTTATTGAGGGTTAGGACTTAAATTTATCTTTGTGTGTATGTACAAAACTCGACCCATAACAGATATGTATAGAAAGTGCACAAATTATGACATTAGAATTCTAGAAAGCCACTTATTTCCTTTCTATCCCCAAATGTAACAACTATTATGCTTTTAAAGTTAAATATCCATTTTTAAAATGTTTTATACTTTGTATGAGAGAAATCACACAGTATATAACCTGCTGCAGCTGGCTTCTTTTATACATTATGTTTGTAAAATTCATCCATATTGAGCTATAATTCAACTTTTAATATTGTTATATAGCAGTGTTTCACAAATTAAATATGTCTCAGAATCACCTGGAGGGCTTATTAAAACACAAATTTCTGAGTTTCTAATCAGAAAGTCTGCTTTAGGGGCTGAGAATTTACATTTCTGACAACTTCCATGTAATACTCATGCTGTGGGCTCAAGGTTTATTAGATTAAATAATAATTTTTAAAAACTACTATATTTATTATATAACATATATCTTACATATAAAGATACATCAATTTTAAAGCAAATGGGTACAGAATGATATAATATTCAAAGCTAAACAAAACTAAGCTAATGTAGCTACGCCAATGTTATAAAATAGACTTTAGGGAAAAATAAATTATAAGAGATTGAGGAATATTACATATGTAACATTTCTATCAATTTTGGAGATGTAACAATAGAGCCTCAAAACACTGGAAGTCCTACCCAGAAAATCAGGAAAGAGAAAAAAAATAAGAGGGTACAAATGGGAAACTGTACCCATTTGCTTTAAAACTGGTATATCTTTGTATGTTAGATATATGCTATATAATAAACATAGTAGTTTTTAAAAATTATTATTTAATCTAATAATTACAAAAAGAGGAAAGAAGAGGTCAAATAATCTCTTTTCACTGAATTTATGATCTTATATCTAGAAAACCCCAGACTCCACCAAGAGACTCCTGGAATTAATAAATAAATTCAACAAAGTATCAGGCTACAAAATCAATGTACACAAATTAGTAGCATTTCTATACACCAAAAACAGTCAAGCTGAGAGTCAAATTAAAGATGCAATTCTACACATAAAAACTAAAAAGAAAATAAAATATCTAGGAATATACATAACTAAGGAGATGAAAGATCTCTACAAAGAGAACTACCAAACACTGAGGAAAGAAATTATAGATGACACAAACAAATGGAAAAACCTACCATGCTCATAGATCAGTAGAATCAACATTGTTAAAATGTCCACACCACAAACAGTGATTTACAGATTCAATGCAATCCCCCTCAAAAGACTAACATCACATTTCACAGATCTAGAAAAAAATAATTCTACACTTTGTTTGGAATCAGAAAAGATCCTGAATAGCCATTGCAATCTTAAGCAAAAAGAACAAATTCGGAGGCATCCATTCCCAGACTTCAAATTATACTACAAGGCTATTGTAACCAAAAGAGTATGGCATTGGCACAAGAACAGAGACATAGAGCAATGAAATAGAACTGAGAACCCAGATATAAAACCATCTACATACCTACAAACCACTGACCTTTGACAAAGCAGACAACAATATACACTGGGGAAAAGAAACCCTATTCTATAAATTGTGCTGGGAAAATTGGATAGCCACAAGCAGAAGAATGAAACAAGATCCGTATCTTCCTTACTACTCACAAAAATTAACCAAGATGTATAAAAGACTTGAATGTAAGGCACAAAACCACATGTACCACTATTATATTGGAACTAATCAATCTACACTTGTGCACGTATGGAAGCAAAACTCAATGGAAATCAAATAGGTGGGAGGAAGAAGGAGAGGATGGATAAATTCATGCCTAACAGGTACAATGCACAATATCTGAGTGATGGGTGCACTTATAACTTTGACGCAAACTGTACAAAAGTGGCTCATGTAACCAAAACGTTTGTACCCCCATAATATTCTGATTTTCTTTTAAAGAAGAATTCTAGAAGAAACCGTAGGGAAAACCTTCCTAGATATCAGCCTAGGCAAGAAATTTATAACTAAGACCCCAAAGGCAATTACAGCAACAATAAAAATAAATAAATATGACTTGATTAAATTAAAAAGCTTCTGCATAGCTAAGGAAATAATCAATAGAGTAAATAGACAACCTACAGAATGGGAGAAAATATTCACAAACTATACATCTGATAAAGGGTTGGTATCCAGAATCTACAAAGAACTCAAGCAAGTCAGCAAAAACAAAATAAAACAAAACAAAACCTATTAAAAAGTGGGCACAAGACATGAACAGAAGCTTTTCAAAAGAAGATAGACAAATGGCCAATACACATATGAAAAAAATACTCAAAGTCACTAATCAGCAGGGAAATGCCAATTAAAATCACAATGAGCTATCACCTTACTCTGTTAGAATGGCTTTTATTAAAAAGTCCCAAAACAATAAATGCTGGTGTGGATAAAGAGACAAAGGAATGGTTTTACACTTTTGGTGGGGCGGCCAATTAGTACAACCTCTATGGAAAACTGTATGAAGATTCCTCAAAGAAGTAAAAGTAGGTGCACCATTTGATCCAGTAATCCTACTACTGGGTATCTACCCCAAAGAAAAGAAGTCATTTTATCAAAAAGACACCTGCACTTGAAAGTTTTGCAGCACAATTCATGACTGCAAAGATGTGGAATCAATCCAAATGCTCATCAATTCATAAGTAGATTAACAAAATGCAGTATATGTAGACCATGGAGTACTACTTAACCATAAAAATGTATGAATTAATGCCTTTTTCAGCAATTTGGTTGGAACTGGAGACTGCTATCCTAAGTGAAATGTCTAAAGAATGGAAAAACAAACACGAAAAGTACTCGCTATTATATTGGAAGTAACCAATGAGCATGTATGTGCACAGAGGGAAGTAAAACTTAGTGGAAATCAAGCAGATGGAAGTGAGAGAAGGGGAGGAGCAAAAACCTACCTAATGGTCACAATGAACACTAACTGGATGATGGGCACGCTATAGCTGTGACTCAAGCATTACAAAAGCAATCCTCGTAACCAAAAAATTTGTACCCCCTTAATATTTTGAACTAAATAAACTCCACAAAGCAAAAATTGTTATTGTTATAAATCTTCAATAC
The DNA here is from genome assembly GCF_040939455.1 of Microcebus murinus. Classification (NCBI taxonomy): domain Eukaryota; kingdom Metazoa; phylum Chordata; class Mammalia; order Primates; family Cheirogaleidae; genus Microcebus; species Microcebus murinus. The sequence continues at coordinate 46,968,990 of NC_134106.1, read as the reverse complement.
TTTCATAATCTGAAAATAAGTTGACAAAAATTAATAATTAAATATTTATAAGAAAATTATTAACAAGTTGGCATAACACATTTAAAATATCATGCAAACAACTGCAAGATATATATTATTTTAAAATATACATAAAATATTAATTAAAATTTACCATAGCTGGGCCATAATAGAAGTCTCATGAAATTGCAAACACAAATGATACAGATAATATTTTCTGACTAGGATTAAATTGGACTCAGTTATAGAAAAAAAAAGTAAGGATTTAGAAATTAAGAAATATATTTTAAGTTGCACATGAGTCCATGAGTCAAAATGAAATCACAATGGAAATTAGGAAATATTTTTAACTAGTTGAAAATGAAAAATACCCTGTATTAAATGTGTGAAATACAGGTTTTATAAAACTATATAATCCTAAATAAATTTTCTGGAGAAAATTAATCATTCATCTCAAAAATTGGGAAGAAGGACAACAAGAAATTAGAAAAGACAATATTTATAATCAGGATTTTGACGATGTACACTAAATGATACTAACATGTGGTAACTAAAGCAGAGCAGTACTTTGGCAAGAATAAAAATAATTGATCAATGGAACAAAATATAAATATCAGAAATGAAGATATATATATATATATATATATATATATATATATATATATATATATATGAACTTGAATTACTACAAAAGAACTACCTTCAGCACTGGGGAGGATCATTATTTAATAAATCATTATGGATCACTTAAGTATCCACATAATAAATTTGGTACCAATCTCTTTTCATTACAAGTGAATTAAAGAATTAAATGTACAAGAAAATAAACTTTTAGAAGGCAATAGTAACAAGATATCTTGTAGAAATTAAAGCTGACAGATATTTCTTAAGCAGATTACCAAAGCAACAACTATAAATAAAAACATGATAAATAGGAGTTAATTAAAATTAGGAACTGCTGTTCATCAAAAGACACCATTAAGAAAGTAAAAATGCAACATGTACAGCAGAATAATATGTTTGAAATATATATGTTTGAATAAAAGAGCTCTTGAATAATATGTTTGAATAAAAGAGCTCTTGTACTGAAGATATATAAAGAACCTCTCAAATCCATAAGAAATAAAACAGGCAATGCAATAGAAAAAGGGACAAAAGGCTAGAACAGACAATTCCCAAAACAGTATTTGCAAATGGCCAATAAACACAAACAGTTACCAATTATCAGAGAAATGTAAATCAATATCATGATGCCAAATCTCAACTCCCCACCAGAATAACTAAAATGAAAAATACTCAACATTTCTAATCATCAGGAAAATGAAAATCAAACCCACAATGAGATTCTCACTTATTTCCAGTGACAATGGCCTTTATCAAAACATCCCAAAACAATAAACGTTCGCGTGGATGCACAAAGATAGGAATACTCGTACACTGCTGGTGGGACTTCAAACTAGTGCTTCTGTGGAAAGTAATATGGAGATACCTCAAAGAACTAAAAGTAGAACTAACATTTGATCCAGCAATCCCATTACCAGGCATCTACCCAAAGGAACAAAAGACATTCTGTAAAAAAGACATCTGCACTAGAATGTTTATAGCAGCACAATTCAGAATTGCAAAGATGTGGAAACAACCCAAGTACCCATCAATACATGAGTGGATTAATAAAATGTGGTATATGTAATAAAGCATTCCACTTTCCCTGAGTGAGGAGGGGAGTAAGAACCAGGAATGTTCAGGGAAAATCCCTCTTCACAGAAAGCAGAGAAAGGAAGAATAAGTACCTTGTCCCTAACCATAATGTCTAAATACTCATTGGCTACAAGATTGTATGCATTACTGATACCAGTTTCTAAACTGATAGATGAGTTTCACCCAGGTGTGATGATAAGGTACAAAAACTATTATAAGTAGTTAATGTTTTTCTTCTTTGCTTGTTTTTTTGTTAGTTTGTTTTTAGTCACATTAGCCAAGGGCCATCTGTTAATATTCTTATATCTCTAGTTTCCCACCAGACATTGAAGAAATTTTAAAATTATACTCCATGGTCTGGGGTAAATCTGATTTCTTGGATATTGTGGAAATTATTACTCTTACATAACAAAAGATATAGGCAGGCACTTTCTAAACTTTTCTACATCATATAGAAAATGATAACAATTTTAGGCATGGTAATTATTCACATTGGTCAATATTTCTGGTTTTCCTTCTTCTGGGTACATTGAAGGATTACAGCACTGCTCTTCTGAAGCTAGGTCTCACCATATCATTTACTTTGGCCATTGAATTACAAAAAGTAACAAATGGCACTTCCAGGTTGGAGCTTTCAGAGCCAGTGTGTGGTTTATCCCATTCCCTTATCTGTTCCACAACAATTTGCTATGTTCAAGATGGTGGAGGGTCTATAGACCTGCATCTCTGAGTGCAGATGGTGTGGAACAGGGTTCTCAGCTGATAAGTCATGATCAAAAACTAAGCCTTTAGAGTTTTTAATCTACTTTGACACTGGGAAGCGTGGCCTAGTTTATCCTGACTGATACAGGAGGATAAATTGCATCTACTGAGGTAGATAGAAGAGGCTGCTCCTGGCTGACCAGCACAGGGACTCCACTCTCCCCAGGACACCCAGCCATCTGAGATGTAGGGGCAGCACAATGGCTGGGAAGCTCTTGCATTGATCATTAGTCTTGTCTTCTGAATTGATGTGTTGAAGTCTCCTGTTGTGCCACATTCAAAATGAAAGTTGAACATTTGTTGTCCACCAAAGGTGCCACCATTGCTGATCTCTGGAGAATTCCTCCTTGCTGTTGCATGCACTCATAGATGTCTGCCCCATCTTGTGGATCTTGCATAATTAGGAATCAGGTGGTCACCTGGCACTTTGAATGCATTGGTCGTAGTCAAAACATGGTAAGTTGTAACATACAGATGCCTTCTATTATAATTTTTATTTTGTTTCTTGTCTTTACCTTACAAGCTTCATATCCCTATTTATTGTGCATTTCCTGGTACATAGTAGGTATTCCATAAATGTTTGTTGCTCCTAATGTAAAACATTCCAAATAATAGATACCATATACGTACCTGTTGACTAAATGACTAGAGGCAAAAGTTCTCAGAGAGAGAGAGAGAGAGAACATCAATTTGCAAAAGTATGGTTGTGATATAATCACTGAAATAGAGGAATGGATCCTGAGAGGATGTGAAGATTAATTATTTCTAATCATTTTAGAAACAAACACAAAGGCTATAGAGGATCTATGGGAGAATATACTAGAAGCCTGCCTAGAAGTAGACAGGCAACACAAAGCCAGATTTATAAGTCCCTCTTCTATTTTTGGGCTTTCTATGAGCTGTCTCAGTTGTTATTAGGCAATCTCTAGTGTAAACTAATTCTTCTTTGTGCCCATGTGATTCATTTCTTATCTCTGCTTCTCTCCTGTATACATACACACGGATATGTGTGTGTGTGTGTGTGTGTTTGTGTCTGTGTGTCTGTGTGTCTGTGTAAATTGTGTTGGGGGGGAGAAGAGAGAAAGTTTATTTATTTGTTTGTTTTTATTTTTTGATGCTTAAAAAATGGGTTTTATTGTTTTTGCTAAACAATACTTAAAAAATTTCATTTTTAAGGCAGTGCTTGAATTATTTAAATTTTATCCATTTATTTAATTAAAGAAAAAGGAAGGGGAAAGAAATCCTGGACAAAAGAATAGCCCTCACCCCACCCCCAAAGCTCTAGCCAGTCATATGAGCATCACCCATATCCCACTTGGTTTTTAGTGATTGGAGAGAGGTAATAGTTTTGTAACACAATTTCCAAACTGTTTCTCACAGTGCCTAGGAGAGGCACTAATTGAAAATTATAACGTTTATCCCAGAAGGTGCCTTCCTTCTCAGTAGAGAGGTATCTATGCAAAGGATAGTTGTAGATCAGTGCTGCTAAATAGCTCTGCTCATTTACCACCTGATTCTACAACTTTGTATATAGTTTGTTAGCTAACTTTTTTGCATTTCTGCTGTCTTAAATTAGCCCATAAATTAGCACGAACAGGTTTTGCTTCTCTTATTTCCCCCCCCCCCAAAACTTAGGTCATTCAATAGCTATTAAATTAAATTCATCTAACATGAATGACTCAGTTTGTTTTACATGTGAAATCAGGTTTAATTCTCTGGTTTCACTTTGATAGCCTTCCTAAATTCTGTTAAATAACTAATGATGTATTTGAAATAAAAGAAACACTGTGTTAATTGATTAATCAATGCACTTACCTAAAAATACATTATGGGATAACAAGAAGTATAAATAAAGATATTATAATTGGCTAGAAGTAAGCTACTTCGTTGGAGGAATACACAAAACCTCAAAGCATGTCATACTGATTTGTAGGGCTGTCTATATTCACCAAGTGAATTCATAAAATTGCTGCACAAGTGAATCATGCAGTTAAAAAATTTATTTTCTTTATGTTAAATAGAAAGTAATAACATAATTTTGTGACTAAAATAAACTTTATTTTACATATATGTTTTTTTAGCTTCTATCATTGACATAAACATGAACATTAAAACTCATTACTAAGATACAGTATTTTAATTCCTCCCCAGAATCTTTAATTAATTCTCAAAAACCTGTGTAACTCTGCACTGACATGAAATTAAGGTTTATTTTTGTGGCTAATACATGCCAATAAAGAAAAGGAAGCATATAATCATTAACATATTAGAGGTTATTTTATGGTAATCCTGGAGAAGATGACTGTGAGGTAACGACAAGGGAGGGGCTTCTCTATGAGAAAACAAAAACTGAAATGATTTTAAAAGCAAAGCAAACAGAACTTCATTCTTCACTCACTTTGTGATTGCTATTATTCTGACAATTAGCTCAATACATCAGCCTCTATTGGGCAAAGAAATATTTCAAGTAGTAAATGAACTGTGTTAGAGCCTCACAACTGATCATGAATCATTGCCTTTGCAATAGCCAAATCTTTGAAGACAGCTGTTGAGACAGCTTCAACTAATGATAATTAAAAAATCATAAACAGCAATTTACAGTGTGTCTCAAATAGAGAATTTAACTACTTATTATTTTCAGTAACTTGTCCCTTTAGGGTGAGGAAGAAGCAATAATTGTTTCTAGTGAAAGTCACAGTGATTTTTTTTTTTTAAATAAAGCTTTAGAAAATCATATGCTATTGTTCTCTGTACTCCCTTAAATATTGACTATAAAATTCATTAGGGTTGCCCCTCCCTGAGGGTATAATTGAAGATATGCAGGATTTGGGGAAAGAACTTGGTTGCCATTTAATATTATTTGTCATTCAGCATGTATAAATTTTTTTAGAAAGCAAAAATGTTAAAATATGAATTTTACATTAGAACCCTTTCTTCTTTCTTAGTGCATCAGGAGAAGTGAAAAAGGTAGTGGAAAATTTTATATTCGACTTGATTTTGATGGCTGTGAACCTTTATTTCCTAGCAGCATGGGTGATTTACAGTGAGGAAAAGCTGGATGGATTAATAAAGACAATGAAATTCAGTGGAAAATGATGTTACTACATCTCTTTCAATGGAAAAAAATATCCCTATATAATGAAAGGAATCCAGAGGAATCATGCATTGGGTATCATTTTGCATGCTGTGATTTTAAGTTTTTCTTAGGCATATAGCCAGTACATATTTTTCCTCATTACTTTGTATATTTAAGACAATTTATCTAAGGTTGTCTGCTGCATGGTTCTATATAAGTACATACAAATTTCATAATTGTTGGGAGGAAAAAATTCCCAGTTTTTTTCCTGTCCAAGTATGAATTTTTAGTGGAATAATTTGTTCTTTTAGTAAAATCAAGTGTTTGATTCAACTTATGCAGCCAAAGAAATATTTAGATTTGGAGCAGAGGGATAGATAAATTGTTTTGCAAATATCACTTAGGTGCCAACTGTTGGGAACTTAATGAAAATAATTTTTATCTAGAAATAGCACAAAACTATAAGAGAATATTAAGCTGTAATATCCAGCTTAAATTAGTCTCATAGCCATTCAAATGTCAATCAAATCCAGCAAGAAATTCTTGGCATTAAAACCAAATGTAGTGTTGCATTTAGTAATCTTGTTAAGAAAAAGATTCAAACTATAAAGGCATCAGTGGAGATATGACAAGTAATACACACACTCTCACACATATCATTTGGAGTGATTGTGCCTACAAGACACAGAACACCTGACTGACAGTTAATTAAACTCAAAGCAAGAACTTCAGAGCAAGGAGTTACAGGCAATTGTTCAACTGCTTAACATCATCATGATTTTGTCTTCTGTCTGCCCCTATGCTATTAGCATGTTGCCTATTCTTGCCCTATCCTTTTTTCTTTATGTTGCCAAGCTGGCTGCTGCAGCCTTGAACACAACATACTCATTAAGGTTGGTAGAGGGAGAAAGGACAGTGCCAGATCCATCTATTCCTTTTATCAAAAACCCTAAGGTTTTCCAGAGACTCCTTGGAAGATCTTCATACATCGCATCAGCTAGAACTGAATCACAGGGTCACCCATAGCTGGAAAAGCATGTATCTCATTTAGCACCTTCAAAGTGGAAGGTAGGAAATAAAGAAGGGACTAAAAGATAACCAGTGAGTTATCCATGGATTGAAGATAGCTTGGAGGAAGTGGTCAAATTTCAGACACAAACTAACGAATCTGACTCAAAAAGTAGAAAATTGGAATAAATCAATAACAAGTGAAGAGATTGAATCAGTAATCAATAAACTACCCATAAAGAAAGTCCAGACTAAGAAAATCCATAGAGACAAAAAGTAGTTATTCAGGCTGATGTGTGGGATAATGGAGGCATAGGAAGTTGATAGCTAAAGAGTACAAATTTCTTTTGGAAGTGATACAAATGTTCTGAAATTGACGGTAATGATGGTTGCACATATCTGAATGTATAATATCTAAAACCATTGGCTTGAACTCTTTAAGTGGGTTAATTGTATACTATGTTAATTTAATATCAGTAAAGTTGTACAAAAATATAAATAAAATATTGCCTATAAGTAGGCCAAGAAAGACAAAAAATTGACTTTTTTCATGATAATAAATTTCATTATTTAAATATGTAAAATTGATGAATGAGCTAATACACTATTTCCAAAGACTCTCCCTTAAAGATGTACCAATCCCCAATACATATGCCTATTTTGGTGACATTATTTATGCTAATTCATTCATTAGAATATGCTTATGAAAATCTTTTATTTTTTAAAAATATGCTCTAAAATAAATTTTGGTTTGCCTTAGAATTTAGGCTTACTCTTAAGTAGGCAGAGAGATTTCAAAGAATGCACAATCCTCTAAAACTATTACCTTTATTAGTCACATTCTTACATAACCCTCAGTAACACAGAATTATTTTCTTGTACAATTCATTGGATATTATGTGAAATTAAAGTGCCTTTCTCTTTTAGTCAGTGTATTTCTGAAATTTGACCAATAACAAAATTGCACAATAAATGCCATAGGCTGAATGAAGGCTTAAGTAAGTTGTAAGACTTTTTCATGATCACTGTAAAGTTTTTCTGGATATGCTGTGGTTTAAGGCATATCTTTTCTTGATGATATCTACATTTGAACTTAGGCTTACATTTCCATTTTCTGTAATTTTGAGTAAGTCACTTAAATACTTTTACTTAGATTTCTCATTTATACAGTTGATAGTAGTCATCTTTGCCCTTTCTATATTATACTTTAAAGATTTATCCACTCATTGTATTTCTCTGCCAAAGGTGTTCCCAGCTCAGTGAAAGAGTTGATAACTATTGAATAAATAAGCCTGTAATCAGAAAATGGAAGCGGTAAAGGTCAAGGGAAACAACATGTAGGTCAGCTGCAAGTAAGTCTAATGAGTCATGTTCCTGGGACTCTAGGGCAGATTTAGATGCAGAGTATAGGGAGGGAGGGAATCTCTGTGAAGTTACACATTCAGTAGGCAATGAATCTCTGTAAGGTCATTAAAGGACTTGTCTATTTCTTTTTTTTTTTTAATTTTAAAATTAAAATGGTCTTTTTTTGAGTACTTCTTGCTCATCCATGAAGAGATAAGGTGGACCTGTGAACATATGTGTCTTTTATCACTCTCAGCAATGTGCCTTCATTATCTAAAAATGACCCAGAACTACTAACTTATACCCTTATTCAGCATATAGTTCTGCTTGAGACGAGAAATTACCATCAGCATTTGCCTATTTAGGCACTGAAATATTAATTCATTTTCCTTCACAGAAAATTTAAGAATGAGTTTCAAACATCAACTTATTTAAATGGTTAGTCTGCTCTGTGAAATATACTCTGTGTTGGCAAAAGGAAAATCCACTCATTATCTACAAAATGTATAGTCATGAGCTCTGGCTCTAACATATGTACATTTATTAAGACAAATGATAGTCTAGTTTAAAGAGCTATTGTTTAAAACCTGAAATATTGTTGAGATAAACATGATGACTGTCGCAATTTAGAACTAAAACTTGTCTATCTCAGAATGAGATGAAAAATATACGCAAAATGTAAAAGATTGACACTTCTGGCTAAATTATGTTATTGTCTCTCAGATAGCTTATGATATGGGTGGTATTTATCTATCTCAGTGAACAAAAACTGCAAATTGAAATTACCAAATATTCCAGACTGTCCTCTCAAATCTAAGTTGTATTAATAGGCTGTTAATGTCAGCAGCACTATTTTCAGAATTATTCTGTGAAAATGTCTTTATTCAAATTCTTAAAACCACATCTGAATATTTCAGAGTAAGGTTAAAATTAATTTGAAAGGTATGATCTTAAAGTTAAAAATGACAGGTTGACTAGTTCTAATTTCAAAGGAGGCAGAGCTGAGTCACTAGAAGGGGAGGCTTTATTTAGAAGCTAAATAGTGGTATATTTGAAGGGATAAATTACAAATACAGACAAGGAGATATTATAGTTAATCAGGAAAAACTATTGAGTTGCCTCTATAAAAGAAACCTGGAATAGTTTACTCTTGTTGACGTATTTCCTTGTATTTAGTCATCACCTGAAAAAGAGATCTGCATATATATTCTGTGAAAAATCTTAGTTTCAATTCTGCTCTTATAATCTGTGGGTCATAAATTTTTTCTCTGCATAGATACACATGTGTGGTTTTTCTTCTCCATCATATAAAATTAGAAAAACATTATTTTCATATGAAAAATGTAGCATGAACTACCAAATTGAGCCAGAAGTCACATAAGGCAGTGATGGGTGACTACAATAAAGCAAATGTACCTTTTGTATGTAATATTTTTCCTAAAAGTTTGACATTATTAATTTATAACTTCTTCACAGTACAGTGAGTGTGCTGTAATTAAGAAGCTTTAAAAATGTCAATTAATATAGCCACTATAAAAAAACAGAATGGAGGTTCCTCAAAAAGATAAAGAGAGATCTACCTATAATCCAGGCAAACACACTGCTAGGTATATATTCAAAAGAAAGGAAATCAGTGTATTGAAAAAAGATATCCACTTCCATGTTTACGGCAGCACTATCCACAATAGCCAAGATACAAAATCAACCTAAGTGTTCTTCAATGGATGAATGGGTAAAGAAAATGTGGTATATTACACAATGAAATATTATTCCACAAAAAAGAATGAGAGACTGTCACTTTCAGAAACAAGAATAGAACTGCAAAATAATTTTAACTGAAGTAGGCCAGGTACAGAAAGACAAATATCTCATGTTTTTACTCATATGTGGGAACTAATTTTATGCAGTTATGATTTAATACATCTTTACATTTATTTACATTTTTCTCAACTGTAAATGGTACTGTGCATGGTCCATGTTAGTGTGCCTAAGTTTTGATAAATTCTTTTTATAATAAATTTGTGTATATTTTATAGCAAATAAAATACACTAGTATCTATACATCTTGTATGGATTTATGACATATCTAACTTTTTCTGATCTTTTTCGATATTTCTAGGCTATGTGGTTCGTCAGCAAGTTTACTCAAATTGTGGAAAATATCCACAAATTTTCCAATATATTTATTGAAAAAAAATTGTGTAGAAGTGGGCCCATGTAGTTCAAACCTGTGTTGTTTAAGGGTCAGCTGTAAATATCAAGCTAGGAGATGGCAAACAAAAAGTCAATTTGTTGTAGAGAGTATAATCTTAACAGTTCTGAAATTTTTAATTATTCAAGTTTATTACTTTGCTTTTAAAATAGAAATTTATGAAAGTGGTTCAAAAATTACTTTTAAAATATGCACCTCAAACCATTTAATTGAATTTTATTATTTTTTTAAATTTACTAATTTAATTGAAAATTAAAACTATCTTTTAATTTTAGAAAATGTCATCACAGTAGGGAAAAAAACTGACTTTCAGTGAATTTCCCAAATGTATATTTCATTTAGTGATTCTCAAGGCTACCTCTACATTTCATGACTATCTACCTTGATTTAATTAAGAAATAATCTACCAAAATATTGAATTTCCTCTATACTGTCCTACAAATGCTGAATGTCACTCTGCACTCTGTTGGAGGTGGGAGAAATCGATCTTTGTGGTGCTAACTTGTCTTTCTTCATTCATTTGCTGACCTATGGTGGAAAAGAAGAAAATCCCACATATGTGAAGGTACAACCTTTTCTCCATGGCACAAGTGAGCTGGACTTAGGAAGGAAGAAGTTGCCTTCCATGCACATGTGTTTCTTCTGATCCCACTCTTCAACAACATAGAAACTAGAAATTATGGTAAATTGTAGGTTTGTTGTGGTAATCTTTCTACCCAATTTCTGGAGAGAGAGCCTGGCTGAATATATGCCCTGTCCCATTTCATGAAACCTCTCAATGACCCAGTTACCTAAATGTAGATTATTTTGTTTTTGGAAATTCAAGTGAGCATTTAGTAGAAGCTCTTGCTGCCCAGGCTTATTTTTCCAGTTGAAAAAACTGAAAGCCAATTTATAAAAATTAAACACAAATTATAAAGTATATATGTTATACAAACACACATATTACTGTAGCTTCTGTATGGTATTCAGCTGAAGATTAGCAAAAAAATTGGCAGTAGAGGCAAATACATTCTAGCTGATAAGACAAACATGTACCTGGAAATAAGGTGAAAAAAATTGTAGCTAGAAATACTGCATACCAATGTAATTCAAGCCTAAATACATAAAAGATGACAAGTTGATATTGTAATAAAAAGATGAAAATTCCAAACATTTATGTATAAATGTTTACCTTTCCACCACTACAACCACTCTATTGCTTTATACTAATTAGTAAAAAATAAATAAATAAAAGCATCAAGTGGCTACAGATATTAACTTTGAAAATTAGAATTCTGTTAACAAATATGAAATTATAAAACTTATCCTGAATTTTGATTATATATTTGTTAAAAATATATTATGAGATAAAATTAAGTGCTCTATAGGTCAGGGCTGTAATCTTTGGAAGTATCCTCCCCATTGAATTTTTAAAAATATGTTGCTTTCAGGATCTTCTCTTAATTTTTGGTTTTTTGACAGCTTGATAAAATGTCTCAGTGTAACCTTGTTTAGATTTAATTTGATTGAAGATCTTTGACCTTCCTTTGCCAGATATAATATCTTTCCCCAGATCTGGAAAGTTTTGTGCTATTATTTCTTTAAATAAGCTTTCTGGCCTTTTGTCTCTCTCTTTTCCTTCTTTAACACCTATAATTTGAATATTTGCTCTTTTGATGGTGTCCCATAAATCCTGTAAGTTTTTTCATTTTTTTTTTTACATTTTTGTTCTTTGTATACTTTCAGTGTCTTTTCATTAACACATTCTTTCTTCTGCCTGCTCAATTCTGCTCTTAATGCTCTCTATTATATTTTTCATTTAATTCTTTGTATTTTTCAGCTCCAGAATTTCTATTTATTTCTTTTAAAAAATTAATCACCAAGTTAACTTTCTAATTTTATTTGTCTATTGTTTTCCTGATTTTGTTGAATTATCTTTTTGAAGTTCATTGAGATTTCTTAAAGCAGTTATTTTGGATTCTTTGTCAGGGAATTTATCTCTCTCCATTTCTTTGGGATCAACTACTTGGAAATTACTGTGTTCTTTTGGTGACTTCATGTCTCTGTGGTTTTTCATTTTTCTTGTCTTACCTTGATGATTGTGGGTTTGGTGGAGTGGTCACCTTTTCCAGACTTTAGAGGCTAGTTTTCCCATATGGGAGTTATAAGGACACTTGCTGGGTGGTGCCCAGTGGCTCTGGCACCAGTGAGGTGCAGTCGTGTTGTCTTTGTGCAGCTATGTCAGCTGAGGTCAGTGTTGACAAAGACTGTAGATTCCCCAGCAACCAATGCTGTAGATGTACAAAGTGGCAGTGAGGATTGTTGGAGTCTTCTGTGGAAATGGCTTTTCACCCTTTGATCTTATTTTCTCCCACCACAGAAGCTGTGATTAAGGGGCTTCCTCTTGGCATTTGGTCTGGCTTGTTGACTCACTCATGGTGGTGGTGGCACTAATGTCTGAGGATTGGCAGCTATGAAGCAGCCATGGAGCTGATGCCTAAAGCACAAGCATGTGTGGAGGGACTATGGCTCCAGGGTAGAGGGCAATAATGGCACTGATGCCTACAGTGCAGGTACCCCTGCTGCCATGCTGGTAATAATGTACAAGGTGCAGGTGCTTATGAAGCAGCAAGGAGCCAAGAATGTGAGCCACAGGCATGCACAGAGTTATAGTGGCTCTGGGTTTGAGATGGGACCTATCTCTTTATGGTGACAGCTGTAGTATCTGAGACACAGGTAGGTGTGGTGCAGCCACAGAGCTCAGGTTTGGGGTGTGGGCAATTGTGAGGCAATCATGGCTTGAGGGTTGGGGCACACATGTGATTGGGAGAGGTGGCAGCTCCATTTTTGGAACAGCTCAACAGCTGTTTCTTGAGAGGGAGGGAATATACAGCCTAGTGTCCCTCTCCAGCATTCCTTGGCAGGAATGACTGTTGATTGCCTCAGTGTCAAAAGATTCTGATGTCCTCTGTGGTACATGCTACTGGGAACCATGGCTGCTATTTATATCCCTTGCTTTTCTTCTTTGTTCCCAGCTATCTCCAGGAATCTCAGGTATGCCAAACCCACTAATGACCCTGTCTACATGGATATCCTGTTTTTTGCTCCATGATGTTGCTGCAGATTCTTTAATGGGCCCTTCAGTCTACTCAGGAATATTTTGATTTGTGAATAGTTGTCTATATTGGTTTTTGTTTGTTTATTTGTTTTGTTTTGCTTTTGTGGAGAGTTGAAGGCTAGTATATCCTATTCTGTTATCTTGGTGATGTCACTCCCTCAATGTCTTTTCTTGAAAGGAAAAAACCTAAGTAGAGTTGAGCAGCACCTTTATTTAAATATATAAATCATTGTTAAATTATTGGGCTGTTCCTTCCATGAATTCTGTGATGGTTAATTTTTTGTGTCAATTTGATTGAACACATGGTTTCCAAATTAAACATTATTACCAGGTGTGTCTCTGAAGGTGCTTCAGAATAAGATTAGCATTTAAATCAGTGAATTCAGCAAAGTAGATTGTTCTTCCCAATGTGGGAAGACATCATCCAATCCATTGAAGTCTCAGATAGAGCAAAATGTAGAGGAATGAGGAATTGCCTCTTTTGTTTCCTGCCTGCATGCTCAAGCTGGGATAGCTCATCTCATCTTCCCTGGCCCATGGTCTTGTATTTACACATTAGCTCCCTGTTCTCAAGTTTTGGCACTCAGGCTGAATTATACCCCTCTCTTTCCAGGGTCCTATAGATGGAAGATCTCAGCCTCTCTAATTATGTGAGCCAATTCCTCAAAAATAACCTTACCTGCCTTATTAGTTCTGTTTCTCTGAAAAACCCTGAATAATACAAATTCTTTAGAGAAATAACTAGCTTAAAAGGTAGAGGGATGATAGTAATTACCATTACATATCTTTTTTGTAGACTTATATAATTGAGTGATACCAGTTTACCATGGGTTGTTTTAAATATAGAATAGTATGTATTTCTATTACAAGTTACCATCGATATCCTAGAATTGTTTTTCCTTAATCATTTAACAATTAATTGGACATCATCTACTCAGAATTTAAATTCTAATTATATGAAATCTTTTCTCTTTGTTTTTTTCCCTTTCTACATGTCTCAGTTTCATTATTATTCTTTCAATTAAATATATATTAACTTTGATAATTTGCCAGAAACTGTGCTAGGATTCTGGGAGTAGGGGAAACAAAGGGAGAATAAAAGTATGAAAAAGACAGTTTTAAATAGTTTACAATGTAATGGGGAGCAAGAGAAAGGTAAATATACAACTAAAATAGAGCATAACAAGTGTTACAATAGAGATATGTAAAAAAATACTAGAAGCTAAGAAGTTTTAATGGACAGTAGCTAATATGTGAAATGCTAAGGATACAAGTTCTATGCAAGAAGAGGAGACACAACTAAACCCATAAATATAGAAGACTATGGAAAATTCCAGAAATTATATACTAATTTAGAATGGCTTAATGTAATTCCCCAGAGGGCTGCTGGGAAATGTAGAAAATATGCTGAAAGATCTTACACATGCTGAGGAAGTGTTGTATTCCACAGGCATGGAGAATCCATTGAAGTTTTATATGATCAAATATGGGTTTTAGAAATTCCTGAGATAATAATGTGAACAATGGACTGGGGAAAAGAGACCAGAACAGAGAGGTCACTTAAGAGGCTGAAACATTGGCATGTCTGAAAGGATTTAGTTCTGATTTGAGAGATCAACAGTGAAAATGGAGGGAGAAGAAATAAATTTGGGAGCTTCTTCAAGATTAGACTGTACGGGAATTAGTTTCTGGGGGAGGCAAAAGAAGACAAAACGTCTAATAATCCTCTGATGTTTTGCTTGGTGAATGGTGCATGACAATTCCATTAGTAATGGGAAACACAGGGGAGGAGCATAGTTGAAATGAAAGAAAATTTAGCTTTGGATGCCATGTCTCTGAATTGGTTTCATGATAGCTACACAGATATATCTAACTAAAATGAAGACGTTTGCTAATTCTTCCTTTTTCTTCCTCTTATACTCTTGTCTTTGTATTTGAGTCTACTACACTATTTTTGATGTTATACTGTTACATCAAATTTTACATTTATTGTTGTATCATCAATTTTACATTTGATGCAATGATGGTAAAAAAAAAATTATACTCAAAACCTCCACCAAATTTTCCAGTCTTATAAATGTTCTTATTTCCACTGCACTACCACTGCATAATTGTATTTCAATCCCAAAGTGATCAGTGGCAAGCATTGTTCTCTGCACTAGACTTAGGTAGAGCATGGAGCACTAAATCTTATGTGACTGAGGCTGGTTCCCACCCACAAAATTTTATTTGTAAACATGAATCTGTAAGGACACATTTGGCTTCCTGTAAGAAGTTCGAGCGTAAAAGAAGCTTCTATACTGGAGGTATAATGTAAATAATAACTGGAAAATCCTGGGTCTATGGGGTCTATCTTACTGTAGTTTCTATTCATTACAAATCCTCTAATAATGAACATACTGCTAATATGGACATTGAAATGTGTGGTGAACATTTCTCTCAAAATGATTCAGCCAAACAAAGGAACCCTAGAAAGACAGAGCTCACTGACTTCAGCTCCAGTCTAGTAAGCAACCACATGCTTTATGTTCAACTTCTGGAGGAAGTCAGCTTCCAAATAAAACAGAATCAGAGAGGCCCTCTTAGCTGGCTGGCATATTGCCTACAGGGTTATGATTCGGACCTCTTAATGATAGATAACAGAGTCATTTCTCTGGGCTGAGTTAGAGCAGATTGCTTTAGAGCCTTGTATATTTTGTGAATTGAGAAAGAGAGTTTTCCTAGAGTAATAATTATTTTTAGTCATGGAGATGGAAAAAAATGATGGGGTTGATCTAACAGTAAGTCAAAGTGCGCTTCAACTTAGTGCTTTGTATTTAAACTCTTGACTCTATAATGCTAGAAATAAATTCTGTGGGAATGCACTCTGTCCTAAGCATATTTTTTTTTAGCCCTTCTGGTAATTATTTCCTAGCCACTAAAGTAACATGGGCAATCACAGCACAAGGTATTACTTACTTGGCATATCTTCTTTATCTAGTTTTATAAAGATAGCACTAAAGAATCAGAATTGAACAAAAATTCATTTATGTTTTAATTTGACTTGATTACTCAATCTACTTGGGGTTGTTTAATTTCATAAAATGTTTTCATTCTAGGAAAACAATGGCATTAATTTAGACCAAAAGCATTTAGCCACAAAAATGCAAATTTTAACAACCACATCAGCTTAGGAAAGTTATGAAACAATCTTTTTTATATGATCAAAACCACCAATCATCCTACAGGTGATTGGGAGTGCCAAAATAATATGGGGAGACTTAGGCTTGGATTGGAGGACTGAGGATAGGAGGAAATTCAAATCACAATCACCATACTGTTAGATAGAAGAGGAAAGTAGAAGAAACTTCGAAAATATCTCTCTCAAAATAACCCCAAAACACAAATTTAAAACATACACAAAAATATATGCTAGTCAAGTTAACCAAATCAATAGTAGATATATGTATTCACTCTTGATAAAATGCATTTCATGAAATAGGTTGACAGAAATTTTAAAATATATTTAAATTGTTAAAAAAGTTAAATGAGGAACTATTATAAATTAAAAATAATTAATACTACATGCAACAGCATGTATTAATCTCAGACACAGGTTGAGCAAAAGAAAACACAGAGAGTATATAAAGTATGAATTCAGTTATATAAAGTATGAAAACTAATCTATGGTTTAAACATACAAAACTAATCTATGGTTTAAGAAGTCAGGAAAGACTTTTAGGGCTGCTGTGACTGAGAGAGGACCCAAGGGGACTTCTAGAAATGCTGATAATATAGTGTTTCTTGCTCTGGGTTTTGGTTACATGGGTATGTGTTCACTGTACGAAAAGTCCTTATACTATAAAATGATGATGCATACTTAAAATACAAATACTAAATACATTTTTAGACATTTAATGACTCTTTCTGTTAAGCATGTCCAATCCAGGTGTACTGAACTAATGCATTGTCTTTTGGGTTGATTTCATAGCTAACTGTCAAAGTCAGAATTGCTAAACTAAAAATAAAAATTAGGCTAAACTAATACTAAAAGAAAAAAAAAAAAAAGATTAAAATGTATGCAATGGGCATACAAGCACATAAAAACATTCCAAAACATAGCCTACATTTATGGATGTTTAAAATCAGTTCTGTGCATATTGTTCTCATTAGTGAGCTTAAATCTTCTCCATTTTATTCTTATTCAAAAATATGCCACTTATTATTCACATATTTATGCCTTTCTATTTGCTGTTCCTTCTTCCCAGAATGCTCACACTGAAATTTTTAATTTTGATAAATGTCTTTCTTAAAGACTAAGTTGAAATGCTGCCTTTTCTGGGAAGGCTTAACTCTTGCTCATGGTCCAAGCAAGCTGAAAATTCCAATACCCCTTATCAGATATGTGAAAACATTAGAGCAATTATACTCTCTGGCTTGGGAGAGACACTGACTGGGTTCTAACATCAACCCTAGTACTTCTCAGTTTTGTGATTTTTATAGTTCACTTAACCTGTCCATGCATTAGTCTTTGCATCAGTAAAATGAGAATGAAATATTACCATCTTCTTTGGATTGTTTTAAAGATTAAATAAATAAAATCAGAAATTCATAGAATGGTATCAGACACATAGTAAGTGTTCAAGAAATCTTAACCATTATTTTTTAACATAGTTTTTCATGTTACATAATGTGGCCACTCCAAGTTCCCTAAGATTTCTAATATTGTCTTTACTATATCTTGTAGGCCTCATATATTAAAGAGTACCTGACATATATGTAATGCTTCATAACAGTTTCATAGTTTGAATTGAATCGTTTAATTATTTAACTATTAAATGACAGACTTATAATAGTGATTATGAGACACTCTATACATTTGAGGGGGCACAAAATACTTAAAATATGTATGTTATATTTGACATAATTTTTATAATATTTGATTGGCATTTTAAAATTCTTTGATTGCTATATGAAATAATTCCTAATTTCTTCAGCACTCCACCAGCAGTCTGTGGGTTAACTTGTATGCATCTCATAGAATGAACTCATTTCATATATATATGATAAATGGACAGGACCTCCCAAACACCAAGCAAATAAGTGTTCTAGAATGAGATATCACTGATCTGAAAGACTTAAATCCTTCTCAATTTGCACCTTTCTTTAAGTTCCACTTACTTTGATTTCTTCCTTGTCTGACCATAGGCATATACTTCAAATATGTAATATTTTTCAATATCTATACGAGGATACTGTGAAAG
Organism: Microcebus murinus; assembly: GCF_040939455.1. Classification (NCBI taxonomy): domain Eukaryota; kingdom Metazoa; phylum Chordata; class Mammalia; order Primates; family Cheirogaleidae; genus Microcebus; species Microcebus murinus. The sequence goes on along the minus strand of NC_134106.1, from coordinate 46,950,547 downwards.
TTCAGACTTTTTCAGGATCGGACAAGAGAACTACACTTTCTGGAGTGAGTGGTGGTAGGGTTTGGAGGTTGATTACAATAACATAACAATGTATTTGTTAGAAAGAAAGAGGAAGAGAGAAATATTTAGGGAGGGAAGGAGAAGAGGAGAGGATGCTTCTTCCCTCTCTGGCTTTTGTCCTCTTGTGATTCTTGGCTTTACCCTTCTCTGTGCCAATTATTTAATTTTAGTCCACGAGACAGAAAGTTATCACTTATGGCTCTTATTTACAACGCCTTCATTCACAATAAATATCTTAATTCAATTTTAAAATCCTAAAAGAGGGATGCATATTGGAATAGACTGGTTATATTTAAAATAAGCCAGCCAGCTATGGCCTGGGAGGCAGAGTTATGTTAAAAGATGTGCACATGCACATACACACACAAACATCCATCCAATGTTAATGATAGCAACAATAAAAAGAAATCTCAAGTACAGTGAGTTGAATAGTCTGTCCCTTCAAAATTCATGTCCACTTATAACCTTAGAATGTGACTTTATTTGGAAACTTTGTATTTATAAATGTAATTATGATAAAGATCTAGATAAAATCATACTGGTTCCGGGTAGGCTCAAAGTCCAGTGATAGTTTCCTTATAAGAGAGAGAAAGGACACAAAGAAAATAGAAAGAGATTGGAGTGATGTATCTGCAAGCCCAGGAATGCCAAGGATTACAGCAACCACCAGAATCTAGGAGAGAAGCATGGGGCAGTTTCTCCCTCAGAGACTGCAAAGCAAAGAGCTATATGATGGTAAAATTATAGCATTTTTATGAAATAGAATTAGGACAGAAGCAACCAACTCTGCTGACTCCTTGATTTTGGACTTTTGGCTTCTTGAACTGTGAGAGAATATATATTTTTCTTTTTAAAGCAACCAACTTTGGAAACTAATAGACCAAGTAAGGAAAAAAAGCATGCAAGGAAACCAACTGAAGAGCTCCTTTTACCGACCAGAGTTTCCCTTTCTTTAGATCTTCCCTGTTAAATAACACACTCTGTATTTTATTTTAACCAGGGTAGCTGTTTACTTCCAAATTCCACCTTATTATATTGATTTATAATTTCAAACATAGATCCTAAACATCTTAACAAGAGTGATGTAATAATAGCTAACTATTGTTGCTCACAAATGGCAAAAAAAGGTGTAAAATAGTTACGCTTTATTTGTTTCTCTACTGATTTAAATGCATTTCACTAAGTGGTAATGCTTCCTCGCTTTAAAGACAAAATGTGCTCACCAGTCCTCACTTAAGCGTTAATTACCAGGCCTCAAGGTCCTTACATCATGTGAGATCGATTCAGTAAAAAAAGGTGACTAAAATGAAGTGCATGAGCTGGTCTTTAAATATTCCTATAGCCATTAAATACCTTTGCAAATAGATTTTTAATGGCAAATTTGCAACATTATGATTGAATTTCTCCTGAACAAATGAGGATACATTATCATCTCAGCCAATATTGGAGTTAGCTAAGGAGGATTTCAGCCAACTTGCATTTTCGATGAGGTTGGCTGCAATTCAGTGACTTGCATAACATAAATTCTGTGCATGTGTGTGTGTGTGTCTCTTATAAACAATCTTCATTTAATATAACTGGAATAAAAATTAAAATAGAAAGATGTCAGCATTTTTTTCTATAGTGGAAAATGCATTAACCTTTCATTCATGGCTTAATCATGTTTCAAGTGTCCTGTGAAGAGAAAATAAAGAACTGACATGTCATTTATCTGAAGGTCACTTAACTGGCATACTCAGCAATCTGGAGCACCAATGAGAACTTGGTAATAATCAAGAAAGGTTCATAATAACAGAAAGAGTTATTTGTACATACTTTGATTTAACTTCATTTAATGTACCACTTGATTGTACTACTTACCAAGGAAATACTTAATATTTCTAACTTAACTTTAGTTGTCATTTCGTAAAGCCCACCTAGCCTTCTAACCCTGAATGAATTAAAATTAATGATAATTGAGGAGTTCTAGAGTTTGTGACAGTGATAACAGACGACAATTTCCTAGAAACTAGAAATGAAACAATATATTTACTCAACATTCTGGGCTAGGCCTTCTGCATCAAGGGGGCTGGGGAGCAATGCAACAGAATCTTTGTTTTTTTGTTTGGTTATTTTTGGTTCTCATGACACATGTATAAAGCTTATAACACAATTTAAGGACAGGGATAAAGTCTTGTTGGCTGGGAACTCAAGAATGATCTCTTATACATGAAGCAGACCTAGAATTATATTTGTGATTAAATATGTTCAGAAATAAATTTGCCACATGAAATCAGAATCTAAGAGTGGGTGATTCATGCAAAGCCTGTTTTGGGAGCCTTGTGTTATGAAAAGACTAGGCTAAGCATCTGTGAAATAACTGTGTCCTCTGGATGTGTAATAAATGAATATCTGAAGATAACCCTGAAACCAAGAATAACAAAATACTGAAGGAAAAGCAACATAATGAAGGAGAAACACAGACTAAGTAAAATAAAGAATTATAACTCAGGACATGGAGAAAAGTAGAATAATTTGAAAAGAACTTTAAAATAATCAATTTAACCTCTCCTATAGCAGTGGGCCCCAACCTTTGTGGCACCAGGGGCAATTTTTCCAAGGACCTGGGGGTTGGAGGATGATTCAAGCACATTACATTTATTGTGCAGTTTTCTCTCTGCTAATGATAATCTGTATTTGCAGGTGATCCCCTGTGCTAGCATCACTTCCTCAGCTCCACCTCAGATCATCAGGCATTAGATTCTCATAAGGAGCACGCAACCTAGATCCATCACGTGTGCAGTTTACAGTAGGGTTTGCACTCCTATGAGAATCTAATGCTGCTGCTGATCTGAGAGGAGGCGTAGCTTATGCAGTGACACGAGCCTTGAGGAGCAGCTGTAAATACAGATGAAGCTTTGCTTGCTCACTACTGCTTACCTCCTGATGTACAGCTCACCTGATTCCTAACAGACCACCAACCAGTACCTGGTCCAGGGCTGGGGGTTGGGGACTGCAGTCCTATACAATAAGGAAGTGAAAGCAACCAAAACAAGAAGAAGAAGTTATGACACAGAAGTAGATGGTTATTAAGAAATTTTTAAATAGATTTACTACCTAGCTCACTGGAGAGAGCTGAGAAGTAAAATAGTGAGCTGTAAAATCAATAAAAATTTTCTTGAATAGAGAAAAAGGAGATTAAAAATATAAAATAAAAAACAATATTAAAATACATTAAGGATAGTTGTTTACTAATATAAGAAAAGTTGAAACAATATTAACATCCAAAAGGCTCAACTAGGGGAGAATCCACTTCCAAGTTCACACAAGTGGTTGTTCTCAGTTCTCAGAGAATTTACTTTCAAGTCTACTCATGTGACTGTGGCAGTCTTCAGGCCCTCACTATTTGCCAGAAACATCCATTCCTGCCCCGTAATTCTCTACACAGGGAAGCTCATGACACGGCAGCTGGCTTCCCTCAGAATGAGCCCATGAAAGAGCTAGAGAGTGAACAAGACAGAGGCTACCATCTCTCTGTAACCCAATCTCAGAAGTGGCATCTGTAGCTGCTGAATTATTATTCATTTGAAGGAGGTGGCCACAGAGGCATGAATTCAAAGGAAGGCAAATTTCATGAGAACATGAACACCAGGAGGCAGGAATATTTGGGGTTATTTCAGAGGCTTCTTACCACAATGTTTAAAGAGAAAATGAAAGTTGAAGATATAAATTATTTATGATTGAATGACAAAAAGTTCTTCTCGTATCTAAAATTGTGGGATACAGAGAAAAGCAGTCATGGAGGAAAAATTATTTTTAATTAATTAATTTATTTTTTTTGAGACAGGGTCTGTCTCTGTTGCCCAGGCTGCAGTGCAGTGGCAACATCATAGCTCACTGCAACCTCAGACCCCTGGCTCAAGCAATTCTCCTGCCTCTACCTCCCAAGGAGCTAGGACTATAGGTAAAAGCCACCACATTCAGCTAATTTTTTCTTTTTTCTTTTTTTTTTTAATTTTGTACAGACAGGGTCTCACTATGTTTCTCAGGCTGGTCTTGAACTCTTGGTCTTAAGTGATCCTCCTTCCTCAACTTCCCAAAGGTCTAGGATTGTAGCATGAGCCATCATGCCTGGCCTTATTTTAAAATATGGAAAATTAAGATAAATCAGCCAACTGTTAAGAAGATAGAAAGACAACTAAAGAAAAGTTGAGGACAGACACTAAAAACAAAAGTAGAAATTAATGACATATGTAAAAAATATTGATCAAAGAAACAGTGGTTTGAAAGATGGATTAGTCAAAAATGAAATGAAAAAAACAGTATAAAAATAAGAAAAAAATGTTTATCCATATAAAAATATTTTAAACATATAAAACATGTATATCAAAATTTTTAAGTTTTTAAAAACTAGAAAAAAACATGGGATACCTTTATAATTGTAGAGTGAGGAAGTCTTTCTAAATTATGACATATAATTCAGAAATCTTAATAAAATCAACATGAGAAATTTAATTACTTAAAATAAAAATATAGCAAATTATAGTAATAATAAATGCAAAAATTTAAATCTAGCAAAAATGCCTTAGTACTCATCTCAGAAAAGACTAATCTACATACACATAAGAAAAAGATCAACTAGTAAAAAACCAAATGGGCAAAAGAGATGAACATTTATTTCAAAGAAAAAGAAATACAAATTGCTTTTAATCATATGAAATATTCCTAATATAACTCACAAAGTAAGAAATGCAATTAAACCATATATAAATTATTCTTTGCATTTTTTCTAATCAGGACAAATCCTGAAGTTTGGAAACAAAATCCAAACTCCATTGCCAATCTTGTGGGTAAATGTTTCCAAAAGGTGCATGAATCTTTAACCAGTATTTCACTTCTAATAAATTACTTTACAGAATATCCACACAGATGTGAAATGATTTATGCCTAAGGTTCATTATTGAAACATTCTTTGGAAGAGCAAAAGTTTGAAAACAATCTAAATGAATAAAAAGTAACTCATTAAAGAAATTATTATTATATCCATTATTGCCATCTTCTGCACTCATATACTCTCTCTTCTCTTCTGTTATTTGGAAATTACCTGTGTAAAGTCAGCTCATCAATTTGTGCATTTTATCCAATCATTTGTTTTCTGCATCACCATTTTTTTATCATCAACACACAGATGTCTTAAAAAGAAAATCCCCATGACCTTCATATCTCCTCTAGGAAATGCTTCACTTTAAAATTTTTTTTTTTTTGGTATTAATTGCCTCTTATTGCTGCATTTAAAAATACCACAAATTTAGTGGCTTAAAACAGAACAAATTAATTATCTCATAATTTCTGTGGATTAGGAGTCAAGTATGGGCTAGCTGGGTCCTCTGCTCAGAATCTTAGTGGGTTGAAATCAAGATGTTGGTTAGGACTGTGATTTCATATAAGGCATTCATCCAGATCCTCTTTCAAGCTTACTACTTGTCAGAATTCATTGACATGTAGTTCTAAGACTGAATTTCTTGTTTTCTTCTTGGCCCTTGACTAGAGGTCCCTCTAAACTACTGAAAGATTCCTGCTCACAGACCTTCTCACTACATGGAAGTTTACTTTTCTTCAAAGACAGGAGGAGAATTTATCTTACAATTTGAATCTGTGATTTCAGGAGGGGCCTTGTTCTTTTTAGGGTTTATGTAACTGTGCCAGGTCCACTTGGATAATCTCCCTTTTGATGAAATCAAAGTCAGCCAATTTAGTGCCATGATTACATGTGGAAAATCCTTTCACCTTTGTCACATAACACCATCTAATCACAGAAGTGAGATTTACCCTATTCCCGCTTCTATCCACGCTCAAGGAAAGGAGATGATAGAGAACATGAGCACCAGGTGGGCAGGACAACAATGTCATTTCAGAATTCTGCCTACCACATCTTTCATGTAAAACTCCTGAAAAGAGTGGTCTATACTGTTTGTCACCAGTTTGTCTAGCCTTAAGCCCTCTCTAAACAGGCTGTCATGCACACCACGCCATTACATTCACTCTTGTGAAAGTTTCTGGTTATATCCACCCAACTAACTCTATTGGTCAGTTGAATCCTCATTTTACTTATTTGCAGCATTTCGTCATGTTGTCCTTTTGAAACACTTTTTTCATTTATTTTCCAAGATGTTAAATCCTCCTGGCTGTCCTTCTACCTCAGGAGATGTTCCTCCTCAATATTCTCAGCTAGCTCCTCCTCTTCTCAGGAACACTTTGAAATGTTACAGCAGCCCCAACAATCTATCTGCACTTTTACATTAAACACTTTATCTGATGTCATGGTTTGAAAGAATCTTTGCATGCCACTGACTCCCAAATATATGTTTCCACTTTAGACCTTTCACTTGAAATCCAGATTCTTTTATCTTGATATCACTTAATATCTCCATTTAGATTTCTATTTAAAAAGAATAAAAACTTGACCAAGAATAAAATCCTGATCATCCCAGTCCCTAGTTAGATTTTTCTATTTCACAACTCAGTTAATTTTAATTTATTTTAATTTCTCTGATCCAAACCCATGGAACCATGATTGACATTTCTTTTTATCCCATACTGCATACTATACATTGACAGATGCTATTGGCTATATTTTAAAATATATACCTTGTATCCAACAACATCTCAACATCTCCACCACAAATTGTGGGTAGGAAAAAAGCGGGAAAAGATAACATTATTTAAGGAGCTTATAAATCATTCCAAAATACAAACCCTAGTTAAATAATCCCCTTGTTTAAAACTCTTCAATGAATCACATTGACCTTAGGATAAAAATATAATGGTTTTGCATGACCCCTATTGGGCCTGTATCATTCTAGCTTTGTCTCTGAATGACTAATTTACATCTTACATTTAATATTTACCTTGAGCATGTGGAGTTTTCTCTGCTTGAAGTATCATTACTCTCATCCCCCTTTTCTACCTGAATGCCAATATTCCATCAGCACTCTGCTCATTTTCCACAAATTGAAGAGCCAAGGACCATGCAAATATATTAGTGTTCTAACTAATTCAATGGCAAAATTAAATAGAAAAAGGATGAAAGTGTATATTCACTTTGTGATAGACATCTCAGATATTCTACTTGAACTAGGCCCTCGTTCTCACTGGAGTTTTGTTTTAATAAATAATTAGAGAATAACATTTCAAAAGTGGCATGCAGATTAACCAAAATTCTTCCAGAATTCATTAGATGTTCTTGAAAATATTTAGAAATTTTAAAATATTTATTTAGACATATTCCTTCTCCTAGTCTAAAAATCGTATGAAAACCATTAAGATTGAGTACATTTATTATTACTACCATCAGTTATGTACTTTGAGACATTCAATTATTAGCACTCTTGTCTTAGAGAAGAGAAATCCATTTGTGGTAGCTAGAGTAATAGTTTTTCCAAAGATGTCCATATCTTACTCCCTGGAACCTGTGAATATGTCATGTTACATGTCAAAAAGAAATTAAGATTTCCAATGAAATGAAGGATATAATAAACTGACCTTAAGATATGGTTGCTATTCTAGGATATCTGGGTCTGGTCTTTAAGTGGAAAGAGGCAGCGGAGAAAGAGAACTGGAGATGTTTGCAGCAATATGGATGAATATCATAGATTTATGCTGAGCAAAAGCAGGCAGACACAAAACAGTGCATACTATATGATTCCATTTTTTATGAAGTTCTAGACTAGGCAAATCTAATCAGAGGTGAAAGAAAGACAGAACAATGGCAGCCTCTGGAGCATTGACTGAAAACAGACATCAGACATGTTATTTTTGTTTTTTGGGTTTTTTTTATGATAATGGGTAATGAAATGCTATATTTATAGAGGTGTAGGTTACATGGGTACGCCTACTTGCCAAAACTCATTTGGGATCAAAACACTATTTCGTTTTTCTTGTAATTTGGGAAGATAATGTTGGGAGGTAAGCAGCCGTGCAGCTGCTCTTGTACTCAGTCACACACAAGTCCCCTGCTTCACTGATTTTTTAAAAAATCTTCCAGATGATTCTAATGGACAGCTAAATTGAAAACCACTGATTTTATGTATTGTTTCTAACATAAACCGAAGGAGATAAGCACTTTAAGGGAGTAATTTTGACAAAGATGATTGATGAGAGTAGAGAAGCAAGATAGCCAGTTTCAGAGAATTCCAGGGGAGGTGAGGAAAGACTCGGGTGCAAACTCCTAAGGGTTACCCTATAGGCATTTTTAATTATAATTGCTTGGTACAGGCCCACATGTTGTTGTTGATGTAAGTTTCTCCTTTAGGAATCTTGTCCCATATAATTGTATGTAAGATATTAGTAGATCCATTTAGCCATTGGACTAAGCCTCTAAGAGAGTGAAACCAGAAAAGTATTTTGGTTATCTTCTGTCTATATCATATGTAATTATCTAATACTTTTTAATTCAGAGAAAGACTGGAAGCTATACCATCTAGAAAGTCTAATATAAATTATTTATAAAAGGGAGTCAGAAAACCCCAATATAAGTTACTTGCAAAAGAAGGTTTAGACATATTACAGAAATAAAAGTGTTCTTACTAACAATAACTACACTTCTTTCTATGAGATTGGGAAGTGCAAAGCCAATTAATGAAGGAATCATGGAAAGTTATAAATGTAGCACATTCAGACAGCAATGTCTTTCAAAGCAGTATTTTTCCAACTACTAATCCATTTGCGAAATTTAACTAGAATTGTAATGGGAGGGAAGCAGTTCACATTCATATCAATAATACCTGTTAAGCTTTTATTTTTACTTTTTTTAAACTTTGACTATCACAGGAATAATGGACGCTAAAATCAGTGGGGAAAAGTTTGCAGAAAAAGGACTTTTGTAGTTTCCAAGAATCTCCCCCAAGATATTTATTGGTTCCAAAAGGAAAAATAGTACACCCTTATAGTGACGAAACTTAACAGATACTATCATAATCAAATGCTTATGGTTATCACCAGTAGTAAGACATGTCAATATCATATACACCCTAATATTATTTACTGAGAAGGATATAATAGCACTTTTGTAATATTTCTGTCCAAAATACTCAACATCAACCTAACCATGAGAAAACATCAGGCAATTCCAAATTGAATAACAATACCAAGTGATTCTTTGAAATAACTGATTGGTACTCATAGAAATATCAGTCATGAAAGATAAGAAAAGCATGAAAAAAACAGGCTGGGGGAGACTAAAGGAACAAAATAACTAAATGCAATGCAGGATTTTGGATCACATCTTAGAACAGAAAAATGGTGTTACAAGATAAAGCTAGTTAAATGCTAATACTTTACATAGTTTAGTTAATAATATTGTACCAATGTCAATTTCCCGATTGTAATATTTGCATTGTAGTTATGTAAGTTGTTTATGTTAGAAGTGGGTAAAACAGTATGAACGCTTTGTGCTGGTTTTGAAAATTTTCTGTAAATCTAAAATTATTTCAAAATATTTTCAAAAAATTTAACAGTCTCACCCCTGTATCCTCAAGGCATTTATACTGTGTCTTTTTCTCCAGTTCATGCTTCATCTTTGCATTTCCCTATTCAAAGCTATAAAGCTAGGTAGAATGTAAGAACAGCTATCTTACTTTCTCCGCAGCCAAAAAAAAAAAAAAAATGAAGGGGCTGTGGAGTTGGTGAAATTTGTAATTCTCTGCAGAACAAAAATATCTTAGATTACTGGCCTAAAATCAATGCTCTCAAAATGAAGCTTTAGTATGGCTAGAATGCCCCTGAACTCACAAGGATATGTCCAACATTTCAGCAAACAATAGAGCAATGGAGATTCTAAATAAATCAATGAAGATCTGCCCGAGGAAGTTACTGCCTTAAATAGGAGTAGCTGTTGTACTGAAAATGCATACTATCTCTACCAACTACCTCTGAAGCAAAACCTACCCTCCTTCTTAAATTTTTTCTTTACTCCCCAAAGCCCTATCTACAAAGAGCCAAAAATGATTGCAACCTTCTCTAAACTTTGTAATATAGTTGGTCCCTGCCATAGGGTGTTTCACATATTGCTTTGAATTGTCATCATCTACAAATGTATTTCATCTGGACAACTAGAATGTAAGTTATTATGAGAAAACAGAAATGATTAAGACATGGAGCTACTTTCAAGAAACTTACTTTGGTTTCCAGTTGAAATTATAATAAATTGGAATCTATTTATAATTTTTTTAAAATCCATGCAAACTATTGAGCACTAAAGACAATTCTGCTTCCATATTGCAAAAAATCTTTAAGCTTTTTCTCCATTTGAAAGGTTATGAAAAGTAGTGCTCCATAGATTGAGAATAGAAACCCTGTCCCAATATATTTCATTGAAAATAACTGGAACATAGTCAATTAATCCATTCTATTCCATGTAGAATGAAAGAACAAATGAATGTAAACTGTAGATGACTTATCATACCTGAATAAAGAACCATCTATCTTCAGCACAGATTTGTTAACTATGAATGCCTTTTAGTGGTATAAGGGAAAATTACATGAAAGGGAAAGAGAAATGATATATTTAAATCTTGAGCTCAAAGAAGAGTAAAGAGTAATATAATATCACTGGGGCTTATACGTGGGAGGTTGTGAGAGAGTGCAAGTTGTAAAGCCATGTGTGACTTTTCTGACAAACAGACTCCTCTTGACATCAAAACCCTTGCAGTAAAGAAGCATTTTCCTAATATCAATAACATGTGCATTAAACAAGACTACTCATGGAGTTTTTCTAGTTTTTCTAGATTTCTGTGGTGCTGTATGAACATTATTTGAGCACTAATGTTTTTAATGGCCAAGTGGCTAGAAGGAAAAAGAATTCCAATATTAGAATGAATAGTAAATAGAACATATTTAAAATTTCTCAAGATAGACTTCTGAGACTTTCTTGAGTACAGAAGCAATTTAATAAAAAAACAAATTTACTTTAAAAAATTAATTAAAAGTCTACTGAAATGCCTTGAGAATTTTGGCAAATTTGCAAAACAAATACTCGCAGAGCACCAAGCCTGATGCCATGGATATAATATTTAAGAGAAAATGATACCCAGTGTTTGGAAAGGAATTTCTCTACTATGGGAATGATAATTGTACTGTTAAATGATTTTTAAACTGTTAAGTAATTTGCATGCTCTTGGTGCTGGGAAGTTTCTAAAACTGTTTTGATCCTTTTCATTATCTTTCTAACTTACATAAGGAATAAACCAAAACAACCTTGATTTTCATTAAGCTAGCTTTGGAAGCCATCCAGTTCCAAGCAGAAGAGATAGTCCAACTTTTTATTTTTTAAAGTTGCTATGTTTTCATTATTGCTTATAACTTTAAAACAATGTCAATTTATAATTAAATTATATCATTGTCAATGTCATTATCATGTACAAAGCCAAAGTCTTTAAACCAAGGGAAACCTGGGAAGAAAAATCAGATAAAATTATGCCAAAGTGGGATTGGGTTAGTAAATATCTGTTGTTTCCCGATCTTTATTTTATAGTGTTAACATCTCAGGTTTCAAGGAAAAGAATGGTGGTAAGTGATAATTGAAAAGGAAAATGTATTGAGTAGTAACGTAAGAAGTCATAAGCAAAAGTTATATATCTTTTTTATTTCTTTAGTTTATAGCTGTCTTTCCAAATATGAAAAGTGTAGCTTAAGTGGCTTTTCATATCCTTTCTAAACATTTTAATAACAGCTTTTGCTCCTGTTGGCTTTCTTCTCTCTATTCTTACAATAACTTGTATTTTTGACATTTGAAAAGTACTGAAATTAATGGTAAAGCTAGAGTTTTGATGACAGTGCCTTGAGGTATTTGGAGTTAGGACAGTTTAAAAATCTTCTACTGTTGAAAACCCAGAAAATCTTTCCTTTTCCCTGCATGTCATCCTCTAGTTTCTACTTAAAAAATTAGGAAAGTTCAATATAACTGGTCTACCACACAAAGCTGCTTATTCTGTGATTTCTGATTCATGATGATACCTGAAATTACCATCATTACTGATCCTTAAAGCATAAGCAATGGAGAGCTTCTTTAAAAATACTATCAAAGTAAAATATTCACCAGAGTTAAACAGGCAAAGAAAGCTATCCAGGCTATTGTGATAAGGGAGAAGGACTGAACTCATCTTCACTGAAATAAAATGTGTTGAGAACATTAAGTTATTGCTGAGTTTGCAAACCATTTTTTCTTTGATGAAGTTTGATAATTGGTGCCCATCTAAGTTAGCCTCCTAGCTATCTACAGAGGCTGGGAGACAGCCTGCTATCTTTCTTGATGACTATATTTCAAAATGATGATGCTCAGGTCCTTGAGAGAGACATTTCCATTAGGATATGCATATATATAGAAAGAGATCTATTTAAAGAAGTTGGCTCATGTAATTATGGAGGCTGGGAAGTCCAAAATCTGCAGAGTGGACTGGCAGGCTGCAGACGCAGGAGACTGCTGATGCTGCAGTTCAAGTCTAAAGGCCATCTGCTACTCAGGGAAGGTATGTTTTGTTCTATTCATGCCTTCAAGTGATTGGATGAAGCACTTCCACATACAGTTTGGAAGGCAATCCACTTTACAGGCACTCACAGCAGTTTTGATTAGGTACACGTGCTGCCTAATTCCATGTTTTACTTTCCATTCATATCTGACCTGCCTCTGCTCTCATGTTAGGGAAGACAACAGTCCCTCTTCTGCTGGAGAGTCCTACCTAGGCCAGGTGTATGTTCCTAGCCTGTAGGTAATCTCAATGACTCTTTGAGTCCAGCCCTGAACTCCAGTGAGCAGAGATTGGGATGGGAGATGTCTATGGGGGTAGCATTTCTTACTTGCACTCTCCAAGATAATAATGTTTTACTTTACCTCATGCAGAGATTTTAAGAAAAAAACCCAAGTTTATCTGAGACTTATTTCATATAACTCCAGGCGAAGGAATCCTCCAGTGCAAAAATCATAGATGTAAGAAGACTGGACCAAGATCAGTATCTTATAGTGACCTTTTTACTATTATCATGTCCAGAATTAGTATTTTGTAAAACTGTGTTTGCAAGAGTGAAAAATAGGGTAGATGATTTTTAAAATTTCTTCCATTTCTTATAAAGCCGTGTATGTTGTACCTGTGAATTTTCTTAAAAAGGGTTGAAGAAATTGAAAATGATTCAATTTTCTTTTTTTAAAAAAAGGACCTTATAAGAATATATTTGATGTCTTAAAATAAGTGAGATATTATCAAGTAATGAGAGGTTTTTGGGTTTTTTTCCCCTGCATCCTTCTATAAAACAAAATTAGGACTAATGTGTCCATGTTATAGAGGGGTAAGTGGTATAGATTTCAGCTCAGTAGAAGACAAAACTTTCTAACAATAAAAGCTGCTAAAGTGGAATGGGCTGTCTGATGAGACAGTGAGTTCCAAGTCATTTAAAGTACTTGAGCTGATAAATCATTTTAGTGGGTGTTGTGAAAGGCTTTATGCATTAGAAAAAGACTTGCTTTCAAGGTCTCGTTCAGCCTTAAAATTATATGATTCTAGATAGACTCTTTTAAAAATAATAATGTGAAAATATTATAGTGGGCTTTTTCTAATTTACTGTACAAAAACAAATAAAGATAAGGAAAACACTAAGTGCCAAGTGTGGCTATTGTTCCTGACTAAAATAATGTCCTTGACAAGGTAACACTTCCTCTCCGCCGGGGACTTGCAGAGAAGCGAGTTCAGCCCTTGGGGGTCACATGTTGGAATCTATCTCAGATGACCAAAAGCTGCAGTTTGGAGCTTTTGCATCTTTCCCCCTCCTATAACTGAACACTTGCGTGTTTTATGCCTATAGAGAAAAGAGTTGCAATCAGAGTCACAGGACAAAAGGTGGCTCCAGTGACATCAAGTCTGGCCTCCCTATTACACAAATGAACAATCACAGTTCTAGCAGGCTCATCTGATCCCTAGGCAAGCTGCTCACATGCATACACTGGAGCAAACATCTTCACTTTCTCATCTATTCGCCAATTTGTGACTTACCAATTGTTCCATTTCTAAGTGTCTACAAATTTTGCAGAAACGCCTGGTTTATTTTTGAACGTGGGAGTGTTTTTAGACTGATAAAGGTATATGAAAAATTCCTTGGTTTGTGTCATTTCAAGATATATATGATAATGTATTGATATCTCTGGGAAATTATCAGTACCAAATACCAGCAAAACATCTTCTTTCCCTGTGAAAAAATAGAGTGCAGTGACTGAAATAAAATAGGATTTCAAATAAATTTGGAGGTCAAAGGTAAAGTCAGAAAGCCTAGAAAAAGGGCTGGCTAGGGGCAAAATCTTACAACTGGGAGGATTATTTTCTGTTCACTCTTTCATATGTATTCAACAATAGTATCCCTAGACAATAGTCTACAAGTAAGGTACAAATACTCTCATTATTCAAACCCTTCCTTTTAAAATTTTCCAGCTTCTTTCCTCTTCTTCAAGGAAGAGAACCTTGTTATTGTGCTGAAGCCCTCTGGTTACGAAAATAATCACATAAAAAAGGTTATTCGCAGCAATTCACATAAAATTCACATAAAAAGGTTATTTGCATGGTTATTCGCAGCAATTTTTTTTTAAGACACTTCCAAGAGAAACCAAAGAATCACATATTTAAGCAAATCTTAGTTGGTTCCACTTGGATTGAGAGATTGTTTTAGGTAGAAAGGATATAAATGTCTTTCACTGCCCAGCAAAGAATGCAACGGGCACTAGGATTTGTTCTACATAAACAAGAGTTAGTACAATTCTTTCTGAAACTGTTTAAAGAAAAAATATTTCAATAATTTTTTTTGTTAAAAGAATGACTAGATTAACATAGAAAAAATACAAAGATATAGCTTTTAGAGCAATAACTTTTTCATAATCATATTTATAACACAGTTGCCTCTGTTAACTCCTCAATCATGTCCAAAGCATTGTGGGAGTAATGGCCTGGATGTTCTTTCAAGTTCTCTCTAAATTGTACAAAATTATGAGAGCTACCCAAATATTGGGCATTGGTATGTAGGTAAGACTATGAATCCAACAAGGACAAACTATGAATCCAACAAGGAAGTCTGTGGAGAGGAAGAATAACTTACTTTCAAGGGAATTCAGAATGCAATATTGTATTTTCTGGAGTACTTGAAGAACAGATGGTGAAGGATAAATTTAAGTCTTTAGAAAAAGCAAGTGCATCTATCAAGGGAAACCAGCTACCAGCATGTAAAATGTGTTGCCCTTTTTATTTTTAGTGTGAACTATAATGTAATTCCCTGAAATAGCAGTGCTGCTATCATAAATATCATTGTAATTATGGGGTTTTCTCAGTGTGTGACCAAAGAAATCTGCATGATCGCTGCAAGAACTAGATAGCTAGAAATAATCAAGGAATTCTTGCTGCTTTTGAAGGTCTTTTGTCATTAAAAAATGAAAAAGAAAGAAAAAAAAGAAAAAAAATCAATTTAGAGACTAAAGTCAAATGGTACTAAAGCCATGTATTATGGAAGAGGTGGTTTATAGTCACACAAAACACAAGAGTAATGCCTGTTCGTGCAAATGAATGCACGAAGATTGTAAGGCTTAAGAGGATGGGAGAAACATTAGCTAAAAGATGCCACTTTGAAACAGTAAGAGGCAGGCAGACATCTCCTTTATGCATCACCGACTGAAGATGAGAAGCATTTTCAGGCCCTTCAATAATAATTCTTTGTATGTGATTTTACTGAATCTCTCATCATTTTAAATGTCCTTGGTGATTGCTACATATATGTCTAGTGAGAATTGAAGTGTAAATTATTACCATTCTAAAATGAACTATGTATGTCACTCACATTCACTTATAACTAGTAGTATAGGTTGTAACAATGAGTGTTACCTACTTTAAACCAGATATAAATTCTGTGTAAGGAACATTTATTGGATTTTTAGACAACCAAAATCTTGAAATATATGCCCTTATATAAATAAATTAAGGAAGTGACTTACTAAATTCTATGTAGATTCTACAAGTAAAAGATATAATCTAAATCTCAAAGAGAATACAGTCTATATTAAATTAGCTTTAACAAATCCTGGCATACTAAGAATGTAGATATTTATAGTGGTAGAACAGTGTGGGACATGCACTCTTATTTTTCTATATGTTATTTTCCAACAAATATTGCAATCCATAGAGAGCTAGGATTCTTGGCATTCTGATATTGAACAGAAGCCTTTTCCAATTTACTAAATGAACAATTTATATATCTTAAATGTGTGGCTTAAAACCCATATGGGCAAGTCACATAAAAATAAAAAATCATCATGAGTTATATCATCAGATTTTATGTTCATAATGTTCTTGTGCTTTTACTGTTTAAGATCTGTAACATAGCATATTTTTAAAAATATCTTTTAGTATATCAAAAAAGTATTTGTTTTAATTATAAACTGAGATGTCACAAAACGACTTTAACATTATTTACCTTATTCTGAAATAATTCCATGCAAATTTTTTAAAAATTGAGAAAAAGTACATTTTTCCTATAATCCTTGTACATTTTTAATGAGCTAAGAATTAGGGCTTTTATCTGAGGGAGGGGAGGTTACTTAGGTGGTTACTAAGAACACAAACACATAAATAAACCTAAAAAGGGTATGAAAAGAAGGCATCTAATTTCTAATTCCATCTAAAAGAAGGCACCTTTTCATTGAATAAAACACCTTAAGTAAACTGAATGTTCATTGTTTCCCTAATGTCTGTCAGTAATCCATTTTAATACATTAAAATCTTATAGATAGTTTCACTGGGGGAAGGAAGATTTCTCTTTCTGACCTTTCATTTTCCCAAGTGGCTAATTTGCAAATGGCCATTCCTTATTTTGCCAGTCATATTCTTGGCAATATAAAAAAGAGAGAACCAGAGAAAAAAGTACCTGGTCTTTAGGGAGCTTATATTCTATCAGAAAATCCAAGCAATAACAACTATGTAAACAAATTAATATAACTTTTAGATATGGTGAACCCATCATGAAGAAAATAAATTGATAATAGGGGAGGGGTGGGTGGAGTGGGAGTGGAGGGTTGTGAAACACATGGCTAGAAAAGGCCTTCTAAGAAGGTGACACTTCAGCATGACCTGAATGAAGAGAAGGAGCCCTCCCTGCAAAAATCCAGAATAAGAGCTAATCAAGCAGAGAAGATATCAAGAGGATGAGCCATAAATGGAAAAGACCTTGTTCTCTAAACAGCTGAAAGGCTGGTGAGACTGGAGCTTTTTGTAAGAGAGGAAAGTGCAAGGCGTCTTTCCCAGAGGCTGGCAGGACGAGATCATGCAGAGTTTGCAGGGCATGGTGCAGTGCACAGATTTTAAGTTCCATAGACAGCATTAGAGTATTTTAATACATAACTCTGGCTACTGTGAGAAGGATATTTAAAGGTATTTAATATACCAGGTCAAACGGGCTTCTGCTTGCTCTTTAATTATCTTGGAGAATTAGGTTTTATGTTTGTGATGGAATCACTTTTTGTTCTATTTCCATAGAAACTGTTCCTGCTGTACCAGGTCTTAGAAATTATTTTTCATCTTGTATTTGGCTATTTTTTTCTTAGGCAAATAGTGATATTCCCCTGGGCTTTTTTTTTTCTATTTAACTATAATTTCTTTATATACTTTTGCCAATGTCAATTAAATCTCTGAATTTATTTTGCTCTAAGAATTAAATAAGGTTTTTCCACCTGGTTTTGGTGTTATCAATACTTAATATGCATGTTCTCTATTGATTTTTAAAGCCTTTAACAAAAAAATCATAACAAATTTAAAAATAACATTTAGATAGCACCACTCAATCCTACTCTCACTTCATGATATACTACCCCCTCTGCAAAAACTCAATGTCTAGAATTTATTCTATAACAAACTTACAGTTTTTTCCACATTACACAGCAAATTATTTTTTCAGAAAATACAAACAGATCAGCCTGATATTCATTTGAGATAGAGTCATCTTCAAAGAAATGTTGAAAATTGGCTGTATTATTTTTCTACACATTATAGTTTGGGAATAATTGTTAAGGTTTGTTGACTTGAAATTGTTTATTGACATGATATTCTTCATGCCTCAAAAGTAGCCAAGGCACATCAGTTTACTTATATCAAACAGGCAAATATCATATACCAAGATATTAGGAACACAGAGAAATGAATAATGCTCCTGCCTTCTAGTGTCTCATGTATAACAGTATAGTCAGAAACACTGAAAATTATTCCAAGGATTACAATAAAGAGTAATGCCTATTCAGTAGGAGTTCAGTATATGTATACCAGTAGAGTTATACTCGAATTAAACTCTAAAGTGAAGGTCAACAAACTATGACTCTTTGGTGCGCCAACTATTTTTGCAAATAAAATTTTACTGAAATACAGCCATACCAATTCATTTATGCATTGCACACAGCTTCTTTGCTGCTAAAATATCAAAGTTAGGTGATTTCAACAGAGACTCTATGGACCACAAAGCTTAAAATATTTACTACGTGCTACTTTAAGAAAGAGATTGCTTAAGAATGAGTAGGAATTTGAATGAATAGGAATAGTGGTGAAGAACCAAGACAGACTTAATATTTGCAAATACTCAAAGAAACAGCTGGATCATTTATAGACTGTAAATTTTTCCATAAAATAGGAGTAGGGGTCAGGGTTGGAGGGTAGTGTGAAAAGATGTAACTGGAAAGGTAAGTAAGCAGCAAAGGATAAAAATATATACTGTCCACTATGCAAAGATTCTGAAAGTAAAAGGTATTTAAATTTCTTTGAAGTCCTTGGTATGTTAATTTTATATTTCACAAATGTTTAAATAAAATTTGACTTTTTAGTTGCATTTTCTTTTCTCCTATAACAAATATTACCCACTTTGAGGTCTGGTTGCATCTGCTAACATTATATATATCCTATTTCTTCTTCCCAGAGAAATATGTTTTGGATTCTTATTTCAAAAATGTCACTTAATTGAAACATTTATGTAGATAAGGAATGGCCTATTCTGAAAATCAAATTAAACTATAACAACTGCTATACTTCATCTTAATAAATTATGCCAAAGAAACAAGACATAGAGATGAAAAATTCATGGCAAATAAATTGTTTAGAGTGTGCAATAACTTATAGCTATCCATGGGATGTTTAGCATAGGCTATATCAACATTACATAAGGAAACGTTACAATACCATGTATTTTATATTTGATACATATGATATCTCAGACCACAGCAGCATAAGGTAAAAACATCTCTGTCTTGCCTTCTCCCACCTCACACAGGGTACTGACGAAATTGCTCCTATGTTCCTTTTCCTCCCAGACAACGAGTAGGGTAGAGGAGAGTCAGATCCTACAATGAAGCTCCTAAGGCCACCAGTTACCACAACCTGCACCATATTGCCTGAGCTCTCATCACTGTAGTTTATGAAAGTCACTGCCTTTCTCCTTTTGAAGAGGGCTGTTCCCTCTGCTGTTAATTTCTCAACATAATTTCTGTTCTTGTGCATAAATTCTGTTCTTGTACTTTCTCTAAGTCAAGCACTTTCTGTGATGGTGTTGGGTTCCAGCTACCTCTCTTTCCATAGTTCCAACCTTACTAATTATATAATTATTATTCCATATGATTTGGTCTTTCCATCAGGCTATCAAGTTGATTTCAACCCTTATGAATGACTTTGAGCGGTTTAAGACTTCAGTGGAGAGATAACTGCAGATTGGTGGAAGTAGCAAGAGAACTAGAGTTACAAGTGAAGCCAAAAGATGGGACTGAATTGTTTCAATCTCAAGATAAAAGCTTAATGGATGAGGAGTTGCTTTTAGTGGATGACCAAAGAAAGTGGTTTATTGAAATGGAATCTACTCCTGGTGAGGATGCTGTGAACATTGTTGAAATGACAACAATGGATTTAGACAAATAAACTTAGTTGATAATTCAATGGCAGGGTTTGAGAGGATTGACTTAAATTTTGAAAGAAGTTCTACTGTGGACAAAATTCTATAAACAGCATCACATGCTACAGAGAAACATTTTGTGATAGGAAGAGGCAATCTTATTTTATGAAATTGTCCCAGATACCCCAGCCGTCATTACTACAATGCTGATCAGTCAGCAGCCATCAACATCAAGGCAAGAACCTCCATCAGCAAAAAGATTACGACCCCCTGAAACTTGATGGTCATTATTAATTTTTAGCAATAAAGTATTTTTAATTAAGGTATGTGCAGTGTTTTCTTAGATATAATGTGATTATACACTTAGTAGACAACAGTATATAATGTAAAATCAACTTTTATATGCAGTGGGAAACCAAAAAATGTTTTGTGAATCCTTTTACTGTGATAATCACTTTATTGCAGTGATCTGCAACCAAACCTACAATATCTCTAAGGTATGCCTATATTCCTATTTCATTTTTTATGTAACTGAAAAAACAAACATCACCACCACCCTGTCCACATATTTGGTCTACCTACACCAAATAATAACTGGGAAGTTAGATTTCTTGCTTATAGCTTAATGTCTCGGGCTTTGTATAATAACCACAAAGTTTCTGCCTGGGCCTTAGATATGCAAAAGAGATCCTGAGCTCCATTTATAGGCAAGAGATAGACAGAGTTCAAGCATATTTTCTTAGTAAAGAAAATTTAAGGATTTCTTCCTCATAAGAGACATGAGAAAAGGAAGAGAAGAAAAAAGCAGCGAAATGGCAAAGTAAAAGGATTAAAGTTTTATCATGGATCAGAGCTGAGTCAGGGATAAAAGTGGAATCAGATCCCTCTTGTAGGTTATTTCATACCTCCTGGGACAGCATTTTATCCAGCTCTGGCCACAGCAACCAGCTTCATGCAGGTTTACTTGACAGCATATCCTATCAGCTACACTGTGAAAGCTCTTGCTTCTGCTCTCAGGCTTTTCTGACTACCTGGTTAAAATGTCTATGAAAACCTGCCAGGCCCTCACACAAGCATAGCCTGGGTATACATGGCAGTAAATGTGCAATGGAGTACCTTTTTATTGATGTGGCATAGAACCACATGAATGTGGATTAAATCTCCCTTCTTTTGTCTCTTGGGCAGATGATGCTTAAGTGTATTTTCTTGAGCTTTTCAGAAAGACCCAGTGGGATCAAGTCCCAGTTGCCTACAGCAAAGAACTCCTAGAGAATTAACTCCTATGCTATGTAGACTTATCATTCTCCTGTTTCAGTCTTCCTTATTCCAGAATTCCGATTCCGTGGTAAGTCTTTTCCAAATATGTAGCACCTAGGCCCAACCTGTGTGGCTCAGTGTCTAGCATAGTTATCAGACAGATAATGTTCAGGAAGTATTTGTTGAATTAACAAATGGATGCCATGAGATGGAATAATGCACATAAAATATTTACTTAATGCTTGTAAGATAGCAAAGGCTCGTTTAATACTTGATTTTTGAAAAGGCCGAAATATTCAAAGAACATCTCTCAAAGGATGATCATGACATTTTATATAAATTGGCATTTAAAAAAAAAACCTTGAGTTTCTCTAAAACAAAATATTTCCAAAGTATTTCTCTCTAACACTTTGGACAAATGCAACCCAAAATCTAGTGCTGGGGAGAGGGTGACTTCACAAGGGAGCAGATTCTATTTTTAATATATCTATTCATCATTTTGTTTCTATTATAATAATTTGCCTCATTGTAACTTAAAATTGCTAGTCTTACTTTTGTAAGCTAATAAGTTTCAGTTAAGAATAGAAATTATTCTTTTTTGACTGAAGAAAACTAACATTTCTACCACCAACTTTCAAGGCTTCTCTACCTTAAACTCTTCACAGAAACTCTTCTACTGCTTATCAGATGACATCGTATTCCCTGTACTCTGCCCCTTTATGAATTCGGTAATCTCCTCTGATCATGCATCAGTTTGGCAATGTTCTTAATGCCATTAAGAACAAAACACAACGTTTCAGTAGTGTTGCAGCTAGCCTGGAGTACAATTGTATTATAGTTCTTTTATTCTGAAAAAGTGCTTCTTCTTGACATCTTGAATAAATTACTTCAAAAGTCAATAAAATAGCAGTTTTTCTCATAATCTATACAAATTTTCAAGTTCTTTTTACTAGATGCAAAGCTTCACTCATGGTGGACATCCCTGATGCAGATTGTTTTTCCTGATGGAGTAGTCACATCCATATAGAAAAACAAAGTAAATAGGATCACAAAGCTTTTAATATACCTAAAATAATATTATTACTGTTATATTGGTGCTAAGAAAACAAGTACTATTTTAGTATGGGTCTTGTTTGGAATTTGAAGGTTTATTAAATGCCATACAGGACCAAATATGTTATTTAACCTGTCTTCTACTAGTTAAATCAAAATGAGAAGCTATAAGAAATACAAATTTTATATTAAACTTTAAGCCTGATATTTGCTTTTATCTACTTATTTATGAAATAGTTTTTCTCTTCACATTTTAAAATATGGATTTTTATTTTTATGTATGGGTTCCAGCAAGATATACTATCGATAGATATTTTATAAAATATCTTTAGCAAAGCATGTTTACATGATTTTTCTAATGTTACAATGAGCGATCTAGGGATTTGCCACACATTTATTCTCAAACTTTATTTTTTTATTAAAAAAATTATTCCTAGAAGCATAAACAACTAAAACTAATAGAAGCAGACCTGTTCTGGCAGATGGTATGGTGCTCATCATTTATCTCTTTTAATGCAAGTACCCACCATTTAGGGACCTGAACAGAATTCCTAGGGGTTTCAAAGTACAGTTTTAGCACCTTTGTCTTAAAATAGTACAGAGAAAATAAAATGCTACAGCAGCAACCTTTTGGCAAACCAGTCACTCAGTGCAGAGTAAAAGCAATGGAGACCAAGAGACGGAGAGAACAAGTAGAAAGATAGCCAGAAAACAACTTGAAGTTCTTCAAAATCTGTAAAGTTGAGAAAGTATATTGATATACTGACCATGAGGAACTTCTTACTCTGACTTTTGCCTCATTTTTGAGTCCAAAAATGTTACTGCTGCCTGATTTCCTTCTCTTAAATTCTTATACATTCTCTCAACCATGTCTGTCTATTCTAGTACTTTCTCAACTCTTTCTCCTCATCAGTCCATGAATTCTTAAATTTTCTCTTATTTCATTTTATGCAAAAACAAATTATTTTTGTCCTATGTCTAACCCTTCATAGCTGGGTTCTGAACGCTATGCTTCATGAAGAAAGTGGCCAATTATGGGCTTTTACTTGGCACCATACTCTCTAATTAAGGATTTTTGCCTATAAGTTTGAAATCAACATTTATTTCTCTTTGAATACATCTTTTCACTATATCCTATCCTGCTAGGTTTCTGGTGAAAAATCCTCTCATAGTCTTCTGAAAGTTCCCTTGTATGTGACAAGGCATTTTCTCTTGCTGCTTCAAAAATTCTGTCTCTTTTGACTTTTTAGAATTTGATTATAATGTGTCTATTTGAAGATCTCTTTATGTTTGATCTATTTGAGTTTCTCTGGGCTTCAAGGATTTGGATTCCCCTTCCGGATTTGGAAATTTAATTAATTTAAACTTTCTAACCCTCTTTTACCCTGTTTCTTCTGTAATTCTAATAATGTGTATATTGGCTCATTTCATAATGTCTCATAAGTCTTTTATACTTTCTTCTCTCTTCTTTTATTTTTTTATTCCTCTACGTAATTTAAAAATGACTTTAGATCTTACTGATTCTTCTGCTTGATCAAGGCTGTTGTTGAACCTCTTTTTAAAGTTTTTCATTTCAGTCATTGTGTCCTTCAGCTCCAGAATTTCTGTTTAGGTTTATTATTATTATTGTTTCTATCTCTTTGCTGAACTTCTCATTTTTTTATGTATTGCTTTCCAGATATCATTATTTGTCCATGTGTATTTTCTTGTAACTCACTGAGATTCTCTAAATTTATTTTAAAATTCTTTGTTAGATACTTCATAGATCTTGGCTTCTTTAGGGTCAGTTACTGGTACTTTATTTTATTCCTATGGTGGTGTTGTATTTCTTGATTATTTGTTATTCTTGTGTTGATGTCTGGATGGGTTCCCTGCTGGAGACCTCAGTCAGGCTATCTAGGTTAGTGGGTAGTTTGGCCTGATACCAGGGTTCATTGGGGTGGGCCTGGTGCCAACGTCCTTGGTGAAGTTAAGGGCTCTCTTTCCCCCACACAGAGGGTATCCCTCTTTGCACTGTGCAACCCAGGTTTGGAAAAGGGATTATGCAGGTATTGTGAAACTATCCTTTCTACATTCTTCAGTGTGTCTTTTCTTATTTCTGCACTCCCCCCAAGTGCTATACTCTCTCACCTGGATTCCTTAGCTTTTGTGAAAGTATTTTCAAGCATGAATGGTTGTTTACATTGATGTTTCTTTGAGAGATGAGCACTGCAAACTCTTATTCACCAATTTGCTGATATCATTTTGGTCACATCATTTTTAAAGTAATAAAACATATTATAGAAAGTTAAATCCCCTCTTTTATCCCATTCTTCTGATTCCTTCCCATGCTTTTTTATACTATTACAATGTAAGGCATATATACACAAAATATGATAGTAAATTTATAGTTGAAATAAAATAAATTCTATAATGCAATACATTTTCTTTCTTAAATTCCTTTCCCCCTTATACATTTATATTAATAAGATTCACCTATTTTCTACCAAAAATATATGAGAGTCTTCATTTCATTATTAAAATATTTTGGTGTACTTTAATTTTGGAAAATCTAATCATTATAAGACGTTACTATTTTTTAAATGTATATTTCACTTATTACTAGTAAAGTTGAGCATAATTTCACATTTATGATTCTTCAGATTTCCATTTCTGTGAATTACTCAACAATATCTGTGATTTTCATCACTAAATTTTCTGATTTGACCAATCTTTATGTTTCTGATGTGACATAATAATATATTATTTCTTTTATATATTGCTAAGTTCGATTTACTAGTAGTTTACTTAAAATTTTTAAATCATGCTTATAAATAAAGTTGATGTGTAATTTTTTGCCCAGATTGTCATTGTTAGAATATTAGAAATTTATTTTAGTATTTATATTATCTGAGCTTTTTATGTTATTGGTCAAACATTTGTTTATTTCTATTTATTCAATTCTGCCTCAAGAAACTCTTATTATTAAATCTCTTTAGCTGCTATTTCATATTTCTATCTTTATTTCTTTTCTTCCTTCTGGGTAATTTACTTAATATCACTTTCTAATTTATTCATTCTTCAATTGTGATGTGTATAATAAATAAGCTATTTTAATATTTTTCTTAATTTTATTAGGGTTTATTTCTTTATATATTAACATCTTATGTATATTATTTAATTTTTGTTTTAAATAGTGTGTCATAAAATTAATTTAATCTGGAGTAAATTTAAGTTTAGATTGTTAACTTTGTTGGCTTTTTTATTGTCTAATTTAATTTTTAACATTTATTTTGAAATTTAACTTGGAATTTTGGAGTACAGGCTCATTCTGAGTAGTAAGGTTTATTGCTCTGTTTTTCTCTTTCTCTCCCTCACTCTCCCTTGCCTTACTTTCTTCCTCCATGCTCATTTATCATTATGTAGTATCTTTACTGTTACCTACATTCAGCATCAAGTGTCATCTATCTGACAATTCTTATAATGTATTTGAAAGCACCTTCTTTTTTATTTCATTGGAGAAATCATCAGTCAATCTTTTGAGCCAGATAGTGCCTTGATTTTGTTCCTCATCACCAAAAGTGTGTCTACCTTTATCTTTCATTTTCCTGGGTTTACTGCTTCTTACAAAGCTGTGAGGGCCCAAGGTGAAAAACACCACTTTGTTATTTTTTATTCTTTAATGCATCTGGGAAATCTATCTCATCCATAGATACAAACAAGGAGTTTGGCCCTGAGTCCAGCTTGACCTTGATCACTTTCAGCCCCCATTATCTACTAGGTGTGGTTTCAGTATTATCCACTGCTTTGTGTCTCTTTTCCATTTCTAATCTCAGGAGATGTTTATCCTGCTTTTGAGTTCAGTTATGTCTTTGTAATTTTTCCCTCAAAATGTATTCAAATTTGCTTTGAATTTATACAAGAGGACATGAAAGATGAACTTACGGTATCATCCTGAACAGCATTCCATTAACATCCCATATTATTCTTCATAAATTAATGTAACAGCACATGGCATTTAAAATTAAACAAATATAGGAGCAATAGAAGTCTTTTTCCCCCACTCTACTTCCACAGTGCTTTTAATGACAACAGTATGATGTTTCTCATTTAAAGTTTGACAATTGTATTTTCTATGATTTAAAAAAATCATTTTAAAACATATTTCTGTGTTTTTTCATACACACACAACAAATTCTAGAAATCCTGCTTTTATGTGAGACATGTATAAAAAAGAATCCTAACTTTTGATAAGAAAGAATTTGTTGTGCTTTCTTTTAATGCCATCATTAAAAAGTTGGCAGTGTTTTCCTCTGAGATTGTGATTTTCAAACCACCACTTCATGAGAGCTGCTTTTAAGCTCAGTCTTATTCATCTTTTGAGATAAAACTCAAACACCAATGCTAGTTATCAAAAGTTTTGAATGTTTAAACTAATTTTCTCCTATTGTCTATAATAAGCCATGCCGATTTCTAAAGGTTTTATATTTTAAGCAAATTCCAACTATCGTTTTTATGTTAATTAAGCAGAGAAAAATCCTAAAAATATAGCTACTTGATCTTTTCTGTAAAAACAACTGACTGATGCAGTGGGCTATAAAACTTTATATATGAATTTTACCCCAATGTGATAACCAATGGTGTACATGTAAGAAGCCCAAAGAGAGTGTCTGAATATGCTGGTATGGAAGCAAAAATGGGGGGCTCATAAGCATACACTCCTAAAGCATATGACCCTAGTACCTGGGTCAGTGAAGATACTGATTATTTAGGGGTTCAATATTTTGTAAGCGTTTTTCCTGAGGGGAGTAGTTGTAATCAGAGAATGTAGGGTGGTATTGGTCCCATGTATATGGTGCCGAGAGGACTTCTGCCTGCCCTGCTTGTAGATGGGCAGGACTATGCAACCTTCGGATGAAGACCAAACTATTTCCTTGATGTGGAGGCCATGGGTGTTATTTAGCAAGACTCATTTGGATAGAAACATGCAACCAGAAGCCAGGTGCAAGTATGGTACAGGGTAAAACTTTTTGGAATGCATATAATATCCAAAGTGAAGTATATCCTTAATCTTTTCTTATAAGGAGGCATTCTATGTGGCTTAAGGCAGATTGATGGCAAGCATTATTATTTATATTTTAAAGTAAGAAGCAAGGTTGACATTGGATATCAAATAATGGGTCTAGGCAATTATATCTCCAAAGTAGAAAATAATTCTGATTAAATATTGAATCAAAAAAAAACCAAAAATATGACTTTTGGCAATAAAGGAGAGCAAGATTTAAATGTGTAGGGTCTATAGGCAATACAAGGATTTTAAACTATGTTTTCAATAAGAAATGCTTTATGATTTGAGACTTCTATCCGGTCATATATATGCTATCTCTGGCTGTAGAATCCATGGTAATTTACTTCCATTTATCTTGTAGATACCTAATGGGAAAAAACATAATACTGGAATGGAGCAGGTACACATTTGAAAAAAAAAATTAATGTGCACTTATGTTTAATAAAATGCTAAGTAGTAAAGGTGGCTTATGCAATTTATATAATAATCATTTTAAAAGAAAATAAAACTATTCAAGTAGAATTTTATTCTTGTTCCATATCAAAATGCAATTTGTATAATCCATGTACTATTTCCCATAAAAATATCACTATCATATAACATTTCATCATTTTTTAAAGAAAATTGTTGTAGGTGAGAAAATAATCAAATTTGTAAATAGATTACCTTGATAGTGGATATGCAGGCACTCTCACATTCACAGAGACATAGCACTTAACTTTACCTGACTCTGAACACAAGTGAATACTCAAAACAAATGGCCTTACACAAAGTAGACACTCCACAATTCTGACTGATTGGATGAACTAAAACATATTTCTGAAGGAGCACGAGAAAAGGAAGTGTAGAAATAAAGTCATTAAACAGAAGTTTGATTCGGCTCAGGCAGAAAGTGCTTCTGTAGTCACAGCATCCAGAGCGCAGGTGTCTGCCTGGCAGCCTTGCTTCTTAAACCCAAGTCTGCAAAAAAGGATGATCCTCTGATTTCAATGTTTGTTGTTATTTGCATTATCCTGGAGGAACTCAAAACTTTTTATGTACTGAATATTCATTCTCTACAATGTGCCAGAGAGAAGCACTTTCATTGTAGAGACTGTATTGCTGAGTGGGCATAAGTACAGCGAGTTGGATTGTTCTGGTGGAGGTTAAAAGGGGAATGCCGTCGCTTGGGGGACAGAGACCCACATTCATGACCCTCAGTCCTTTGCTCTAATTACTGGCACAAGGGCTTTTGGAAGAGTTTGTGTCCTCATGCTCTGGGCTGGGGTCATTATGTAGGGGAGGATAGGCCTTTTTGTTATGAGAATTGAGAGGTTGAAAATAAAGTTTACTTATCTCTCTCTTAAGAGAATGTTCCAGCAAGCTTATACAAGTAATTTCCTGTGTTAACTCTGTAAGGTTATCTGACAGATTTCTCCACATAATGCATAATCCCTTCCTTCACCACTACTGCAATTTCCCTTTTCTCTACTTATTATTACTTTGCAATTTTCCTTACCAAAATTATTCATACAGGACTCGCCTCAGTGTGGATCTCTATTGAGACTTCCACGACAAGTAATCAATAAATCTTTAATATTTAAGCAGCTTACAAGCAATCGCAAAACTCTCTTTGTTGTTCTAGTCTACTAATTTGGACATACTATCTTAGAAATAGGAAAAAAAACATCAACTGTCAGTTTTTTAATATACGTATAAAAGTATTATATATATTAGTAAAAATAATTCAATGAAAAACCATTATAAATGCTTATTATATTATTTTATGGATAATGACAAATTAGTATCTTTCAAAATGTACCAATTACATAGAAATTTGATGAAACTTATTTTCATCCCATTCTTTATTTAAAAATGCAAATCAGTTCATGTAACGTTGTGTTTTCATTGCTACAAGGATATATTCTTGCTCTTTGAAAACAATGCAAACTCACAAACCCCATATGGCTACAGAACCCTACAGCCTCTGGCTTGTTTTTCAGATTCATTTTTCAAAGCTCTCTTAAGTCTCCATTGTTCCTTTATGATACAGCCACAGTGACCTTTTATATTCCTGGAACACATCATCCTCTTCTCTGCCAGGACATTTGCATTAGGATCTTTGCATTTGCTGCGTCTTTGGCCAGAATATACTCCTAGGTACCTGGAAATTTCCTTTCTCCCAGCTCCCAATAAATGCAACTCCTCAACTAGGCATTCCTAACAATCTTGTCCCCACACCCAGTTATTCTCCTTTTCATATTACGTTGCTTTATTTTATTCACAGATTTTACTGTTGTCCAAAATAACCTTTCGTTTTTTTATTTGATTTAACTCTTTATTGACGGTTCTTTTCTCTAGAAAGGAATGTTCTGTAGGAGCAGAGGATGTTTTGTTTTGTTTCGTTTCACCACTATATTTCCAGAGTCTAGAATAATAAATGGCTTAAACATGGTAGATATTCAATAATTAAATGCATCTTTTAACAGAAGAGTCACACTAAGGATTTTATAAAAAGAGAAAATATAACATATCTTGGCTTTAAAGGCAAAGATCACATTCATTTTTTTCCTCCTTGAAGTAAATAACTAAGCTATCAGTAAAAGATTAAATATTTAAGTATGTATCACCATAATTTCATACTCACAAAAAAGGGTTCAAAAAATACAAAGACAAGTTCAAAAGAAATAAATAAAGATCTCTGGCTTTGAAACTGATAAAGAACTAGATATATTTTTTGCTCTCTCTAAGCCCATTTACTCCCACTTCTTAGCACAATAGTCACTAGCAGAGCATACACAAGCTGGAAAAGAATGTGTGTGAATGATTGAAAGATAAATATATCAGATGAACTACCTTCTTCTTCTATTACATAACACAACACTCAGAATACTTCTCATAACAGATATGTTGAGTCTTTTTCCACACCTCAACCAATTCTCCAGCAGATACCAGCTGGGTTCTTATAATTTAGCTTAACTACAACATTATCTACCTGGAGATACTGCCAGATCCCACTAGTTAAGGGCTCAGTCACACAAAACAGACCCCACTTCAGATGCCAAGCCCCAGATTGTGAGCAACCATAGCTATGAATTAGGGTTTCCAAGACCCCCTTCTCAGGTTTGATTAAGTTGCCACAGTGGCTCACAAAACTCAGGGAAATACTTTATTTACATTTAACCATTTATTATAAAGGATATTATAAACAATACATATGAACAACCAAATGGAAAAGATGCATAAGGAAAGATACGTGGGAAGGAACGTGGAGTTCCCATGCCCTCTGTGGGCATCCCATCCTCAAAGAACCTCTACTCGTTATGTTCAGCAATCTGGAAACTCTTCAAATTTCTTCCCTTTTTGTTTTTTATGGAGGTTTCATTTCATAGGCATGATTGATTAAGTCATTGGCTGCTGGTTATCAACTCAACCCTCAAACCCTTTCCCCAGTGGTCAGGGCTGAGACTGAAAGTTCCATCCCTCTTATGGCTTGGTTTCTTCCCCTGGCAACTAGCTCCCATCCTGAGGCTATGCAGTAGCCCAGCGAGAGTGGCCTCTTTAGAACAAAAGATGGTCCCACCCTTCAGAAAATTCCAAGAGATTTAGGAGTCCTCAGATGTTTCTATCACTCTGGAAATTACAAAGGTCTTAGGAACTCAGTGTCAGGAACCAGGGTCAATGATAAACATTAGAACAAAAGATTCTCCTAGCATCCCTATCTACAAGGCTTCTAGAAGCTGATATACAATAATGTTTTGTGACCCTAGATATCTCAAAATGAAGTCATTTACAACAAGTGACTCAGCCTCAAGTGAAATTACTGATCCTCAAAGTGATAGGTAAATGGTATATGTATGGTGGACTGAGGTGATAACACCTGCTATGGCCAGGCACCCCCAAGACACAAGAAAGTGAAGCCAAAACACTCCTGAGACAATAGCCATAGACACTCCTGTGGAGGAAAGTAAAAATAGCAAAGAAACTGACCACGGCCAAGACACCTGCAGAAGCTCTTCCCATGAGAATGCTGAGGTCTCTTTCCACCCGTGGCAGTGGCTGTCACCAGAAGCTCTGCTGGGAAAAGAGCAGCAATCCCCATTTCTTCCCCACTGATCGGCATTTGAGGGAAATTTGGACCTGCCTGGTTTGTCAGCATGCCAGTTTCCCAAGCTACTCACTGGGGTTCATTCCTCCTCTCACCTATTAGTTCCTGTGAGTGATGAATGTGTTTGCACGATTGTTGATGTGTGAAAGCCTCAGAATAAACTGTTTATTTGAAAGTATTTAATTGGCCATCGAGTCATTGTGAAAACCCCCCAGCCCTCTGGTCTGCTGGGTGGGAGTTAGTACAACTAGGCTGATTTGAATCTGGAGTGTGATAGGAACTCTGTCTCAGGAACTGGGGGCATAGACCAAATGTGTATTTCTTATTATATTACATGGTCATGATAAACATCTGGGTGATAGAAGAAGTGATGCTTAACGTTTGATCATAGTTGAAGGATTTTAGCATCTTATCCTGAGACAATCTACAGAGAAAAATATACAAATGAACTGGGTTCAATAAAATTTCCAGGTAAGAAAATTTCGTCTTAAGAAATGCTTCTTTCTTACTGATTTGTCACAATCAGTGACAATAAAATGTGTACGTCCCCAGTACCAACCCAACTTTCTATGCTCTTCCCTACATAGCAAGGACTGGACTCCATTTCCCAGGTTTCCTTGGATGCAGGGTTCTCATTTATTAATAGTTACACCAATGAGAGGCACTTTTAAGAAATTTGAAAAGTGCAAGAGGGAAAGAAGCCATTATTCTCCTCCAGCATTGGCAGGTAGATGTGGGGGTAGATAGAGTATGTAAGAATTGCCATGACTTCCCTGTGAACTATTGCAAATGCTATCTTTTGCTGACACAGGAAGCTATAATCACCAGCATCAAATTTATTTGTCTGCATTTCCTTTCTTTTTGAAAGTAAGCAATAGTTCACTTTCTGAAAGTCAGTGTAGCTCTTCCTGACATAATTTTGTTAGTGAAAATGTCTGTAGGAAAGAAAATGGAGTAGGAGCTGGAAAGGCTGGGATTGCCATGAAACCATAATGCAAGTGTGACCCAGAGTTAGGAGAGGGAGGGGAAGGTGAATGAAAGCATCCTGGACTGTCAGAAATTCCAGGGAGGATTAAACAGCCACTGGGGAGTCCTCAAAGTGAAGTCAGCTAGTCCAGAGGAGTCTTGGATTCCTGGGAGTGAGCCTTCCTTAGAACTTCTGTGATGCATTTCAGAGGCAGCAGCTGAGTGTCTTAGTCAGTTTTGCTCCCAGTTGTTGGAAGCCTGCCAGGGGCACCCTCATGGACTTCACAAATGGAGATATGAAGAAATGCATCAGGTTTAAAATTATATATGCAAATTTTGGCAAGTTATCCAACTCCTTGTGGTCTTATTTTCTTCATTTGCCAAAAGGAAATAAAAACGCCTACCGTATCTCATGTTGTCTCTGTGACGATTCCATGAGTAAATCGATGATGAAATTTTGCAAATGGAAAACTTAATAATAGAAGGGAAGATAAAGGGAAGAATT
Organism: Microcebus murinus; assembly: GCF_040939455.1. Classification (NCBI taxonomy): domain Eukaryota; kingdom Metazoa; phylum Chordata; class Mammalia; order Primates; family Cheirogaleidae; genus Microcebus; species Microcebus murinus. The sequence goes on along the minus strand of NC_134106.1, from coordinate 46,917,655 downwards.
CATGGAAAGAGAAAGCAGATAGCTTTCATATATGATCTAAAACATGCTGTGGTACAATAATTATCTATGAAAAAAAACAGTAGATTAAAACCAATAAGAATTCCAGATTGCTCAGTTTTACCAATACTCAGACATAGTCACGAGGGTCTAAAAGAAAGAAACAAACAAGCAGAAACAAAGAGGAGCAGTGCCCATAGATCTTGATACCGAATCTCACTTGCCTGGCTCAGAATTTCAAATCAAGAAAGAAAAGCAAAAGTAGAAAGTAGGTTTACCTCAAAATATGCTTACCTTTAAAAAATAAATATTCTTCTAACTGATTTAATAGTCAATCCAATTTAATAATCATATTATTCTGCTGCTTGGTAAAACATAAAGCCCTCTGTACTTAACTGACAACATAGACCATCCCCACTAGAATTATTTCTTTTAGAACACAACCCCAAACTCTCTGCTGCTCCCTTTTTAAGGTCAGATGAAAATGGTTACCTTATGAATCAATAGCCCATTTTAAAAATTTATCATGGCATTAAGAGAAGTGATCAATGAGCTACCACCTAGATCTCATTGGGTTGTCTCATCACAGAACTCCCTTGTTCTATTTACTTGTGCCCTGCCATGATGCCTTTGACCACTACTGACTGGTGAGTTTAACAAGAAATAGTCTGGTAAATCTGATCACTGACTTTACGGTAAGGATTGAAGAAGATGTTTTCATTCCATTATACAATAAACTCTCTGAGAACTTTGGAAAATATTTCTCTCTGATCTTAGTACACATAGTCCTCACTCTGCCTCACTGAGCATATATGTAAAAATGACCATTCAAGCTAGAACTATGCAAACCTCTCCCTCTTGTTTTCTTATTTTTTCACTTCATTTCAGAATATTACAAGAGTATAAACACTTTGGTTACACAAGTGTGCCCATCCCCTGGACAGTGTGCACCACACACCCATTAGGTATGAATTTACCCATCCCCTCCTCCCCACTCCCACCTGCCCGATACCTGGTGAATGTTACTTCCATATGTGCACATGTAAGTGTTGATCAGTTAGTGGCAATTTAATGGTGAGTACTTACGGTGCCTGTTTTTCAATGGACAATATCTTTATGTTTCTGTGAACTTTAAAATTTTTGTCAAAACTTTAAAAACTTTATTCTCAGATATAAAATGTACAGGAAAATAAAAAATAATAAAGGCAGTATTTATTAAGTATATGATAATTTAAAACCTTACAAATGTTTGGAATATAGTATTTTATTTCTTTGTAAAAAACTAATCAAGAGTGCTTGCCTTCCCTCCTCTCATGGCATAGGGAGCAAGCCTCTTTTCTATGCTCAAGCTGTTATATTCCTCTCTAAGTTTGCATCAGCTTCCAACATTATATCCTTTTTGTGTTTTTAATGCTGTAAAATATCTCAAAAATTTTCACTAAATAAAGTTTTAGACAGCATCCTTTCCTCTGCATCCTTTTTGCCACAATCACTGTCCTCAGGCCTATAAATCCATCCACCTTCACTACGTTCCTCTGACTGCACATCTAGATTTCTCCTGTGATGGCTGTGCCAACACTTCCTTGGTCAGCTATTTCTTTTATGACTCCATATACATTTAATTCAAATTTCAATTCAATTGTCATCATTTTTTATCTACTGAGTGCAGTTTCATCGTTCTTTGCCTATTTTCTTTCAATTATTCATTTTTGTAAACTGTCATGTGAGTTATTAATATTACTTAGTGACAAGAAGGCAACACAACTTCACGTCTTGCTGTCTTGTGCGTCAACTGGATAACAGATGGGCAGTAACCAATCGCCAAGAGACCGTGCAGGAAGTGCAATGATTGGCCACTGACCACAATGTACATCTGTCATTTACATAGTTACTTGTGGAATGAAGAGCTAGTAGTGAAATTTGTGTAGTAACTAACATCAATAATACCATGGTAATTAAAATTTGGATTGCATTATTGGGGGTGGCTAGTATTGTTTAAATAAACCATGGAAACTAAAATCCATGCCTATCAGAAATTATGCTAAGTGAGGACTGCTTATATTAGGAATAGTGGTGCTCTCTTAGAGCAATAAAATTATTTTACTATATAGACCAGTGCTGTCCAGTAGAGATATGAGAGCCACGATTGCAAGCCATATATGTAACTTTAAATATTTTAGTGGTTACTCTGAGAAAATTAAAAGAACCAGGTGAAATTAATTTAGTAATATATTTTATTTAACCTAATATATCCAAAATATTATCACTGAAATATATAATCTATATAAAATGATTACTGAGATATATGTATTTTTTCATTGTAAGCCTTTAAAATTCAAAGTATATTCTATATATACCAATTTTCAATTTGGACTAGCCACATTTCAAGTGTCTGAGGGTCACATGTGGGTAGTGGCTACTGTATTGGACAGCATTAATTTAGAACCTAAAAATTTCATAATGAATCATTTTTTCCCTTTATTTTCTAGAATCTGTGGTTGAACATACAAGCTGCTCCTTATAAGTACATTTGAGTTACTAGCATGGATGCTGTGAACTAGTGACATTCTGGTTCCAGTGCACTTGCTTAATCTAATTCATGCATTGTTCCTTTCTTATTTAAATTTACATTATATTGCTACATTTTATACATATTTATATGGCTTTTCTATCCTTTTTATATAAAGTAGGGGATAAGTAAAAAGCACATAACCAAAACAATTAAAAGTATTTAATTTTGAATAAAAATGTTTTGCTCATTATTGAAAATATTTAAAACCTCAAAATTGTTGTTTTTGTTGAATAAATATATGTGGCAAAACACTTAAAAGCTCCCACCATAAAAGGATTGCATTTTATTCAGTATATTGATTAAAAATTAAAAGTAAAACCAACTTCCACCCGACCTAACTCTACTTTTTACAAGATTCTGGTAATGGGGTCTAATTTAATCATGCTTCTGAAGAATTACTCACGTAAACAAAGAAACGTGTTCTCTTAGTTCTTAGACATGAAGAATCTGAAAGAACAGAGATTATTTTCTGATGTTTTAAAGGTAATTCATATAGTATTCTTACTAAATCTTTGAGTTTCAGAAAGAAGCCAGAAACAGGATTATTGAACTTAAAAAATTTAAACCCTGGTAATTTCAAGCTTTCTCTTCCTTCCTAAGAAAGTGTACTGATTTGTTGTTACCAGGCACATCATTTGTGTACATTACACATTTGTTGACAAAGTAAATGATTGTAACATTTATTTCATTCAAATAAGAGGCTGCTGTGTTTTATATGTACATCTAATAACAAAGTATAGATTTTTAAAAAATTTTTAAATGCTTGACATGGCTATCCCTTATTCATATATTGAGCATATATAGGTCTCAAATTTGTCTTACAAGTCAGTAAAGACAGGCTATAAAGGATCACTGGAATGGTGACCTCAGAATAATAAATGTTTTGTCCGCTCAAGTGTGAGACCAATTGAATTATTTTTACAAAACATACATATATCCATTTGTCTACTTGTAGGTCAGAACTTTCAGTTGTGCAATGTTTGAAATTAAAATGAGACAAAATTAGTCAAATAGGGGGAAATTATTGACTCATTTAACTAAATAATAATAAGGGCTTGAAGGACAATTGGTCCATGTAACCTGAAAGCTATTTAGACTTCCATTGTGAGTCCCTCTATCAGTTTGTTTCTTGCTCTGTGCCACTTCATTGTCTTACACAAGTTTTGGTTTAAACATTGGAATCACAGCTACTACCTACTCTTAGCCCATGTTTTCTAATCTTCAATACTAACCAAGAAGGAAGGAATAGGAGGGGGAGGAGGAGTAAAAACTATTGGGTACAATGAACACTGTTATGGTAATGGGCACACTAATAGTGCCAACTTAAGTATTATGCAAGGTGTCCATGTAACAAAAACATTTGTACTCCCTTAATGTAAATGAGAGAGAGAGAGGGAGGGAGGAAGGGAGGGAGAGAGAGAGAGAGAGAGAGAGAGAGAGAGAGAGAGAGAGAAAGGAAGCAAGGAAGGAAAAAATAAAGAAAGAAAGTCAATAGTCTCCTAGTACCAATTAAACATAAACTTTAGGAAAACAACTATGACTTCTGGCTGTGGCTTTGTGCTAACTGCTTGAACTAATTGGGGGGAAACGTTGTAATTAGGGCTCCAGTATGGATGAAGGGATAAATAAAGGAGCGTGATCAGAAAGACAGAGTCACTTAAGATGATGATAGCACCTTCTAGTTGGAGGTGTTTGAATGATATGGGAACATATCTTCAAAAGCTGGTGGAAGAAGAAAGGAAAAGGTGTTACTACTAGAAGCAAGATTATAGTTATTGCTAGAATTCAATTGCATCATTACACACTCCTTCAATGGAACCTGGGAAATTATGATTTTTAACTGGACACATTGCTATATTTAAAAAATCATTGTTCTTACTAAGAAAGACCAGTTGATGAATATTGGGTGGTCTCTGCCTCAATGTGCATTCTAGGTTAGGTTTAAGGTACTTGAGATGCACAATAGATCCAGAATATATCCAGGATATTATTGTTTTGAAGCTAGTTTTATATATAGACAGAGATTGATATATTGAGATGTATAGAGAGATATAGAGATATACCTATATGGATATTTTTGGTGTTAGAAGTAAAAGATTTTCTCTAATATTGATACTCATTTACTAAGTCATAAATATCTGTGAAATAGTTGGAATAATCTATTTGTCTTTCTGTTTTGGAAAAAAAATAGTAGGTACTTTTCCATCTCATTAATCTTTTAGAAACATGGATAGTGTCTTGAATCACATTTGAAACAAGTTCTTAAGTAATTTCAGTGATACCATTTAAAAGTTAAAAGGAAATAGCTAAATGTTGAATTAGTCTTTCAATGTGTTCTCCTTTCCCATGTAGTAAAATAAATTAATTAGAATGTCATCTGGAACAAAGGTAATCTGAAAATACCAAATGCTTTGTGATTATCTAAGATCACAAGTATTTACAACGCTTCCATCAAGTTCACCCCTACATTTCTTTCATGTATTTAAAGATTTTCATAGACAAAATGCTAATACTATATTTATTGTTCAATTTTAGTTAATGAAAACAAATGACATAGTCACTTAAAAGTAATTACAAACCCAAGGCTAAGATAAATAAATTGAGTTACTAAGTAGAAGCTCATTTCTAGATCATGTCCCAATGGTAAATTAATTAGATTTTATTTTTATTTTTTTAAGTGTGCTTAGCATGAATTATTGATATTATTATGAATTTTGCTGTTAGAAAGTTTTGCAATTCATGATGTTCCTCAGCTAAGTTGACAGAAGCACTAAGGGAAAAGTAAAAAGTTAATTCAATAAAAATATTAGTTTGGTTAATTTCTCTTATAACATTGCAATTTATACTATTTTCACCCCACAAAAACCATTAAGCAGCTTAATAGAGCTATATGAATTGAATATATTAATAATAATATCCTTTTGGTATAAGGTCAATTCTATGATTTTTACCCCCAATATAAACTTGATACTGTCTTACCTCTTTAGGGCTTTTTCTCTTTTTTCTTATCTGTTTAGGGCCTCATGTTCTTTCTAACATGGTAGCAAATTTCCTTCCTGCCTTTTATTCTTTTAGAACTTATACTTTAAGTATTACCAATTCATTCACACTGATTATATATTCACATATTGCATAAATGCAGCATTATTCATTTAAAAATTTCCCTACTATGGGACTTTTATAATATCACCTCTAATGTTTCACTATTAAAAATAATGTGAGTGAAATGTTGGTTACATATGGATTTTCTTTTACTATTTTACTTTTCAAAGTATGCTTAATAAAAAAAATAGTGGTATCTATAAGACTTTTAATCCTTATTGCCAAATAAATTTGCATTTCAATTAGCAATAAAATTATCTAACTTACTAGCGCAAATAATGTTGATTCAAAAATATGTATCGCCTTTGCTGTGTTATAAGTTAATTTATTTTAGGCCCTTGACTACAAATAGGTGGGAGGAGATACAACAACTGTTGAAAGAGATACAGGCTTTTTCAAGTATATTTGTTTCCATTTTTTAAGTTGAAGGAGACCAAAATTTTAAAAATATTGATTGGAATAAAACTCAATGGAGCAGTAGAAAATAAACAGTAGTATGTTGACAAATGCTTAACATTCATATCTCTGAAAGTTAAAACAAAAAGTCTTTATTTGTAACACTTTATGATTTACATCGAGTAGATATTCCCACCATGGCCAATTTCACCAACCAATTTGATATCAACCAGCTCTCAAAATTCCTTAAAAATCATCAAGCAGTTATTGGAAGTTAGTATAAGATAGCTTCAACATACCAAGTAGACAATACCACAGAATCAGAGTCACTAAGACAATGTTGTAAGAAGAAGGGATGCAGATGTAGAAGATCGAGCCTTGAATGAGATGAAGAAAACTTCTGTGATTTTTGTTAACAGGAAGAAGTACATGATGGGTGCAAATGTAGTTTGGCTTATGGATTTAATGTTCAAAAGGTAATGGCTTGCTGTCTGATGACATCTATTTTGTCTGTGAGGTAAAAAAGAAAAAGTAATCTGATGAAAACAAGGTAGAAGAAATGAACACGTTAAGAAAAATGTGAAAGAAGAATGAGAACACAAACTGACTAGGAAAACATAGGAAGATAGTAGAGCAGTATTGGAAAGTCAGTTTAGGTCAGTGACCAGGAATTAATAGCAATTCCAAATGGATAGGTCGTATTCTGGTCAGAGCCAGAAGTCCACATTTGGAAAAGATGAAGCAATTTCCTTCAATGTTAGTTAGGCATTTGTCAGCACAGAATTGATAAAAGTACTATATAGAATGAAAACAAAGCAAGATAATTAAGGATATTGGAGAAAAGTGATACAATATGAAACCTAATCTGGGTAGTAAGAGAGGTAAAGACAACAGAAAGCTAATGGATAGAAACAAAATAGAAAGATCAATGGACAGGAAGTCCCATAGAGATTTTAATCACTGAGATTATGATGGAAATAGTAATAATAGACATCAGCAAAATGGCAGAGTAGACAGCTCCAAGCTCTCACTTTCTGTCCAGAGAAACATCAAGATAACTACCAGAAACTGAACCAACTTTCTCAAAACTCTAGATAACAATCAAAGGTTACAACAACCAAGTGACCAATGGATAAAAAAAAAATCCAATTGAAAAATGGTAGAAAATCTTTGTGACATTTTTGTCTGTCATTCCCTCCAGAGGTAGGAGGCAATCTTGAACAAGTAACCCTTGTTTCTAGAGTGAGAGCCTAGTGCCTAAATCTGGAGGGAGCAGAGTCTAGACCTTATTCACAAATTACTGTGTTTGTTTTAAGCTGTCTAAGGACTACCTGAAGGACTGATACAAGGTTTTCCTCTCTGTGTCTACTATTTCAGAACCTGCTCATGGCAGAAATGCTGTTGTTATTGCTTGAAAACATTGTAAGACATGGAAAAATCTGCATTTGCTTGGAGACAAAACATTATAGTTGAGTCATGCAATAGACTTCCTAAGCCCTAGGAGGAAGAGCAGGGGAGAGAGTTTCTTTGGGAAATGAGGGCATTCAATGTGCTTGTGTATTAGGAAATTTAGAAAATCATAGTGCATGCTTAGGACAAAGTACAGGCTCAGAAAATATATGAGCACACACTAAGCTTTCATCATTGGCTGATCTATAGCCTTAGTGCAAGTTAGAAATGAACCAAGCCAAAATTGTAAGTGGTCTGACAGTGTTAGAACAGTGCCTAGCCTGCAGTCAATCCACAAAGCCTGGAAAAGATGGCTAGTTGTGATTATTACTTCTGTTGTTTAAGAAACCTGAAACCCAAGGAAATGCCAGTCAAAAAGTGGTAGTATACAAGCTAAACATTCAACAATCAAGAGCAGCAAACCCTGAAAAAAGAATTTGATTTTTTGTGATGAGAAAATTTATAGTCTACTCCCTTAGCAATTTTAAAAGTGTACAATAAATTATTAATTGTAGGTATATATATGAAAAAGACATTAAAAAAACTATTTTAAATATGAAGTATGTTAAAGGAGCTAAAGGAAACCATGGACAAGGAAAAACAACAAAAATAACAAAACCCAGAAAAACAATGTATGAACAAGTTGAAAATATCAATTAGGAGAAGCAAAAAAAGGACCAAATAGAAATCCTGGAACTGAAAAGTATAATACCTTTGGCCCTCTGCATCCACAGCTTCTATATCTGCAGATGCATAAGACTGTGGATGGAGATTCAAAATAAAATTAAATTAAAAATGATAATTCAAAAATAAATAAATTTAATACAAATAAAAAATAATACAGTATAATAGCTATTTACATGGCATTTACATTATATTAGTTATCATAAATAATCTAGAGATGATTTAAAGAACACAAGAGGACCTGAGTAGGTTATATGCAAATACTACACCATTTTATACCAGAGACTTGAGTATCCGTAGATTTTATCTGTGGTGCTCCTGAAACCAATCCCCAGTGGATACCAGGGATGACTGTAATTGAACTGAAAAATTCACTAGAGAGTTCAACAACATATTTGATCAGGCAATTGAATAACTGTATGCCAGCAAATTATATAACCTAGATAGACTGGACAAAATCCTAGAAACACACAAATTATTTTTATTAACTCAATAAGAAACAAAAAATCTAAACAAAGCTATAACAAGAAATGAGTTTGAATCAGTAATCAAAAACCCATGAACAAAGAAAAATTCAAGACCAGATGGCTTCACTGTTCAATTCTAACAAGTGTTTAACAATTAATTAACACCAATGTTTCTCAGACTCTTCCAAAATATAGAAGAGGAGGAAATATTTCTTAATTCATTCTGTGAGGCCAGCATTACCCTGACACCAAAGCTGGACAACGACAGTACAAGACAGTAAAACTATATACCATTATTCCTTATGAACAATAGGTGCAAACATCCTTAGCCAAATACTAGGAAGCCATAATCCAGTAACAATATAAAAGAATTATTCACCATGATTAAGTTGGAGATATCCTAGGAATGCAAGAGTGGTTCAACATATGAATTCAGTAAATAAAATACACCACATTAACAGAATGAAGGACCAAAAAAAAAAAAAAATGATCATCTCAAGTGGTACATACAAAGCATATGACAAAATAAAGCACTCTTTTATAATAAAAAAGAAAGGAACTTCCTCAGTAAAAGGTCATATATGAAAAACCCACAGTTCACACCATATACAACAATGAAAAGCTAAAAGTTTTCCCCCTAAGATTAGGAATAAGACAAAGATATCCACTTTGTCACTTCTGTTCAACATAGTATTAGAAATTCTAGCCAGAGCAATTAGGCAAGAAAAAGAAATAAAAATCATTCAAATAAAGAACAAGATTAAATAAAACTATGTTTACTCACAGCTGATATTATATCTAGAAAACCCAAAGAATCTATAAAAATAAAATGTTGGAGCCAATAAACAAATTCATCAATGCTGTAGGGTACGACATCAACATTCAAAATTAATCATATTTCTATACATGAGCAATGAATAATAACAAAGGAAATAAAATCATTTCATTTGCAATAGCTTCAAAAAATATGAAATGTTTGGAAATAACTAAGAAGCACAAGACTTGAACACTGAAAATGAAAAATGCTGTTATAAAAAATAAAAGAAGACTTAAAACAAAAGACATCTCATATTCATAAGTTGGAATACTTCATTTTGCTTAGTGACAACACCTAAAGTAATATATAGTAATATACAATCTTTGTCAGAATTCCAATTATTTTTGTGGGGTTTTTTTGGCAGAAATGGAAAATCCCATCCTAAAATTTACATAAAATTCCAAGGGATGTGTAATAGCCAAAAGAATCTTGAAAAGTAAGAAAAAAGATGGGTAACAAACAGTACTTGATTTCAAAATTGACTATAAGACATGACAGAATAAAAAGTGAGAGATATCCGAATCATGAACAGTAATTAACCCATGATTGTTGGCTTAAAGATGAAGGGAGCCACAAGTTGACAAGCATTTGGGTAGACTAATGAAAAGTGGAAAAGAAAAATCTCTAATAAGCTCCATCAGGAACAAAAAAGGAGAAATTACAATGGATGTCATGGAGATACAAGATATAATCTATGAATCCTACAAAAACCTTTATGCACACAAACTGGAAAATGTGGGGGAAATGGACAAATTTTTAGAAATACAAAGCCTTCTTAGGTTCAACCAGGAAGAAACAGAATTCCTGAACAGACCAATATCAAGTACTGAAATTGAAACAGCAATAAAAAATCTTCCTAAAATGAAAAGCCCATACCAGATGGTTCACACTCAAATTTTACCACACCTACAAAGAAGAATTGGTCCCCATCCTGCAGAAATTATTCCACAACATTGAGAAGGATGGAAACTTCCCAACACATTTTATGAAGCCGACATCATCCTGACCAAAACCAGGAAAGGACACAACCAAAAGAGACAACTACAGACCAATATCCCTTATGAATAAAGATGCAAAAATTCTCAACAAAATTCTAGGTAACTGAATCCAGTTGTTTATCAAAAAAATAATCCATCACAACCAAGTGGGCTTCCTCCCAGAAATGCAAGGATGGTTCAACATATGCAACTCTATAAATGTAATTCACCACATAAACAGAGGCAAAAACAAAGACTACATGATCCTCTAAATAGATGCAGAAAAAGCATTTTACAAAATTCAATGCCCTTTTATAATAAGAGTGCATAACGAAATAGGCATAGATGGGGCTTATGTAAAAATGATACAAGCCATATATGACAAACCCACAGCCAACATCATATCGAACAGGGAAAAATTGAAAGCATTCCCATTTAGAACTGGAACAAGGTAAGGTTGCCCACTATCTCCACTTTTATTCAACATAATGGTGGAAGTCCTTGCTATATCAATTAAACAAGAGAGTGAAATTAAGGTCTTCCAAATGGGGGCAGAAGAGATCAAACTCTCACTCTTTGCTGATGATATGATATTATACCTACAAAACCCCAAGAATTCAACCAAGAGACTCATGGAATTGATAAATGAATTCAGTGAAGTCTCAGGATACAAAATCAATACACACAAATCAGAGTCATTCATATACGCCAATAACAGTCAAATTGAGAACCAAATCAAAGACTCAATTCCATTCAAATAGCAACAAAGAAAATAAAGTACCTAGGAATATATTTAACTAAGGAGGTAAAAGACCTCTACAGGGAGAACTATGAAACACAGAGGAAGGAAATAGCAGAGGACATAAACAGGTGGAAAATCATACCATGCTTGCGGATCAGCAGAATCAACATTGTTAAAATGTCTATACCACCCAAAGTAATCTATAGATTCAATGCAATTTTTATTAAAATACCAACATCATTTCTCACAGATAAATAAAAAATAATTTTATGCTTCGTATGGAACCAGAGAAGACCTTGTAGAGCAAAAGCAATCCTAGACAATGAAAACAAAATGGGAGGTATCAATTTCCCAGACTTCAAACTATCTACAAGGTATAGTAATTAAATCAGTTTGTAATTGGCATAAGAATAGGGACATTGACCAGTGGAACAGAACTGAGAACCCAGATATAAAACCATCCTCATATAGACATCTAATCTTTGACAAAGCAGACAAAAACATAAACTGGGAAAAGAATCTTTATTCAATAAACAGTGCTGGGAAAACTGGATAGCCACATGTAAAAGACTGAAACAGGATTCACACCTTTCACCTCTCACAAAAATCAACTCACACTGGGTAACAGACTTAATCCTAAGGTGTGAAACTATTAGATTTCTAGAAGAAAATGTTGGAAAACTCTTATAGACATTGGCCTAGGCCAAGATTTATGAAGAAGACCCCAAAGGCAATCACAGCAGCAACAAAAATAAATAAATGGAACCTGATCAAACTAAAAAGCTTCTGTACAGCCAAAGAAACTGTTACAAGAGCAAACAGACAACCTACAGAATGGGAGAAAATTTATGCATGCTACACATCCTATAAAGGGTTTATAACTAGAATCTATTTAGAATTCAAGAAAATCAGCAAGAAAAAAATTCAAGCAACCATATCGAAAAGTAGGCAAGGGACATGAACAGAAACTTTTCAAAAGAAGACAGAATAATGGCCAATAAACATGAAAAAATGCTCAACATCTCTAATCATCAGGTTATGCAAATCAAAACCACAATGAGATATCACTTATGTCCAATGAGAATGGCTTTTATCAAAAAGTCCCAAAACAATAAATATTGACATGGATGTGGAGAGTAGGAACACTTCTACACTGCTGATGGGACTGCAAACTAGTGCAACTTCTGTGGAAAGCGATATGGAGAATTTAAGAGATACAAGTAGATCTGCCATTTGATCCAGCAATCCCATTACTGGGCATCTACTCAAAAGAACAAAAGACTAAATTCTATTAAAGAGACATCTGCACTCGAATGTTTATAGTAGCACAATTCAGAATTGCAAAGATGTGGAAACAACCCAGGTGCTCATCAATACATGAATGGATTAATAAAATATGGTATATGTATACCATGGAGTTCTATTCAGCTATAGGAAACAATGGTGATGTAGCACCTTTTGTATTTTCCTCGATAGAGCTGGAGCCCATTCTACTAAGTGAAGCGTCCCAAGAATGGAAAAATAAGCACCACATGTACTCACCAGCAAATTGGTTTAACTGATCAACACCTAAGTGCACATATAGGAATAACATTTATCAGGCGTTGGGCAGATGGGAGGGGGGAGGTGGGGATGGGCATATACATATAGTGAGTGTGATGCGCACCATCTGGGGGATGGACACTCTTGAAGCTCTGACTGGGGCGGGGAGGGGAGCCAAGGGCAACATATATAACCTGAACATTTGTACCCCCATAATATGCTGAAAAAAATTAAAAAATAAAAAAAGAATGAATAAGAAAAAAAGAAAACATTCAAAGAAAAATGAATACATAAAAATAAATAGAAATATTTTGAAACATTTTCACATATACAGAAATTGTGACTCAGAATGTTTAAATAACGTATTCTAGGCCAACTGAGACTGAATATGTAACCAGTGTGGTTAAGCAGCTAGAGTATGGGGGAAAGCAATATAAAAAGCTAGAACTGAAGCAGAGAAAAAGCATATTGTACAATATTAGTAGTAGATATTAGAGCCTATACCCTGGAAGGGAAGATAGGCAATAAGATCTAAAGTGTTGGTAGGCTTTCAAAAATAAATTTATGATTAATTTCTTAAAAAAAAAAGTCAATAATGAACACTGGTGAGGATGAGAGGAAAGGGGGACCCTGGTACACTGTCAGTGGAAATGTAAATTAGTGCAACCACTATGGAGAACAGCATGGAGGTTCCTAAAAAAACTGAAAATAGGACTACTGTATGACTCAGCCATCCCACTACTGGGTATATATCCAAAGGAGGGGAATTCAATATACTGAAAAGATCTTTTACAATTGTTATTTTTACTCTCACTGCCCTGGTGAAAGATCCTTTAAGTGTTTACAATGAGGAGGAGAAAGCTAACATCACCTGAGGAAAAAAAATATTTACTACCTGTGTCACAATTCAGGTAAAACTAAGTTGCTTTATATGAGCTCCCAGTACTCATTTCACATTTGGTATATATCAGTGAATCCACAGAGCACAGTGGCTACAAGCTGGACTGTGGAATCACACAACCTACGTGAAAAACTTACTCAAAATCATCTGTAAAACTATAATAATATTACCTAAAAATAATCAGCATGATTTTGAAGGCCAAATAATTCACTGTTAGTGAATTACATAGGTATATGCCATAGATACAATTGCTAAAATAATTAATTATGCAATTTTCTCTCTCTCTCTCTAATTTTCTCTCTCTCTCTGTCTCTCTCTCTCAATTATGTTACTTTGCGGCCAAAGACTCAATTTAATTCATAGAATCTGGCACATATTGAGGTGCTCACTTGCTTTTATTGCTAGATCATTGAATGAGATGGTCTAGAACAAAATAGTCTTCAGATGTTTAGGACATACAGCTTCTGGGTCATAAGGGTGTAATAATTTAGCCATCACCTTAAATTTCAAAAACAATATCTGATCAAATGATTCGACTTTTTAAAATCCATCTATCTCTGATTTATGTTACTGTTCTATAATTTTATAATGTCAATCATAGGATGAAGTTTAACTCAATGGGGCATTGAAATGGTGACAGAGATACATAAATATGTTTAAAAAAAGATTTCTTAAAAAGAAAGCATAAAACATAGGAATTTTTTTGAATCTGTTTCATGTTGATATTATGCACATATAATCTGTATTTTATAAAACATCATTATTCTGTATGTCTTAGCCAATATGGTTAAAGAAAAAAAATCAGTTCAATTATTGTTTTGGGAAGTCACACACTTTTTTAAGTGGTTTGCCAAATATGAAGAGAAGGCTCATGCTATTATCTGTTAGATTTAGACAAACTATACAGCAACATATGAACATGTTCATCTGTTCAATAACTAACGTACCCCCATCACCTAAGTCAACTATAACTAGCTAAGAATAAAATTATCTAGATAATTCAGGCGAAAAATATACTTTGGCTTCAATTATACAGATAAAAATGCTCTAAATATTTTTAATCACATGAGTGATTATCTAAGCCCTCCACTGTGCTCAGAATATTTAAAAAAAAAATCCTTAGGGAAAATTATGTTTTAATGAATATTTCCTCAAATATCTATTGTGAAAATAATTAAATCTAGATAAAGTATTTATAAATAATTAAAAATTATTTTCAGTGCATTAAAAAGGCAATATACCTTCAATGACTAAATCATATATCTCAAATCTAGAAGAATGAAGCTTTAAAAATGAAATAAAAAGTGCTTTCTTAACTGGATGACTAATGCATAAGGAATGCACATTTTTCTTCTACTAAAAAGTACTTGATAAAATCAATTGTTGAGTCGTTGACATGCAGTGAAGATTTGCTGAGAGGAAAATACCTTTGATCAATGAGTAATAGTATTTTCCAGCTATCTGAAAAGAATTGACTGACTAGCTCAACTGTACATGCATTTAAAAGATCACTAGATCTATAATCACCATGAAGACAGAAAAAAAAAATTCTTTACACCATCAAAGCAACCATCTGAGCCTTCAGTAATACTCAAGATTTACTTTGCATTTTATTTTTTTAAATACCAAACTAGGACAATGATAGTGCTTCTAAATTTTAGATTCTTTTAACTTTTATTTCTCCTACAAAAATAGCATAGCACAATTAACATATATTGAAATTCATTGTATAAGATTCTTTTGTGAAGACAAAGTGACTGATAGGCAACTGTGAGCAAGTTAAATTTTTTTGAGGCTAAAAGTTATTAAGTACTTCATAATGTTCTTCAGGTCTTTAGTCCAAATAACTAGCTTATCACGCATTAAGAACTCATAGATCTTTTAAAGAATTCATAGGAAATATGTTGCTTAGGAAATAATGCCTATGTCTGGTTTCTGTCCATTGAAATGCACTTATTGGAAGAATAATTTTCTTTGCTTTAGTAAAATATGTAGAATGTTCTAAAGTAATTTTAAAAAGAATGGTTCTTGTTTGAAAATAATTTTTGGCCAGGAAGAATGTTTTACTTGTTTTCACAAAAGTAATGTATAGGACTTTTACATGAGTGACATATTTTATCTGTGAAAAAATCAATTATGTGTATTTTAAATTTTTCAATAAAATTTATGAAGATGACAAAATATTATTGATTGAAATGCATATATTGAAATTTAATATTAGTTGTATTTAATAATGTTTAGACTTGTTAGTTTCCAATGTTTTATTATTAAATAATAAGGTCTGTCCCACTATTTCTTAGATAATTGTGCTTTTCTATTTTTCTGAATTATTTGGCCAAGATAAGCCTTCCAGATAGTGGTGTCCTAATTATTGGAGAAGTTACAGAGGAAGGGAATTAGGCACCAAAAGAGAAAGCACAAAAGCCACACTTGAACACCTATTCATGATGTTTTTGAGGGCTAGGCCTTAATTGACAAAATTGAGGAAGCCTTAGATTGTAATATACAATAATAGGCCAATTTCCATAGAGAAATAAAATGCAAATAATAAGGCCTTTAGAAGGCAATAAAAGGTTTATCTGATTTCAACTTTATTTTAATAGACTTGTTTCTGCCAGTCAAGTAGAATGTGTCTGGGAAACACAAGACATTGTCCTACCTTTCACACAATTCCTTGCACAGTCTAATTCCTAATGTGTTTGCAAAGGATGTTATCTAGGCTCTGGGACATTTTATGTTCTGTTCCCTTCATTTTAATAGATATTGATTAAATATCTGTTGAATTCAATTGAATGAAACATAATGACTCAAGTAAATAGAGTTTTCTTTATTTGTAATTATTTTAAAACTATTAAAAAATCTTTTAAGACATTTATTTACTAGTCTACTGCAAGCTGGTTCAGAAACTAACATTTATTACTAGCTATTCCCAGTTGGTTCAGAAAAGTGTTCAACACATGTCAGTTGAAACTTAGATGACATTGAGAGTAAACGAATTACAAATGACATTGCAGTTGGAAGTCTTATTTCTAGCTGCTTATTGTCTTGCCCTCAAATACCTAGTCATTCCAGAATATTCTTCCAAATTTGTTATATATTTTATTTATATAATATATCTATAATATGATGTGTTATGACATAATGGTTAATTCTGTCTCCCTACGTTAATTTGATAAGCTTTTTTTACACTGAATCTCCATTAAAACCAAGAATATGTGAAGTGCTGGGTCTACAGGTCTTCCAAAAGTCAAAGAAAAGAAAGTGTGCAGTGGCGTCACAATAGAGAGAAGATGAAGTCAATTAAAAATACATCCTGTTAATTATAGTCAAAGCATACAATAGCCCTGTCACCTTAACTGTGTGACCATTTGTGTTGTTCTTAGTACTTCTGATACATTCAAAATTAAGCTGTATTAGTGCTTCTGCATTTTTTTTATGATGTAGTACACAGAAAATAATAAAATTCCTATGGTATGCTGGTGTAAACTGAAAGGATTTTTTTTATATATATGTACACACACATATTTAATGTGTGAGAAGTAAAATTAACGTTGGCTGCTGCCAGGATCCTTACTTGCCTCACTGCCGCCATCCACGCCAGCCTCACTTTCACCTGCTCACCGTGCTTCTTGGATACCTTTTGTACTCTTCCAGCTTCTTTCTCATCAGGCCCATTGTACCTACAGGGCAGCTGGGCTCCCAGTAGCTGTAGCTAAGGTAAATGCTCACATAGAAGAGCCTTTCTTTGGTCTTGTGACAGGTACAGGGGGGTGGCAAATGCAGGATGTCCCTCATACTGCTTGACACCTGATGACCACGAGATTTGTTTTGAGACTTTTCTGATGATGCTTTCCTTGAAAGGGACTTAGATGAAATTGTTTACAGAGAGAGAGAGATTAGGCCAAGGATCTACAGGCACCCCAGACTCTACCTTGTCTCTAACAGGAAGGAGAGAATAGATGCCTGGCAGCACAGCTATATCCCTTTGTGGGACACTAATAAGAAAGTTCTGAATTATGCAATGGCAGAAATTATTCTGTCTTCAGAACAGACTATTTAGCTAGACTTTGTGGGTTATATTAATAAAAATGAAGAGAATTGGGGCAATAATTCAAATATATGATACCTGTAAGATATCATCAAGTTCCTCCTACTTCAATTAAATATAACTGTTATAGTAGGCAATAGTCAGCACATTATATAAGGTTTTGCTACCTAGAATCAAATATACCCTATCAATCTGGGTGTCCAAAAAGAATTTAGTTGCAGAAACAAAACACAGAAAAGCAAAACAAATGGAATTGGCCAGTAAGCAAAATCAAATGGTGTACATCCTATCCCCTGAAACAGTGTGATGTCAATTTTGGCCAGTGGTCTCAAGACTAGCTTTAGTGCTAGCTGCACATTGCAATCATTTATATAAACTTTTTAAAAGAATGGTTCCAAACACTCACCCCCAAAATCATAACTTAATTGGTCTGGTGTGGGACTTGGGAATAGGTATTATTTTCAAAGCTTTCCAGAGGATGCTCATGGGTAGCTATGTTTGGCAACCACTTTGCCTTAGACTTTTCTGTTCTAACTTTCTTTCTCTATCCAGGCAATAACTAAATATTTTCACATCTCTTTACTGAAATGCCTGACCTTTCTAGCTCCAGGATTGCTTCTTTTCCACATTCAAAGGATACCCTTCTTAACTGTGTGTGAGGTGGCTTTTATTTTCTTAATATCTTACTAACAGATACTAGCAGAAACAGAATCTCTAGAGCTCAGGGATTATCCAGGCCAGCTCCTGTCTCACTCCACATGCCGTGCTCCAGCTAAGAAAATATTTTTCAAGTTTCAATTTTTAACATATCCAAAAAATAAAGTTGTAACAACAACCTTTAATTTTTGCTCTTTCCTTAACTTGGCCTGGAATACCAGACAGGTCACTCATCTCCTGAGGCACTAATAACAGTAAAACACCATTCCTTCTGTACTAACTTAGGTGCTCTTTTCTTCAAACATATACACATAAATCTCTGAAGATATAACAAAAGAGGAGACCAAAGCTGACGTCAGAGTAGAACAGAGCTCTTTTTTTATACACAACTATTAAATGGTTCTGTAATAAACAGACAAGATCTATAACAGAAATACAGATGTTGCACTTTCAAGACATTAGTTCTAGAAGCCAATCATTTAATGTTCAATTTTCACTGACATTTCACAATTTAACTCTCACATTATCTAAAAAAAAAAAAAAAAAAAGAGAAGGGGGAAAAAAAGAAGAGATAAAAGAAAAAAGGAATAGAAAGATAGAAATATTTTATAGATTTTAAGTTATCAAAAAGGATATATGAACTTATTAAACCATATGCTGCTAAACCTTAAAAGTATAGTTATTGGTAATTCAAGTCAAATAAATATTGTATATAATAAAACAGCAAGCAAATTTCTCTAAATTATGGTAAATCTATACCAGCAAAGTTTTATGTAACCATGGAAACCATGCTCAAACTCTCAAAATTATTTTTACACAATAGTTTTGCCATCTATAAAAACACTTATACTAGCTGTAAAGAAGAAAATGAATTTGTCAAGCATAGTGAAAAAATAATAGCAAATATACTGCTCTATATATGTGTATGTACTGCCTATTACAGCTGTAAAGTGCATCCTAATTATGAAATCATAGGAACAAATAGGAACACCAGTGATCTATTTATAAGATGTATGTGATCTTACTTTTTTCATTCACAGCAATAGTTTCAGAGCAGAGTAGCCAATTTAAGGAAACTATACGTTTTTGTGCTTTTCATGTAGAACTATGTCTTCTATATAAAATTGTATCTATTTTTATGCATCTTATGATTTGGTAGCAAAACAAAGATACAAAATGAGTATATCATCTATAAGTGAATGGTTGGTTAAAAAGATTGACCAGTTATTTGTTACATTTTATAGTTATAGTATATAGGTACCTATGCTTTAGAAAGATTTTATACTTCTCAAAGTAGTTAATAGTTATTTTTCATGAGGCAAACAGCATAACCTCCAAATTTATAGTTGAAGAGGGCTTCTTTACCTATTGAAATTTTGCATGTATGTTTATTTTTCTTACCAATATTTTTAAGCTTTGACTTATTGAAAATGTCATCCTTGTAACAATATTGACTCTTGCGCTCTATCTATATTTGATATATGGATATCTATATTTGATAGATATTTGATATTTGATTCCAAAAAACTATGAATTTTTCTGATATAGTCACACATTTGGGCAATTATGTAGAATTATTATCCATTAGATGGAAAATAAACTCTTCATTAGCAATTGCTCTATGACATAAACTTTTCTGTAGTCATTCATAATTGTATCTCTTTTTTTAAGGAATGAAAGACAAAATACCTCTCTGAAAAGGAATTATTTGAGATGAAGTATTAAAAAATAATGAAACAAAACACCATGTTCAATGTATTTCATTCCATTGCTTCTATATATGCAGGTATTTATTATCTTCAAGTTGTCATTTTTACTTTTGTTGCTGTCATATATTATGAAGACATTGCATTTTTTCTCTGATACTGGCATCTAGCCTGAGAATGTTACAGTGTGACACTAACTTGTAGAGGCAGCTAATTAAAGAACATTTGGAATGCCTTTGTTTCCCTGAGAACGTCCATGTCTATTTGGACTAGGAAGACAATTAAGGGATCTGTCTCTACCATGGCAAGCTGTTTACTAAGTGCTTTGACAATATAGAACAGTTGTTCCAGGCTGGGACTCTACAGAACCATTGCATGGTACAATCTGTGAAATCTTTCTGAACCTGTATTTACTTTCTCAGAGATTAGGGATTTTTGTTAGACTTTTCATCTATGACATTTGTGGTTGAGGGAAAAAAATGACTTTATTTCTAACTCGCTTCAGATGGTGTTTTTGTAGGTCTAAATTCCCTCTGAAAGTCTGAGACACTCTGATGGGTCTTTCTTACCACAATGGTAAATTTTAAAGAGACTCATATAGTCATTTCTACTCTCAAATTTTCAGATACTTTAAAATACCTTATAGAAATTCAGAAAGGTATGATGTCTACATAGAAAGAACCCTAGACAGAAAGCAGCAATTAGTTATAACCTGGTCAAAAAGATAAAATACTTTGCTAAAACTTCCTTGAAAAGAAGAAGGTAAATTCTGTTCCCTGTTTCCATGTGTCTATTTTTATGTCAGTTCTATAATTTTGTCATAGAGTTTGAAATCAGGAAGTGTGATTCTTCCAGCTGCATTTTTTTCTCAAGATTGTTTTGGCTGTTCAGGGCTTTTTGTGGCTCCATATAAATTTTAGAATATTTTTCTT